>NC_037678.1:31376907-31407759 GCF_003255815.1 Theropithecus gelada | reverse complement strand
GGGGCGGGGGGGCGGGGGCGCGGGGGCGGGGGGGCGGGGGCGCGGGGGCGGGGGGAGCGGGGGCGGGGGAGCGGCGGGAGGAAGGGGCGCGGGGGAGGGTCAGGGGAGGGACGAGGGACGGGGGAGGGGCAGCGGAGGGGGTGGGAGCCAGGGCGCGGTCAGGAGGAGGGCGGGGGCCGGGACCTGGAGTCGGAACAACTGCGCCTGCGCCCTCGCCACCGGTCAGCCCGCGCGAGGGGTCGGCGGTCATCCCTGCCGCTTCCACCGCCGCCGCCGCAGCCGCCTAGGTCCCGCACCAGCCATGGCGCAGATCCTCCCTATTCGCTTTCAAGAGCACTTCCAGGTGAGGCCCGGAGGGCCCGGGGGATGCGCCCCGCGCTCCGTCCTGTCAGCCGCGCCTCCTCCGGCCGGCCTCTCAGGCTTGACCCCGCGCCCCTAGCCCCGCTGAGCCGCTGCCCAGCTGGCCGCGCCGACTTCTGACTTCCCACATGGGTTGGGGCTGCGGGGTCCCGGGCGCGGCGGCCGCTCGCGAGGACCCGCTCGGGGGCCGTCGCCGAAGCCCGTTACCGGCGGGCGCCGGCTGGGGAACGCTGGTGGTGGAAGCGAACGCCCCCTGGGACGCCCCGCTCAGTGCCCGCGAGGACGCACACAGATTCCCGCTTCAGGAGGGGCAACCCGAGGGCCGTGCCGATCCCACAGCTCCACGCCCCGCTTGGTGTTCTCCGGTCCTTATTCGCCCCTGAGTTTGCCTCTGTGCTCTGTTTTCGTTCCCAGGGCGGCTTCCCCTGGGAGGACCGTGAACATGCGTGACCCAAGAGAAAAATTTCTCAGGGCTAAGCCGAAGTAGGGCTTTTCAATGCAGTAACACTTCCAAAGCCTGCCTTTTTAATAAGGTCCCAGTTTGTTCTCCGTTTGTTTGTGCTCAGGAACATAAGGACTGGTCGCTGCTTTGAGCAAAGGCTTGGGTCGGGCGCCTTGCGGGCAGCTCACGGGTCTGCCAGGGAACGGTGCTGGTCCCCTCGTTTACCCGGGGAGGTGCGGCAGAGGAGGGTCTCCAGCGGCTCCTCCCTGAGTGCTCCGTGTTAAATCATCACACTCCCATTCGTTGCGATTCGCTTACTCTTTTGTAGATGAGGAAACCGAGTCTCAAAAGTGTTGAACTCATCTTCATTCAATAAGAACAGGATTCAGACTCCAGTCTTTTTGACTACAAAGTAGTACATCGAGGAACATGCTTGACTGAAAGTTCCTGTTTTCACAGTGCAGAGCACTGTTAGCCCTAGATGCAGACGGGAAAGGCCTTGGGACCTGTGTAGTGACCACTCCGGTCCCCTCATTCTGCAGACTGGAAACTTGATATCCAGAGGATCCTGCCAGGATCGCTTGGTTAGTGATACAGTGGAAATTGTGTGGAGGTGGAAGTGCCTCGACATCTGTCCCCCTGGACTTCATTCTGCCACTAAGCTGAGCCAGCGCCAGTCATGTTGAGGTAGCAAAATACTGCTGCTGCTCATAATAATGAGATGATGTAGTTATCATTTATTGAGCCATTTCTCTTGCCACTGACTATTGTATTTTATAAATCTCGTTTAATTTAATTCTCATGATAACTGAGGCAGGTAGTGATATCCTGTTTTCTACCATGGGTCACTGAGGTTCATATTATAATTCATTCAGCTAAAGTTACACGGCTAGTAAGTGACATAGCTTGAGTTCTAACCCAGGTCTCTGACTCCAATGCCTGTGCTTAACCACTGTCTAAATATGTTCTTTTCAAAGAGCAAGAAAGCAATAAGGCATTTTAGGTGTCTATCAGCGTTTCTAATGTCCATCAGGATTTGTAATGTCCGTCAGAGTTGATATGTTCCATTATCTGGAAAATGCTTGTGGCTTGTGGGCAGCCACCTGAATGAAAGTGTGTGGTTTGTGGTCTCCAACACTGACTGGGTCTTTGAGGCTGCTCTACATTCTGTAGAGCACACACTGAGTCAGCACACACTGCCTTCACTACAGACATTTCAAAACTTCAGCCTGTTCCTTAAATCCCAATCCTGCCATTCCTACCTTGCAACCAGCAGATGACTTGGAGAAAACTAAAGCCATAACTGGGATGTTTCTCACCTTTATGGCTGCAGACTTAGACGCTTGTCTGCAGCCACCCTTTCCTGCCTTCCTGTTGCCTCAAAAGTAGGTGTCCTTTCTTGTCTATGCTCTGGATCTGGTATCCTTCCTCCCTAAAAGGGAGCCTTGTTCAGTCATAGCCTCTCTTTGCTGTATTTTCATCCTTTCCCTCTCATGGTTTCTTCGTGCTTGTGTTGGGCAATGCTCACCTCTCTTCCATCTGTACAACCAGCAAACTTCTTCCCCCGCTCTTGTCCCCACGAAACTTCTCTTATAGCTGGATATCATGAAAGAGCTGCTTTAGCGCTTCATTATTTTTATATTCCCCAGTAACCTGCAGTCTGGCTTTTGTCTCCATTTTTTCCCCTGAATCTGTTTTTGCAAAGGTTACAAGTCATCCTGCAGGCTTTTTTATAAGGGTCACATTCTGTCTCTGTCCCATATTCTTACATTTTTTAACTTTCTAAAAATATGAAAATGATTTTTAGTTTAGCCATACAAAAGCAGGCTGCAGTTGGCTAATCTTTGCTATAAAAAATAAAATCAGGCCGAGCATGGTGGCTCACACCTGTAATCCCAGCACTTTGGGAGGCCGAGGTGGGTGGATCACCTGAGGTCAGGAGTTCGAGACCAGCCTGGCCAACACAGTGAAACCTGTCTCTACTAAAAATACAATATTAGCCAGGCGTGTTGGTACGCGCCTATAGTCCCAGCTACTCAGGAGGCTGAAGCAGGAGAATCTCTTGAACCCGGGAGGCAAAGGTTGCAGTGAGCCGAAATCATGTCACTGCTTTCCAGCCTGGGTAGCAGACCAAGACTCCGTCTCAAAAAATAAGATGAGGCCGGGCGCGGTGGCTCAAGCCTGTAATCCCAGCACTTTGGGAGGCCGAGACGGGCGGATCACGAGGTCAGGAGATCGAGACCATCCTGGCTAACACGGTGAAACCCCGTCTCTACTAAAAAATACAAAAAAAAAAAGAAAAGAAAAGAAAAAAAAATAAGATGAGATGAGATAGATGAGATAAAGCCCATCACAGCACACACGTCTTCTGTGATGTCCAGCCGCATCTGATGCTGTACTTTACTGCCTCCTGAGGGTCCTTTCTCTACTGTTTTTGGTCCTACAGTTTCCCAAGGTGTCTCCTTCCTTTCTGCCCACACCCACTGCCCTGTGGGTGCCTCTTGTGGATGAGCTTGGAATCTGTCTTGAGCCCCTCTACTTTTTCATTCAGGACATGCTGCTGGTGATTTTTTGTGTTCCCATAAACTTGGTGTTCCCAAGCCATCTGAGTGTTTTTGGAGTTTCACTGCTGTGTGCCTGAGAGGCAGTAGCAGGTCCTGGTTAAGAGCACAAACTGAGGCCAAACTGAAGGCATTGAATCTGGACTTAGGCACTTACTGGCTGTGTGATTTAGGGCAATATTTGTAGCTTTTTTGTGCTTCTATATCTTCATCTATAAAATAAGAATAAAAGGCATACTTCTTATCTCACAAGGTAGTTGTGAGGTTTTGAGTTAATAAATGTAAAGCTTTAAACAATGACATAATACAGTAGTCCCCTTTACCCATGGGCAATATGTTCTAAGACCCCCCAGAGGATGCCTGAAACTGCAGGTTGTTCTGAACCCTTTATACACTTTTTTTTCCTATGCATACATATGTATGATAAAGGTGAATTTATATGAAGCACAGTAAGAGATTAACAATGATAACTAATAATAAAACAGAACAATAATAACAATATGCCAGCATCACTACTGTTGGCCTTTGGGGCCATTATTAAGTAAATTAAGGGTTACTTGAACACAAGCTCTGTAATGCTGCAACAGTCAACCTGGTAACTGACCGCTACTAAGTGACTAATGGGCCGGCAGTGTATACAGCTGGATATGCTGGGCAGAGGGATAATTCACGTCCCGGGTGGGCTGGTACAAGATTTCATCACTCTCTGCGGAATGGCATGCAATTTAAAACTTAAGAATTGTTTATTTCTGGGATCTTACATTTAATATTTTCAGACTGCAGGTAACAAAGTGTGAAAAAACCACAGATAAAAGGGGACTACTGTAAAGCACTGTGTCCTTATGAGCTGTAGCTGCCATTGTGACAGCTGTCCACAGAAGAAGGCCAGGGAATGGTCAGCAGGTTCCTCAAACACAGTGTTCAGAAATGGGGTTCCCTTTCTCCCCAGATGTGTATCTTGCCCAGTGTCTAGCCAGGAGCCTAGGATGTGTTTTCCCCATCCTGTTGTCCCTTTCTCTTGTTTACTTTTGGCATTGTTCTGCTACTGTCATCATGACTGCCATTTCCCTAAACTATGCCATCCTTCCCCGCCTTGATGGTCATGCTAGCTTTGTCCTTCTGCTTCCAGTCTGGCCCTCCTGCGGTCCATTCTCCAGCACACAGGCAACGTGATCTTCTCCAAGGATGAGCATCTGCTTAAAGTTCTTCAGGGAGTGGTTTTGTGTTTCCTCTGGCATGAAAAGGCTGATCCCCACGTGCTCTTTCCTGTTCTTCCTAGCCCGACACCTGCTCAACTCTGCTGCTACTCCCTTTGTGTCCTTGCCAGAACACATTCTCCCCTCACCCCTCTTTACTCACTGACTCCTACTGAGCCTTCTGGTATCTGTGAAAATGACACTGTCTCTGGAAGCTCTCCCTGATTTGTCAGTTAGGAGTTCTTCCTCTGTGCCTCTTTGGGGTTCCTCTTATAATGACCCTCTTCCCAGGGTACTGTAGCTGTTCATTTTCTCTACTGGATTGTGAGCTCAGGAGCTACTATTTGAACTTTTTAGAAATATTCAAATATCAGAGTTGGAAGGGTATTTCTGTTTGTAATATCTGAGGATGGGCTGAGAATTTAGGACATCTTGATTCAGAAGAGGAATGGTTGAATAGTTTGGTGACATAAAAATTTTCTTGAGCCTTAAGCAATTCCCCCTAGCTAGATCAAAAAAGCAGCTGCAAGTTTGTAAGCTGTGAAATGTGTCATAGCTCAATACACAGAAAACATAAACATGTTCCCTCAAAGTGTCTCTGAGGTGATGTTCGAAACAGATGTAGAGACCTTGAGCATTAGAATTGTAGGAGAAAGATGGTCAAGATCTTAACCAGAGCTTCTCTACCTAGGCTGCATGTGAGAATGGCCTGCAGCTTTAAACATATCTCTGCTAGATGTTAAATCCAAAGCTCTGAGTGCTGGAGATGGAGCTTTGGTATTCCTTCCCAGGTGAGTCTCACACACAGCCCGGGTGAACCCGTCTTCTGCATGTTAGTCAGTATTAATCATTCAGGAAAGAGGGATGAAAGTAAAACTGTGAAGGTGTAGATTGAGCTTGAACTGAAAACAGTTCCCATCCACACACACCCGTGTGTGTCTGGAGAGGCTCCTGGGGCTCATGCTCCAAAAGGAGACACGTACCCATAGTAGGCCAGTTCATATTTGGTTTATGTTGCCATTACGTAGCTATGTCATTTTGTGAAGTGGTTTGTGAAGACAATAGTACTAAGACAAATGTGCTAAGACAGCTCATTGCATCCTAAAATTATGGCATTCCAGTGTAAAATATCTTTTAAAGATACCATGTAAGCTGTTAAATTTTGCCTATTGGCCTACCACTGCTCCTGGTATTGGAAATACATACTGGCCAGTTAGTTGCCTTCTAACTTGTTTATTTACAAAGCAAGGAGAGTAACCTGTCTCAGCCAGGGTGTCTGGGAGGGTGAGCCTCATGGGAGTGCCTACCACTGTGACATTGTGAGTGACCAAATAGTAAATGAATTTGAATGGAGACTCTTTGGAAAAACAAATCTTCACCATAGAACATTTAAATGTTCAGAAGCCTAAGCTGCATAAACCAGTGCTTTTTTAGTTGATTGGGTTGAAAGAATTAAGTCCTAGGAGGGTCTGAGTCCAGGTTCCTCTCCACTCAGATATTTCTGTTGCAGGGGCAAGTCTGATGGGAATTAAAATCTTTCAGTTCAACCTCTGTCTCTCCTCAGGGGAAACCACTATTAATGAATCCACTATATCTTTCCAAAAATGATGAAGAGAATCCTGCTTTAAATATGCTTCTGCCCTTTGCTTTTGTAACTTAACACACTGAAGATCACAGACAGATCACTGCATCTATCTGACATGTTTATCAGTATTCCCTAGGGTAGTAGTTGCTGACACCCTGTCACCCGCTTCTCTAAGGGGGAATCTTTCTGCAATCTTTCTGATTTTTCCTTCCTTGCTTCTTCACTGAGACTTTACTGAGTTTGCAGGCTCTTGTCCCGCATTTTCTTCCGCTTCTCTTGAGGCCTGCTGCTGGCCTCCATGCCAGAGAGATGACCATCACTCTTGGTGGGCTGAAGAAGGATGCCACAAAGCTGGGATAGCAAAGTTCAGCGACGAAATTAGAATCAGATGGATCTTGACAGGCCAGAATCCAACTAGTTGACATTTAACTGGGATAAATATAGAGTCTTGTGCACTGGTGTTAAAATACAGAAAACCTGTAATGGTGTAACTTGAGAGAAGTTCTGTAAAGCATTATATAAATGTAGTTAACTATCCCCGAACTAACCTACTCCTAGAATGTAAGTTTTGGAAAAGACCTTAGTGTCAACATTCTTCATAGGCCCTCATTTACAAAGCTCCCTCTTTAGGCTAGGAAAGGCTTGTTGATAAGTTTCAAATATAAAATGTTTTTTATTTTCTTGAGACAGAGTCTCGCTCTGTCCACCAGGCTGGAGTGCAGTGGTGCGATCTCAGCTCACTGCAGCCTCCACCTCCCAGCTTCGAGCGATTCTCCTGGCTTCAGCCTCCTGAGTAGCTAGGACTATAGGTGCATGCCACTATGTGTGGCTAATTTTTGTATTTTTAGTAGAGATGAGGTTTCACCATGTTGGCCAGGATGGTCTTGATGTCCTGACTTTGTGATCTGCCCACCTCAGCCTCCCAAAGTGCTGGGATTACAGGTGTGAGCCTCCGCACCCGACCCATTTATTTTTTTGAAAGAGTTTCGCTCTTGTTGCCCAGGCTGGAATGCAATGGCGTGGTCTTGGCTCACTGCAGCCTCTGCCTACCGTGTTCAAGCAATTCTCCTGTTTCAACCTCCCAGGTAGCTGGGATTAAGGGTGCCCGCCACCACGCCCAGCTGATTTTTGTGTTTTTAGAGAGATGGGGTTTCATTATGTTGGCCAGGCTGCTCTCGAACTCCTGACCTCAGGTGATCCACCCACCTTGGTCTCCCAAAGTGCTGGGATTATAGGCATGACCCACCATGCCCAGCCCTCAAAATATGTTTTAAAAACTGTAGATGAACTAAATTTTACTGCCCTGAAAAAAGTAATTTGTTTTACTACTTGTTTACCATCCATGTGCTAGGCACAAGGATAAAGCAGTGAGTGAGACTGGGAAGGATACAGATACAGAAGGAAAAAATACTGCTGTCTGCAGAGGTGTGAAAACATGGGAATGTTCAGTGCAACTTAAGCATTCTGGCTTCACTGATGTAGGCAGTTGGTGTTCTCACTAATGCTCTTGTATAAACACAGTTGTAGTCCTCCCAGTTAGACCTCTTCCTTAAGCCCCTTATACATAGAAACCACAGGACTATCAGATGAGTAATTTCTTTTTGCATATTCCCCAGAATCAGATTTTTTTTTTTTTTAATTTTAGATAGGGTCTCTCTCTGTAGTGCAGTGGTACAATCTTGGCTCACTGCAGCCTCTGCCTCCTGGGTTCAAGCGATTCTTGTGCCTCAGCCTCCTGAGTAGCTGGGGCCACAGGCGTGTGCCACCACGCTCAGCTAAGTTTTGTATTTTTAGTAGAGACCCGGCTTCACCATGTTGGCCAGGCTGGTCTCAAATTCCTGACCTCCAGTGATCTACCCACCTTGGCCTCCCAAAGTGCTGGGATTACAGGCATGAGCCACCATGCCTGGCCCCCAGTGTCAGATTTGAATTTTGATTGATTTAATTGCAGGCTTTGAGAACTGAAAAGGATCATTAAACAGCATCTTCTTTACCTTCTTTACTTAACTCTTATATATGCCATTTAAAATGTGTAGCAAAGGTCCAGTACAGTGGTGCATGCCTGTAATCCCAGCACTTTGGGAGGCCGAGGAAGGTGGATCACTTGAGACCAGGAGTTCAAGACCAGCCTGGCCAACGTGGCAAAACCCTGTCTTTACTAAAAATACAAAAATTAGCCAGTGCAGTGGTGGATACCTGTAGTCCCAGCTACTTGGGAGGCTGCATCATGAGAATAGCTTGAATGTGGGAGGCAGACTTTGCAGTGAGCCAAGATTGCACCACTGCACTCCAGCCTTGGCAACAGAGCGAGACCCTGTCTCAAAAGAAAGAAAGAAAATTTTTTTAAAAATGTGTGTAGCTAGGTCACCCATCAGAATAATGTACTAGGGATCAAGAATCCTTGGTTATTTTTGCTAACTAGTGAAAAAAAAACCCTGGGCCGGGTGCTGTGGCTCGCACCTATAATCCCAGCACTTTGGGAGGCTGAGGCAGGTGGATCACCTGAGGTCAGGAGTTTGAAACCAGCCTGGCCAATGTGGCAAAACTCTACTGAAAATATGAAAATTAGCCAGGCATGGTAGCTGGCGCCTGTAGTCCTAGCTATTCAGGAGGCTGAGGCTGGAGAATTACTTGAACCCGGGAGGCAGAAGTTGCAGTGAGCCGAAATCGTGCCACTGCCCTCCAGGCTGGGTGACAGAGTGAGACTCTGTCTGAAAAAAAAAGAAGAAAAAAAGAAAACCTGACTTTTCGGCACATCACTTTTCTGGGACTTAGTTTCTGCATATGGAGAAAAACTCACAGTAGTATCTGTCATCTTAAATGGAAAAGTTATTTTTGTGGGATTGTACTGTATTGAGCATTCCTGGCTAAATGAATAGAGAATGAGTTCTCCACTCATTGTACTATTAAAACTACCCTTGCCCATTTCTGTTTTTTTCTTCTTTCTTTTTTTTTTTTTTTTTTTTGAGACAGAGTCTCGCTCTGTCGCCCGGGCTGGAGTGCAGTGGCCAGATCTCAGCTCGCTGCAAGCTCCGCCTCCCGGGTTTACGCCATTCTCCTGCCTCAGCCTCCCGAATAGCTGGGACTACAGGCGCACACCACCTCGCCCGGCTAGTTTTTTGTATTTTTTAGTAGAGGCGGGGTTTCACCGTGTTAGCCAGGATGGTCTCAATCTCCTGACCTCGTGATCTGCCTGTCTCGGTCTCCCAAAGTGCTGAGATTACAGGCTTGAGCCACCGCGCCTGGCCATTTTTTTCTTTTTTTGAGATAGAGTCTTGCTCTGTCGCCCAGGCTGGAGTGCAGTGGCGTGATCCTGACTTGCTGCAGCCTCCACCTCCTGGGTTCTCCTGCCTCAGCCTCCTGAGTAACTGGGATTACAGGCATATGCCACCAGACCCGGCTAATTTTTGTATTTTTAGTGGAGACGGGGTTTTACCATGTTGGCCAGGCTGGTCTTGAACTGATCTCAAGTGATCCACCCGCCTTGGCCTCCCAAAGTGCTGGGATTACAGGCGTGAGCCTCTGCGCCCGATCCCCTTGCCTATTTCTTTTCTTTTTCTTTTTTTTTCTTCTTCTTCTTTTTTTTTTTGAGACACAGTCTTGCGACTGTTGCCAGTCGCTGGAGTGCAGTGGTGCGATCTCGGCTCACTGCAGCCTGTGCCTCCTGGGTTCAAGCGATTCTCCTGCCTCAGCCTCCCAAGTCGCTGAGACTACAGGTGCATACCACCGTGTCCAGGTAATTTTTGTATTTTTAGTAGAGATGGGGTTTCACCATGTTGGCCAGGATGGTCTCCATCTCTTGACCTTCTGATCTGCCCACCTTGGCCTTCCAAAGTGCTAGGATTACAAGCGTGAGCCACCACGCCTGGCTGCCCCTTTCCCATTTCTGAAGACTGCAGGATAGCACTCCTGGTTGAGAACTACTGTCTTAATTTCATCTGATAGTCTTTATCTTATTTTTGGATCCACTATTCTCAGATGTTAAGACACTGTCTTATTTGTGAGGTCCTTTTACCTTTTTCAAATGCCATACATGTGTATATATGCTCTTAGATAAGGAACTTAACTACTATTATTTAAAAACCCACTATGCTCAAGAGGTTGGATACAGATTATTCAGGGTTACAAATTCTTGATATTTGGAGTTGAAATCAGAATGTCACCATATTAACCCAATATTGATCCCCAAACTGAGAACAAAATGACAATTTAGAAAACTCAGGCCCAGTTACATGCACTGCTCTGTCTGGAGAGCATCCAGTCCTATTCTGCTAAAGCCAGAAAATCCGGATAGGTCGACAAGACCACGAATGGGTTGCTTACCAATACATGGCCAGCTTTGTTTTACTTATGTCTCCAATCGCTACCAAATTATATTGAGGCTAATTCCTGACATCTTGTTTTATCCTTAAACACTTTAGGATGTATCTCCAAGAGAGAACTCTTTGTTATTTTTTTCTAAGTTTTAAAATTGTGGTAAAATACATATAACATAAAATTTATCATCTTAACCATTTTTAGGTGTACACTTCAGCGATATTAAGTACATTCAAATTGTTGTGCAGCCATCACCACCATCCATCTCCAAAACTCTTTTCATCTTGTAAAACAGATGCTCCATACCTATTAAGAAATGACTCCCCCATTCACACTCCTCCCCCTAAAACCATCTACTTTTTGTTTCTGTTTCTGTAGATTTGACTGTTCTACATACTGGATATAAATGGAATCATACAATATTTGTCTTTTTGTGTGACTTTTTTTTTTTTTTTTTTGACATAGAGTCTCGCTCTGTTGCCCAGGCTGGAGTGCAATGGCACAATCTTAGCTCACTGCAAGCTCCGCTTCCTGGGTTCAGGTGATTCTCCTACCTCTGCCTTTCAAGTAGCTGGGATTACAGGCGCCCGCCACTATGCCTGGCTAATTTTTGTATTTTATCTATTCATCCATTGATATACACTAAGAAATCTTTTTTTTTTTTTTTTTTTTTTTTTTGAGACAGTGTCTTGTTCTATCGCCCAGGCTGGAGTGCAGTGGCCTGATCTCGGCTCACTGCAAGCTCCAACTTCTGGGTTCACGCCATTCTCCTGCCTCAGCCTCCCGAGTAGCTGGGACTACAGGTGCCCGCCACCAGGCCCGGCTAACTTTTTTGTATTTTTTAGTAGAGACAGGGTTTCACCGTGTTAGCCAGGATGGTCTCGATCTCCTGACCTCGTGATCCGCCCGTCTTGGGCTCCCAAAGTGCTGGGATTACAGGCATGAGCCACTGTGCCCAGCCAAGAATTCTTTATTTTTTAACTCTAATAACATCACACCTAAAAAAAAAAAATCTAATTTCTCAGTATCATCCAGTATCTTGTCAGTGTTGTTTCTCTATTTGTCTCAAGTGCTTCGTACATTTGGTTTATTTGTATCAGCATCCAAAGAAGGCCTGTGCATTGCATTTGGTTGACATTTTATGTATTAGAGCTGCTTTTTGAAGCAAGCTTTGACCTTTTTTTTGTACTTAACACAAATGTAGTATTTTATTTGTGTACATTTATCTTTTTAATTTCATAGTCCTTTCAAATCTGTTAAGATTCTGATTGTTACTCTAGTATATTGACAGTCTCAAAGCATACCCTTAGCAGATGAAACAGTCACTGTGTATGACTTTGGGTAGAGTCATTATTCAGAATATTGACCAGCAGATGATTAAGGTCTGAGCTCTGGGCCCTGGCAGCAGACGGACAGAGGTCAATGTGGCCAGCACCACTGAGGTGCGGTTCAGCTGTGGACACAAGCTCACTTCATGCTTTTCCATCTCATTCCAAGAGTCTTTTGTTTCATACATTGTTTGGGCTTTTATGTGCTCAGTGTTTTGATGGATTCAAAATGAGGAGAACCTGAATTTGACTCTGAGAATAAAGAAGAGATTAAGTAAATATGAAAATACAAAGCAAAGCTCTCTATTCTATAAGCATGCCACAGGTAAGGCTTGGGGTAGGACACTGATTACCCATGAAAGTTACTTTGGCTACCTCAGCTGAGGTAAGCCAGATGCTTTGCTGAAATGAAGATTTATTCTACCACATTCACTTGACTTCAAGAAAATTAGATTGATTTG
Organism: Theropithecus gelada; assembly: GCF_003255815.1. NCBI lineage: Eukaryota > Metazoa > Chordata > Mammalia > Primates > Cercopithecidae > Theropithecus > Theropithecus gelada. Next base: position 31,395,509 of record NC_037678.1, on the reverse strand, counting down.
GTGTGACTTCTTAGTGAGCCCACATTGGCTGCAGGTATTCATGTTTTTTCTTTTCAAAGGGCTCACAAATCTGATGGATAATGTAGAATTTGGAGGGGGAACCTCAAATGCAGCAGTCTTATCTTCTGGAATCCCACTGTCCTCTGTTTTTTTAATAAATATTGTAAATCCTAGCACTTTGGGAGGCCGAGGCAGGCAAATTACTTGAGGTCAGGAGTTCTAGACCAGCCTGGCCAATATGGTGAAACCCCATCTCTACTAAAAATTACAAAAATTAGCCGGGTGTGGTGGTGCATGCCTGTAGTCCCAGCTACTCGGGAGGGTGAGGCAGGAGAATTGCTTGGACTCAGGAAGCAGAGGTTGCAGTGAGCCAAGATTGTGCCATTACACTCCAGCATGGGCGTCGCAGTGAGACTGTCTCAAATAAATAAATAAATAAATGAACAAACAAAGTAACTTCTAGGGCATTTGTATTATTCTGTTTTTCAGGATTTTTCTATTACTTGCAGACAGAGTAAATAATACTAATCTGGCCAGTGGTGGCTCAAGCCTGTAATCCTAGCACTTTGGGAGGCTGTGGCAGGCAGATCACCACAGGTCAGGAGTTCGAGAGCAGCCTGACCAATGTGGTGAAACCCCATCTCTACTAGAAATACAAAGAGTAGCTGGGCGTGGCGGTGACTGCCTATAATACCAGCTACCCAGGAGGCTGAGGCTGGAGAATCGCTTGAACCCGGGAGGTGGAGGTTGCAGTGAGCTGAGATCACGCCATTGCACTCCAGTCTGGGGGACAGAGCTAGACTCCGTCTCAAAAACAAAACAAAACAAAACAAAACAAAAACGCCACTAATCTGATCTGTGTCCTCCAGGAATTTATGACCTTGGATGTTGTTGTATAATCCAGCAGGGAACTAAACTAGGAGAGGATGATGGAATTTGAACATGGCTGATTTGTGAGAAAGTTGGTGAGACTGGGAGGTTTTCTTTGGTTGTGCTAATGTGGTTTCCTGGTTTACTAAGTATCAGTGGTTGCACTTGTGGGACTTCTGTTATCTTTTATTCTTGGTTTACTTAAGTATGTTAACTTTACGTGAGTAAATTATGTCCATCTTCATGGGCTGCTCCTCTGCTTCCCTTCTAAGCCTTAGTGTGTCCTGGGGCTCTGTGCTCTGGGCTCCCAAGCCATTCTCTCACTCTTCACGGTCTCTCTCGGTGCTACCATCCAGTCTCATGACTTCGCCTGCCACAGATGACCCCCATATTCTTATTTGGGGGCTTGAAATTTTTTTTTAGACTTACAAAAAAGTTAAGCAATATAATACCTAAGAAAATTTCAAAAGTAACAAGTGCAAAGGACAGCAGGCCCTACCAGATGTTACAAAACCTCCATAAATAAAATAGTGCTAATGTGTAGATAGATTTTGGGAGCTCCATGATAACTGAACACATGGAGGTTCCTGAAGAGCCGTGTGCTGGAAAAGGCAAGGACACCCCTTGCACCTTTCTCTAAGCGCCTCTTTCATCTGGCAGTTCATCAGTGTCCTTTGTAATATCCTTCGTAATAAATGAGAAACGTGTCTCTTGAGTTGTGTTAGCCACTCCAACAAATTAGTCAAACCCAGGAAGAAGGTCATGGGAACCCTGGTTTATAGCTGGATGGTCAGAAGTACAGGCTGCAGCCTGGGGCTTGCGATTAGTGTCTGAAGTGGAGTCAGTCTTATGGGACTGAGCCCTCAGCCTATGGGATCTGATACTATCTCTAGGTATATATTGTTAGAATTGAATTAAATTGTGGGATATCCAGGTGGTGTCTGCTGGAGAAACCCCCACACATCTGGTGTTAGAAATCTTGTGTTGAGGGATGTGTGAGAACAGGAAAAATACTTTGGTTTTTCCTATCCTTCATAAACCACTGCTAGCATTATTTTCTTTGCTATAACCCAAGTTTGGAACATGAAGGGACTTTTCTTGTAATAATGGCAATATCAATTGGCAAGTTCTATTTTTAAAAAAATTATTTCACTGCAGCTATGAAGTAATGTTTTGTTTTTTGCTGTTATATCTGTTTTTTGTTTGTTTTGGTGGACTCATTTGGGAACATAATCACCACTTAGTTTATCTTTTCTGTGTTAAAATGGAATATGAATTTCAAAGAACTCAGTATTGTGGTCTGAACACAGGCTTTATTATACCTGGCTCCATCATTAATCAGCTTTGTAACTTCTGAAAGATTTCTGAACCCCAACACTTTGTTTTTCCCAAGTGTAAAGTGTATGTGAGATGCTTGTCTCAGTGGGTTAACAGGAGGATGAGATGAGGTGACCTGTTGTCGTGTAGCCTGCTCCACTCAGCAGCTGGAACATCCAGTATGTGCTAGACTCTGCTACAAAAGACAAACAAGGCACCGTCCTGAGTTATACTCGCAGTATGAACAGTCTTACTTGTGTTCCTTCCAAAGGGTGGTGGTGATTTTAACACAGTGCTCCATGATCTTTGTTGCTAGTGTGAGCCTCTTCAAGGTTACACAAGGTAACAGATGTTAAATGGTCAAATCAGTAGCAGTAGAATTGGAGCTGAACAGAACAGTGTTTAAAAGTAAAGGTATCGTCGGCCGGGTGCGGTGGCTCAAGCCTGTAATCCCAGCACTTTGGGAGGCCGAGACGGGCGGATCACAAGGTCAGGAGATCGAGACCATCCTGGCTAACACGGTGAAACCCCGTCTCTACTAAAAAATACAAAAAACTAGCCGGGCGTGGTGGCAGGCGCCTGTAGTCCCAGCTACTTGGGAGGCTGAGGCAGGAGAATGGCATAAACCCGGGAGGCGGAGCTTGCAGTGAGCTGAGATCCGGCCACTGCACTCCAGCCTGGGTGACAGAGCGAGACTCCATCTCAAAAAAATAAATAAAGGTGTCTTATAGGTAGGTCAGAGCAGGGAAGTTTGTAGAAATAAGCTTGGTGCTTTATGGGAATGATAAACATTTCTTGAGTGTGTGTTTTCCCAGAGTTTTTCATTGAAGCTTATCCCATTAACAGGTCTTGATTTAGCCCAGTCACTGGTATAAGATGGCCTTTGGAGAAAGGCACCTGGTTTCAGTTTACACAGTAGAAGGAATCCACCAGCCTTGGAAGATGTGCCAACCTGCTGACTTTCTTATTAACCTCAGACTCTCCAGGAAGTATTCACACTGACTTAGAAATTCCTTCAAATCAGATTTGGACAGATTTGATGATATCTAGGGAAATATTTAAGCAAAAACCTTTGGCCAATTCTTTTTTCTTGCCTTTTGGAGAAACCAGGTTTTGTGTTTCCTCCCCTTTTCCCTTCTGCTTCCCTCGCCTTCACCTCTCCAAGACCTCCTTCCTTCCAAAGCTCTTGTCAGTGGTGGGCTTATCTGTGACACCTTATCTGATGGTGTTCTTTGGGAGTTCACCCCCAACTCATCTCTTCCTGTCTGTATCACTTGTGGCATCCTTGACACTGCCTAGTGTCATCCTGCACATGTCTTATCTCCACTGTGGGTTGGTCATCCCCTTGAGAATTGATTCACAGGCTTGGGTGGATCTATTACAGGTGTAGAAAAGCAAGCTAATGTTTGCTTCAAGTGTTTACCTAATGTTAACTTTTTTCTAAATTTTATTTAACTTCTCCTCCTCCTTTGCTGTTGGCTAGGGTCAATCCATTTCAGAGGAAAAAAAAATTAATCAAATGCTTTTTTTCTGTTTAGCTTCAAAACCTTGGAATTAATCCAGCCAACATTGGGTTCAGCACACTGACCATGGAATCTGACAAGTTCATATGTATCCGAGAGAAAGCTGGTGAGCAGGCACAGGTCACGATCATTGACATGAGTGACCCAATGGCTCCGATCCGACGGCCTATCTCTGCAGAGAGTGCCATCATGAATCCGGCCTCTAAGGTGATAGCTCTGAAAGGTAAACCTGATGGGATTGTTAGAAAGGAATCTTATCTCACTTTTACTGCTGTGTTACCTTAAATATTGAACAAGTGTCACTAAGCTCATGGCAAAGTGTCATCAATAGTATTCAACTTAATTCCAAAAGTTTTAGCAAAAGTTATATTTAGTGTGCCCTACTAAGAGGCCCCTGAGCACCAGAGCTTCTCGGTAACATCACCCACAGTGCCAGACACACCAAGAGGAAGAAAATGCCCAAGCCTTTGCCTTCATGCGACTAGGAACGCACAACAGCACTGTGCCTGTTTCCCAGGAAGGCTGTGTGGCCCCCTTGCCCGAGGGCCTGCTGCAGTGGTGCTTCCAGTTATCCGACGATACAGGCTTGGGGGTTTTCCTCCTGTGAAACACATCAATGGTAGAGGAGCTGATAATTAATAAAATTTCACTACCTTGAAATCAGGGCGTCTTGGGTGCTTAAAGCCTTCTAGTTATCTCGAAAAATACAGAATCTTCTTATATTGCCTTCATTTGGGAAATAAAAGGATTATGTATGCAGTAGACTTAATGTTTTATGTGAAATGCATTATCACTTACTTTGAAAAGCAAAACCTGGGCCAGCCGCGGTGGCTCACGCCTATAATCGCCGCACTTGGGGAGGCCGAGGCGGGTGGATCACCTGAGGTCGGGAGTTCAAAGACTAACCTGACCAACATGGAGAAACCCCATCTCTACTAAAAATACAAAAAATTAGCCGGGTGTGGTGGTGCATGCCTGTAATCCCAGCTACTCAGGAAGGCTGAGGCAGGAGAATAGCTTGAACCCGGGAGGTGGAGGTTGCAGTGAGCCGAGATCGTGCCATTGCACTCCAGCCTGGGCAACAAGAGCCAAACTCAATTTCAAAAAAAAAAAAAAATGATAAGCAAAAACTGTTTCTGGACCTAAAATTTGTGAATGCCAAATATTAGCTTTACCTAGGCTTCTATTTTGTTACAGAAGTAGCGTCTACTTGGTCATTTCAGTAGATAGAAGGACATCTGGAAGTTAAGACCTTTCTATTTAAAAAGAAATAACTGAAATTCTTTTATTTGAAAGGATCTTTGGTCTATTACCAACCCTACCTTTTCCCTTGTAATCTTGTCAAAGTAATTATTTTTGAACATATAGTATAAGCAGTATAAACTATTTTAGTTAGAAATTATTGCTATTCTGGAATATTAATGTTTCTTTTATCTTACCTTACTTTGTCACTTATCCCTTGGCTGTTTTTGATGGAATATTTGCCTTGTAGCGTTGCCCTTTTCTGCATTTTATGTTGTTGTAGTACTTAAAAAAATATTTGTAGAGAAGGGGGTCTCACCGTGTTGTTCAGGCTGGTCTTGGGCTCCTGGCCTCAAGGGCCTCTCAGAGTGCTTGGATTATAGGAATGAGCCACTGTACCCAGCCTTGTTGTTGTACTTTTGCCAGACCTTATTTAGCATGTTGTTTGCTGTTTAGTGTTCTCAGTAGGTCTCAAAAATGATCTGCATTTTAGTCTTCCTGGTTTTCTGGTACAGTTCTTTCTAACAATGTGCAGTGTGGAGCTCTTAGGGTGTGTGTGTGTGTTCTGGTGTGGAGTTGGGGAGTAGAGAGAACGCAGTGGTTAGATATTGTCGATCCCTTCCAGCCAGAGACCACCAGGAACACACTTGCAGTTGAACAAGATGGGTTTATTGTTGCAGTGGGAGAGAACACACGCCATGGGGAACTGGGAAGTGTCTCGGTAAGAAGGTGGTAGAGCCTTTTATAGGATTTGGGCTTTGGTTGGATGATGTAGGGGGTAATCTAAGGAAGCAGGGGTTTGCTGTGGATTGGATGCTGGCAGCAAGTGGGGGTAATTTTTATGATTGTGTATCTCAATAAATCTTATCTATTAGGGAGGGAAGACTAGAGTGAGATTAACGCTCTAATGGGTAAAGAAATAGCAGTCACTTATTTTAGCTGAAAGAGAGGGGTGTTGGTATTTTGTGAGTTGCGCAGTAACCTTGTTGTTTCTGTGCTTGCTCTGTCTCACTTGATCATGGTCTCAGAGGGCCCTTGCCTGAGGCTGCTGTTCTCCAAGGTGGTTTATGTCCATCAGGAGAGCAGCATGGCCTTGCTGTGATTGCCAGGCCAGCTTCCAGGTGGCAGGGGCTGCTCCTTTTTATTTTTATTCTTAATGGTCATATAAATCACTTCAGCTATAACATGTTGAGTCCTGTTTTCTTTTGTGTAGGGAAGTGTAAGGCTCTAGAACCAAAAAGAGACATAATTTTAAGGTTTATCTTATTTATTTATTTATTTATTTTTGAGATGGAGTCTGGCTCTGTCACCCTGGCTGGAGTGCAGTGGCGCGATCTCGGCTCACTGCAAGCTCTGCCTCCCGGGTTCACGCCATTCTCCTGCCTCAGCCTCCCAAGTAGCTGGGACTACAGGTGCCTGCCATCACGCCCGGCTAATTTTTCTATTTTTAGTAGAAACGGGGTTTCACCGTGTTAGCCAGAATGGCCTCGATCTCCTGACCTTGTGATCCGCCCGCCTCGGCCTCCCAGAGTGCTGGGATTACAGGTGTGAGCCACTGTGCCTGACCAGCTTTATCTTATTTTTACTGCTAATTCTGTAGCAGTCAAATCTCGGATTATTGTAGTACAAATCATAGACAAGTGGACCATGTACAGTGTGTTTTCAAGGCCATATGCCCAAATGAGCAAACTGTCTTTGAAGAAAGTTGTTTGTATAGTGATTGGTTGATGGAGATGATTGATTTGCAGGTGAGCTCCGCAGAGTCCTCTGCGGTATCACACACCTTGACTAGCTCCTAGGATCCAATGCAGAAATACAGGGTGTGGGGCCTCACCTTGTATCTCACAGATTTTTCCCATTTTGGCTGGTGAAATTTTGTGATTGGAAAGGGGCTCATGAAGCAGCTCTCGGACCTCCTTTTACAAAAAGGGCTAGGCCAGGTGGCTTATGTCTGTAATCCCAGTGCTTTGGGAGGCCAAGGTGGGAGAATTACTTGAGCCCAGGAGTTCAAAGCTGTAGTGAGCTATTATTGCACAGAGCAGGGCTAACCCATAGGCAGGGTGTCCACAGTAGCCACAGACACACTTTTACCCATCAGATCTGAGAACTCACTCACCATCACCAGAACAGCAAGTGGGACGTCTCCCTCCATGATCTAATCACTTCCTACCAGGTCCGTCTCCAACATTGGGAACTACAACTGGAGATGCGATTTGAGTGGGGACACAGAGCCAAACCATATCACATTACCTTTTCAGTATTTATATGTATTTCTTTTTACAAACTTTACCTTTTTTCTTTTAATTTTTAGAGGTAGATGGAGTATAGGCTAATCTAGTGCCTGTGTGGAGAGTAGGCACTGAGCTCAGTGGGGGATAGAGGAGGGGGAATGGTACCCCCCGAAGGCCCCCTCCTCACCTTGACTACTTAAGTCTGACCTGAAGTGGTTCCCAAAGAAGGTTGGTCCTTTTTTGGTCCTTTTTGTGATGCTGAATATTTTGTGCCTCATAAACACATGTTCATTTAAACCAGGCTAAGGACAGCTTGACAAGTTTTCAAGCTAGAGGAAATTTCCTCTGTGATCTAAGGCTGCTTGACACTAAAAGGTACCCCCATCCTGGCAGTGTACCACCAAGAATTTTTGGTTCAGATTTTTTTTTTTTATCTTTCTTTGTCTGCTTTTTTCAAGTATAATTTACATACCATAACATTCACTCTTTCTAAGTGATTTTTAAATTCATAGAGTTGTGGAATCATCACTACAATATAGTTTTGGAACATGTCTACCACCCCGGAAAGTTTCCTCTTGCCTGTTTAGAACCATTCCCACGGCTGGGCGCGGTGGCTCAAGCCTGTAATCCCAGCACTTTGGGAGGCCGAGACGGGCGGATCACAAGGTCAGGAGATCGAGACCATCCTGGCTAACACGGTGAAACCCCGTCTCTACTAAAAAAAAACCAAAAAATTAGCCGGGCGAGGTGGCAGGCGCCTGTAGTCCCAGCTACTCGGGAGGCTGAGGCAGGAGAATGGCGTGAACCCGGGAGGCGGAGCTTGCAGTGAGCAGAGATCCGACCACTGCACTCCAGCCTGGGTGACAGAGCGAGACTCCGTCTCAAAAAAAAAAAAAAAAAAAAAAAGAACCATTCCCACTCCCATTCCTACTCCTGGCCCTAGGCAGCAACTCATCTGCTTTCTTCCTCCACAGATTTTTTTGTAGATAATTCAAATAAATGGAATCATACAATATGTAGTCTTTTACATCTGGCTTCCTTTACCTAGCATAGTGTTTTTGAGGTTCATCCATGTTGTAACATGTATCAGTAGTGCATTCCTTTTTATTGTCTAATAGTGTTTCATTATATGGATACGCCACATTTTGTTTTCCCATTCACTAGTTAATGGACATTTGGATTGTTTCCAGTTTTTAGCTATTAAGAATATTGCTGCTATGAACATTCACTGACAAATCTTTGTGTGGACATATTTTCTTTGTTGTTATTGTTCTGCAATTTCTTTTTATTTTTTTAAGACGGAGTCTCGCTCTGTCACCCGGGCTGGAGTGCAGTGGCCGGATCTCAGCTCACTGCAAGCTCCGCCTCCCGGGTTTACGCCATTCTCCTGCCTCAGCCTCCCGAGTAGCTGGGATTACAGGCACCCGCCACCTCACCCGGCTAGTTTTTTTTTTTTGTATTTTTTAGTAGAGACAGGGTTTCACCGTGTTAGCCAGGATGGTCTCGATCTCCTGACCTCGTGATCTGCCCATCTCGGCCTCCCAAAGTGCTGGGATTACAAGCGTGAGCCACTGCGCCTGGCCTTTTTTTTTTTTTTTTAAATTTTACTTTAAGTTCCAGGATACATGTGTAGAACGTGCAGGTTTATTACATAGGTATGCATGTGTCATGGTGGTTTGCTTCCCCTATCAACCCATCATCTAGGTTTTAAGCCCTGCATACATTAACTTTGTCCTAACGCTCTCCCTCTCCTCGCCCCCCACTCCCCTGACAGGCCTGGTGTGTGTTATTCCCCTCACTGTGTCCATGTTCTCTTGTTCAGCTCCCACTTATGAGTGAGAATATGCGGTGTTTGGTTTTCTGTTCCTGTGTTAGTTTGCTGAGGATGATGGCTTCCAGCTTCATCCATGTCCCTGCAAAGGACATGATTTCATTCCTTTTTGTGGCTGCATAGTATTCCATGGTGTATATGTACCACATTTTCCAGTCTATCACTGATGGGCATTTGGGTTGGTTCCATGTCTTTGCTATTATAAATAGTGCTGCAATAAACATATGTGTGCATGTGGACATATATTTTCATTTCCCTTGGATGGAGTAGAATTGCTGTATCATATGATAAATTTGTTTAGTTTTTTTTTTTTTTTTTTTTTTGAGATGGAGTCTCACTCTATCACCCACCCAGGCTGGAGTACAGTGGCGTGATCTTGGCTCACTGTAACCTCTGCTGCCCGGGTTCAAGTGATTCTCAAGTGCCTCAGCCTCCCGAGTAGCTAGGATTACAGGCACCTGCCATTGCACCTGGCTAATCTTTGTGTTTTCAGTAGAGACAGGGTTTCACCATCTCGGCCACGCTGGTCTTGAACTCCTGACCTTGTGATCCACCCCCTTGGCCTCCCAAAGTGCTGGGATTACAGGCATGAGCCACCACTACCGGCCTGTTTAGCTTTTTTCTTTTCTTTTCTTTTTTTTTTTTTTTTTTTTTTTTTGAGACAGAGTCTCGCTCTGTCGCCCAGGCTGGAGTGCTGTGGCCGGATCTCAGCTCACTGCAAGCTCCGCCTTCCGGGTTCCCGCCATTCTCCTGCCTCAGCCTCCCGAGTAGCTGGGACTACAGGCGCCCGCCACCTCGCCCGGCTAGTTTTTTGTATTTTTTTTTTAGTAGAGACGGGGTTTCACCGTGTTAGCCAGGATGGTCTCGATCTCCTGACCTCGTGATCCGCCCGTCTCGGCCTCCCAAAGTGCTGGGATTACAGGCTTGAGCCACCGCGCCCGGCCTCTTTTCTTTTTTTGAGAAGGAGTCTTCTCTGTTGCCCAGGCTGGAGTACAGTGGCGCTATCTTGGCTCACTGCAGCCTCTGCCTCCCAGGTTCAAGTAATAATGCCTCAGCCTCCTGAGTAGTCGGGACTACAGGTATGTGCTGCCACACCCAGCTAATTTTTGTATTTTTAGTAGATGGGGTTTCACCATGTTGGCCAGGATGGTCTTGATCTCCTGACCTCGTGATCTGCCCGCGTTGGCCTCCCAAAGTGCTAGAATTACAGGCGTGAGCCACTGCACCTGGCCCTGTTTAGCTTTTTAAGAAACTGCCCAACTGTTTTCAAAAGTGACTGTTTCATTTTATATACCCATCAACAATGTATGAGAATGCCAGTTTCTTCACACATCCATGCCAACACTTGATATTATATTTTTTATTATAGTAATTCCAGTGGTTGTGTACTAGCATTTTGTAGTTTTAATTTGTATTTCTCTAATGCCTAATTATATTAAATATCTTTTATTTTTAAATATGATTATTAACCATTTATATATATTTTCTGAGAAGTGTCTATTTAAATCTTTTGCCCAGTTCTTTTTTTTTTTTTTTTTTTTTTTTTGAGACAGAGTCTCACTCTGTCGCCCAGGCTGGAGTGCAGTGGCCGGATCTCAGCTCACTGCAAGCTCCGCCTCCTGGGTTTACGCCATTCTCCTGCCTCAGCCTTCCGAGTAGCTGGGACTACAGGCGCCCGCCACCTCGCCTGGCTAGTTTTTCGTATTTTTTTAGTAGAGACGGGGTTTCACCGTGTCAGCCAGGATGGTCTCGATCTCCTGACCTCGCGATCCGCCCGTCTCGGCCTCCCAAAGTGCTGGGATTACAGGCTTGAGCCACCGCCCCCGGCCACCCAGTTCTTAATTGGGTTATCTGTCTTGTTATTGAATTATAAGAGTTCTTTATATATTCTGAATATACATTTATCAGCTATGTAATTTACATATGTTTTCTCCCAGTCTGTACCTTGTTTTTTCATTCTCCTAATGACATCTTGTCTTAGTCTGTTCGTGCTGCTATAATGAAGTGCCTGACGCTGGGAAATCTATAAAGAATATAAATTTATTTCTCATAGTTCTGGATGCTGGGAAATCCAAAATTAAGGTGCTACCAGATAGTGTGTCTGTTAAGGGCTCCCTCTCTACTTCCAAGATGGCCCCTGTTGCTGCATCCTCTGGAGGGGAGGAACACTGTGACAGAAGGGCGAAAAGAAACCTTACTCCCTCCATCAAGCTCTTTTATAAGAACCTGGGGGCTTGCCTCCCAAAAGGCTCCATCTCCCAACACTTGGGGATTAAGTTTCAGCATGCATTTTGGAGAGAACAAAAACCATTCAAACCATAGGATATGTTTTGAAGGGCAAAACTTACTAATTTTGATGAAGTCCAGCTTACCTATTCTTTTTTTCTTTAATGGATCATGCTTTTGGAGTCATAGCTAAGAGGCTTAGCCTATGGTTTTGTAGTTTTAATTCTTTTTTTTTTTTTTTTTTGAGACAGAGTCTTGCTCTTCTCGCCCAGCCTGGAGTGCAGGGGCGCAATCTTGGCTCACTGCACCCTCTGCCTCCTGGGTTCAAGTGATTCTCCTGCCTCAGCCTCCCGAGTAGCTGGGATTACAGGTGCCTGCCACCATGCCTGGCTAATTTTTTGTATGCTTAGTAGAGATGGGGTTTCACCATATTGGCCAGGCTGGTCTCGAACTCCTGACCTCAGGTGATCCACCTGCCTCAGCCTCCCAAAGGGTTCCACCTGCCTCAGCCTCCCAAAGGGTTGGGATTACAGGCGTGAGACACTGCGCCCAGCCCAGATCTGTGTCCATTCTTGTACTGATTACTTGATAGTTGTAGCTTTTTGGTAAGTTTGAAGTCAGATAGTGTTGGTACTCCAACTTAGCATTTTTCAAAATAGTTTTTTAAACTCTTTGAAACGAGATCCCTTGAATTGCCACTTCAGTTTTGGGTTTAGTTTGTGAATTCCTACAAAAATCCTTCTGGGGCTTTGATAGAGATTACATTGAATTTATCAATTTGGTAAGAACTGCTATCTTGACGGTATTAAATCTTCTAGTCATTTAATGTCTCTGTTTATTTAGATCTTTAATTTCTTTCAGTGATGTTTTGCATATTCAGTGAGCAAATCCTGTACTTCTTTGTTAAATTTATTCCCAAGTATTTTATTATTTTTTGATCAGACTTGTTTTCTTAGTTTTATTTTTGGATTGTTTCTTACTAGTATATAGAAATAAAATAATTTTTGTATATTTTTCTGTATCCCATATACTTATTAAACTTATTCTTGTAGTTTTTAGTGGATTCCTTGGCATTTTCTACATACTGTATCATGTTATCTGTGAATAGACAGTTTTACATCTTCTTTTCTAATCCAGATTCTGTTGGTTTCAACATTGCATTGGCTAGAATACCCAGTAGAGTATTAAACAGAAGTGACAAGAACAGACATTGTTGAATTATTTCTGACCTTAGGCGGGGAGTTTTTAGCCTTTTACAATTAAATATGATGTTGGCTGTGGATTTGGGGTAGATAAATCCTTTATCAAGTTGGAGCAGTTCCCTTCTATTTTCTGTGTCTAATGAGATGATCACATGGTTTGTGTCCTTTATTCGTGTGGTGTATTACATAAATTAATTATTGGATATTAAGCCAACCTTGCACTCCTGTGGTAAATCTCTTTTGGTCATGGTGTATGGTGGTTTTTTTAATGTTGGATTTTGTTCACTAATATTCTAAGGGTTTTCTGTTATTTTTATCATTGGTCTGTAGTTTTCTTTTCTTGTGATGTCCTTTTGTGACTTTGTAATTAGGCAAATGTTGGCCTTAGAGAATGAAGTCCTTCTTCCTCTATATTCTGAAAGAGTCTGTGAAGGACTTATTTCTGTCTTCTTTGAGTATTTGATAGAATTCAACAGTGAAAGCCTTCTGGTCCTGGGGTTTTCTTTGTGGGAAGATTTTAAATTTCAAATTCACCTTCCTTACTTGCTGTGAATCTGTTCAGATTTTCTGTTTTCTTGTGTCAGTTTTGGTAATTTGTGTCTTTCTAGGAATTTATCCAGGTTATCTAAGTCTTCTAGTATGTTGACATAAAATTGTTCATAATATTCCCTCCTTTTAATTTCTTTGGGGTTGGCAGCGATGTCCTCTTTCATTCTTAATTTTGATAATTTGTGTCTTCTCTTTTTTTCTTGATCATTAACCAAGGTTTGGGTTGGGCCTTGTGGCTCATGCCTGTAATCCCAGCACTTTGGGAGGCTGAGGCGACAGGATTACTTGAGACTAGAAGTTCAAGACCAGCCTGGGCAACATAGGGAGACCCCATCTCTACAAATTTAAAAAAAAAAAAATCTAGCCAGTGTGGTAGTATGCGTCTGTGGTTCCAGCTACTCAGAAGTCTGAGGCTGGAGGATCACCTGAGCCTAGAAGGTCAAGGCTACAGTAAGCTGGGATCGTGCTGTTGCACTCCAGCCTAGGTAACAGAGTGAGACCCTGTCTCTAAAAATAAATAAATAAGATTTGTTAGTTTTCTTGATTGTTTTGAAAAACCCTACTTCTGGCAAGGTGTATATAGGCTGCTGCAGGAACATGTGCACAGCTGCTTACCATGTGCCTTTCTTGTTAAAATGTAGCATACCATTTTAATTCTTCTGAATTTTTCTTTTTGCTATTTTGTGTGTGTGTGTGTGTGTGTGTGTGTGTAGTGGTTGCTGTAGGGTTTATAAAATGCATCCTAACTTACTACAAATGATTTCAGATTATTAATATTAACTTCTATTAAAATGCAGAAATTTCACTCCAGCATAGCTTCATTTCGTTGTCCGTCTGTTGCGCTATTTTTATCTTTCATATATATGAATATATAAAATATATGAAAAAAGAGAAAATAAGATGCATCTATATATGTTATAAACCCAATAACCTATAGTTTTATTATGGTTTTATATGATATTATTTAATGAAATTAAGAGAAATCTTTATACTAACCAACATTTATCATATCCAGTGCTCTTTATTTCTTTTTGTGGATTTGAGCTCCCATCTTAGTTCAGTCTCATTAGAAGTCGTTTACCATAAGCTGTTAGTGCCTGAAGACAGTGAGGGTTTAACATTTACCATTTTAACTAGACAGCAAAACTACATCACACCTAAATTATGTCCAAAAGCAGTTGTTTTATAAATTTATATAGTTTAAACTTAAGTTTATAATATAGTTATAGCTAACTTTAGAACTGTTTTAAGGCAGCAAACCTTTATCTTACTGATCATGTGTTTTGGATATAAATTGCATCAAATTGTGGCCAGGTGCAATGGCTTGCACCTGTCATCCCAGCACTTTGGTAGCACAAGGCAGGTGGATCACCTGAGGTCAGGAGTTTGAGACCAGCCTGGCCAACGAGGTGAAACCCCGTCTCTACTAAAAATACAAAAATTTGCTGGACATGTTGGTGTATGCCTATAATCCCAGCTACTTGGGATGCTGAAGGAGGAGAATCGCTTGAACCCGGGAGGCAGAGGTTGCAGTGAGCCTAGATCGCCCCATTGCACCCCAGCGTGGGCCCCAAAAGCGAAACTCCATCTCAAAAAAAAAAAAAAAATTGCATCAAATTTGGTTGTTCCTTTTCGTGAATTCAAGAAATCATCTTAATTATTGCCTGGGTGTAACATGACATCATTAAAGACTGTCTTTTAGCAACAGCAGCCTTATTTCTCAAATTGTGGTTAAAAACCAGTTTTGCTGATTGATGATAATATTGTAATAATATGAGTTGTTGTGTAGCTTGGCTAACTAACTGGATAGTCAGATTAACTATTTTTTTCTAGCTGTGTAGCTCAGCTAGATTTAGCTTTTTTTGAGGTAAAAAGCTAAATCTGTGAGTAATTCCGCTATTAACACGAGTGTACAGGTGTGTTTTTGAGAACCTGTTTTTAATCCTTTTGATTCTCTACCCACAAGTAATTGACTGGGTCGTATCATTATTCATTTTTAAATTTTTTGAGGAACTGCCATCCCTTTTCTATAGTGGTTGCACTATTTTACATTCTCAGTAGTGCACAGTGTTCTAATTTTTTCACATTCTTGCTAACACTTGCTATTTGTGTTGTTTCCTTTCTAATAGTAGTCATTTTTTTTTTTTTTTTTTGAGACGGAGTCTCGCTCTGTCGCCCAAGCTGGAGTGCAGTGGCCGGATCTCAGCTCACTGCAAGCTCCGCCGCCCGAGTTTACGCCATTCTCCTGCCTCAGCCTCCCGAGTAGCTGGGACTACAGGCACCTGCCACCTCGCCCGGCTAGTTTTTTTTTGTATTTTTTAGTAGAGACGGGGTTTCACCGTGTTAGCCAGGATGGTCTTGATCTCCTGACCTCGTGATCCGCCCGTCTTGGCCTCCCAAAGTGCTGGGATTACAGGCTTGAGCCACTGTGCCTGGCCTTTTTTTTTTTTTTTTTTTTTTAAGAGACTGTAACTTCGAACTCCTGGACTCAAGCTATCCTCCCACCTTAGCCTCCCAAGTAGCTAGGACTATAGGCATGCATCACCACACCCAGCTAATTAAAAGCATTTTTTCTTTGTAGAGACAGGGTCTTGCCATATTGTCCAGGCTGATCTTAAACTCCTGGTCTAACGTGATCATCCCATCCCAGCTTCCCAAAGCGCTGGGATTACAGGTGTGAACCATCCCACGCAGGTCATTTTTTAATTGGAGTATTTGTGGTTTTTGTTGTTGAGTTGTAGGCATTCTTTATATATTCTGGATATTAACCCCTTGTCGGATATATGATTTCCATATACAGGCATACCTTGAAGATATTTTGGGTTCAGTTTCAAACTACGACAATAAAAAGAATATTACAATAGTGAGTCACATGAATTTTTTGGTTTCCCAGTGTGTCTAAAAGTTATGTTTATACTACGCTGTAATCTATTAAGCGCAAAATAGC
Source organism: Theropithecus gelada (assembly GCF_003255815.1). NCBI lineage: Eukaryota > Metazoa > Chordata > Mammalia > Primates > Cercopithecidae > Theropithecus > Theropithecus gelada. Next base: position 31,379,571 of record NC_037678.1, on the reverse strand, counting down.
ATTATTTCTAAAAAAATGGATTACCTTAATTAAGAAATAATTTGGCCAGGCACAGTGACTCACGCCTGTAATCTCAGCACTTTGAGAGGCTAAGGCGGGTGGATCATGAGGTCGGGAGATCGAGACCATCCTGGCTAACACGGTGAAACCCCGTCTCTACTAAAAATACGAAAACAAAAAATTAGCTGGGTGTGGTGGTGGGCACCTGTAGTCCCAGCTACTTGGGAGGCTGAGGTGGGAGAATGGCAAGAACCTGGGAGGTGGAGGTTGCAGTAAGCTGATATTGCGCCACTGCACTCTAGCCTGGACGACAGAGCGAGACTCCATCTCGAAAATAAATAAATAAAAATAAAAATAAAAAAGTAATAATTTCTGGCCAGGCGTGATGGCACATACCTCTAATCCCAGCACTTTCAGAGGGCAAGGTGGGAAGATTGCTTGAGCCTAAGAGTTCAAGAGCAGCATGGGAAACAATACAGTGAGACCTTATCTCAAAAAAAAAAAAATGCTGGAGGTGGTGGTGCATGCCTTTAGTCTCACCTACTCAAGGAGGCTGAGATGGGAGGATAGCTTGAGCCCAGGAGTCTGAGGACTGCATGTCAGCCTGGGTGACAGAGAGAGACTCTGTCTCAAAATAAATAAATAAATAATCTATTTATTCCTAAAAATTGCTTACCATTATTAGCCTTCACTGAGTTGTAATCTTTTTTTTTTTTTTTTTTAAGACGGGGTCTCTCTCTGTTGCCCAGGCTGGAGTGCAGTGGCGCGATCTTGGCTCTCTGCAACTTCTGTCCACCAGTTTAAGGGATCCTCCTGCCTCAGCCTTCCGAGTAACTGGGATTACAGGCATGTGCCACCATTCCCAGCTAATTTTTGTATTTTTAGTAGAGACTGGGTTTCACCATGTTGGCCAGGCTGGTCTCGAACTCCTGACCTCAAGTGATCTGCCGGCCTCAGCCTCCCAAAGTCCTGGGATTACAGGCGTGAGCCACTGCTCCCAGCTGTGAGTTGTAATCTTTTTACTGGTGGAGGGTCTTGCCTTGATGCCAGTGGCTGCTGATTGATCACAGTAGTGGTTGCTGAAGACCAGAGTGGCTGTGGCAATTTCTTAAAATAAGACATCAGGCCGGGTGCGGTGGCTAACGCCTATAATCCCAGCACTTTGGGAGGCTGAGGCAGGCAGATAATGAGGTCAAGAGATTGAGACCATTCTGGCCAGTATGGTGAAACCCTGTCTCTACTAAAAATAAAAAAAAAATTAGCTGGGCGTGGTGGCAGGCGCCTGTAGTCCCAGCCACTTGGGAGGCTGAGGCAGGAGAATCACTTGAACCTGGGAGGTGGAGGTTGTAGTGAGCCAAGATCGCACCACTGCACTCCAGCCTGGCAACAGAGCGAGACTCCATCTCAAAAAATAAATAAGTAAATAAATAAAAAATAATAAAAAAATACATTAATGAAGTTTCCGCAGTACTGACTCTTCCTTTAATGAAAAATTCCTCTGTAGTGTGCAATGCTGTTTGCTAACATTTTACCCACAGTCGACTTCTTTCAGAATTGGAGTCAGTCCTGTCAAATTCTGGTGCTTTATCAGCTAAGTTTATGTACTATTCTAAATTCCTGTAGTCATTTCAACAATGTTCACAGCGTCTTCACTGGGAGTAGATTCTATTGGAAGAAACCACTTTCTTTGCTCATCTGTGAGAAGCAACTCCTCATCTGTTCAAGTTTGATCCTGAGATTGCAACAGTTCAGTCCCATCTTCAGTCTCCACTTCTAATTCTCTTGCTGTTCCTACCACCTCTGCAATGACTTCCTCCACTGAAGTCCTGAACCTCACAAAGTCATTCATGAGGTTTGGAAAACACTTCTTCCAAATTCCTGTTAATATTGATATTTTGACCTCCTCCCTTGAATCACGAATGTTCTTAGTTGCATCTAGAATGGTGAATCCTTTCCAGGAGGTTATCAATTTACTTTGCCTAGATCCATCAAAGGAGACACTATTTATGGCAGCTGTAGCCTTTAAAAATGTATTTCTTAAGACTTGAAAGTTGAAACTACTCTTTGATCCATGGATTGCAGAATTGGTATGTTAGCAGGCATGAAAGCAGCTTTCATCTCCTTGTATATCTCCATCAGAGCTCTTAGGTGACCAGGTGCATTATCAATGAGCAGTAATCTTTTTAAAGGAATATTTTTTTTTCTAAGAAGTAGATCTGAACAGTGAGTTTTAAATATTCAGTAAACCGTGCTGTAAACAGGTGTACTATCATCACGACTCTTGTTGTTCCATTCATAGAGCACAGGCAGAGGGGATTTAGCATAATTCTTTTTTTTTTTTTTTTTGAGACGGAGTCTCGCTCTGTCGCCCAGGCTGGAGTGCAGTGGCCGGATCTCGGCTCACTGCAAGCTCCACCTCCCGGGTTCACACCATTCTCCTGCCTCAGCCTCCCGAGTAGCTGGGACTACAGGCGCCCGCCACCTCGCCCGGCTAGTTTTTTGTATTTTTTAGTAGAGATGGGGCTTCACCGTGTTAGCCAGGATGGTCTCGATCTCCTGACCTCATGATCCACCCATCTCGGCCTCCCAAAGTGCTGGGATTACAGGCTTGAGCCATCACGCCCGGCCGAGATTTAGCATAATTCTTTTTTTTTTTTTTTTTTT
>NC_037678.1:31112306-31376808 GCF_003255815.1 Theropithecus gelada | reverse complement strand
GCAGTGGCCGGATCTCAGCTCACTGCAAGCTCCGCCTCCCGGGTTCACGCCATTCTCCGGCCTCAGCCTCCCGAGTAGCTGGGACTACAGGCGCCCGCCACCTCGCCCGGCTATTTTTTGTATTTCTTAGTAGAGACGGGGTTTCACCGTGTTAGCCAGGATGGTCTCGATCTCCTGACCTCGTGATCCACCCGTCTCGGCCTCCCAAAGTGCTGGGATTACAGGCTTGAGCCACCGCGCCCGGCCTGATTTAGCATAATTCTTAAGAGCCTTGGGATTTTTGGCTTCCACTTAAAGTTACCAGCTGCATTATCCCCTAACAAGAGAGTTAGCCTGTCTTCTGAAGCTTTGAAGCCAGGCATTGACTTCTCTCTCACTTGAGTCCTAAATGGCATCTTTTTCCAGTGGGAGGTTGTTTCTTCTCCATTGAAAATGTGTTCATCAATGATCTTAGCTAGGTCTTCTGGAGAACTTGGCACAGCTTCTGTATCAGAACTTGCTGCTTCATTTTGCAGTTTTATGCTATAGAGATGGCTTCTTTCATTAAACCTCATGAATCAACCTCTGCTAGCTTCAGACTTCTTCTGCAACTTCTTCACCTCTCTCAGGCTTCATAGAATTGCAGAGAGTTAGGGCCTTGCTGTGAATTAGGCTCTGGTTTAATGGATTGTTCTGGCTGCTTTGATCTTCTATCCAGGCCACTACAGCTTTCTCCATATCAGCAATAAGGCTGTTTGTTTTCTTATCATTAATGTGTTCACTGAAATAACACTTTTAATTTCCTTAAATAACTTTTCCTTTGCATTCACAACTTGGCTAACTGGTGCAAGAGACCTAACCTTCAGTCTGTCTCAGCTTTTGATAGGCCTTCCTCACCAAGCCAAATCATTTCTAACTTTTAACTTAAAGTGAGAGACGTGGGATTCTTTTCACTTTCACTTTCCTTTAGCAAGGAAGGTTGTTAAGGTTGTTAAATGGCCTTATTTCAATATTGTTGTGTCTCAGGGAATAAGGAGGCACGAGGAGAGGAAGAGGGACTAGGGCATGGCCAGTAAGTGCAGCAGTTAGAACACACACATTTATTAAGTCCACTATCTTATATGTGTGTGGTTCATGGTACCACAAAACAATTACTGTAAAAACTTGAAAGATCACTGATCACAGAGCAGCATAGCTAATATAATAATGAAAAAGTTTGAAATATCACGAGAATTACCAAAGTGTGACAGAGACAGGAAGTGACCACATGCTATCGGACAAATGATACCAATAGACTTGCTTGATGGAAGATTGCCGCAAACCTTTGATATTTTTTTCTCCACGAAACGAAGAAAACGCCTGTAATCTCAGCACTTTGGGAGGCCGAGGTGGGCGGATCACCTGAGGTCAGGAGTTTGAGACCAGCCTGGCCAACATGGTGAAACCCAGTCTGTACTAAAAATACAAAAATTAGTTGGGCATGGTGGTGGGCGCCTGTAAGCCCAACTACTCGGGAGGCTGAGGCAGGAGAATCTCTTGAACCTGGGAGGCAGAGGTGGCAGTGAGCTGAGATCATGCCATTGCACTCCAGCCTGGGCAACAAGAGCGAAACGCTGTCTCAAAACAAAACAACAACACAAATGCAATATCTGCAAAACACAGTAAAGCAAAGTATAATAAAACGAGATATGCCTGTATTTTCTCTCATTCTATGGGTTGCCTTTTCTCTCTTTTGTGACCTCTGATGCTGTCCAATTCATTTTTTTCTTTTATTGTCATACCAAAAAAAGTCATTGCAAGATCCAACATCATCAAGCTTTTCCCCTATGTTTTCTCTAAATGTTTTATGATTTTAATTGTTGGGATTTTTTTTTTAATCTGTGAAATTTTTATTGGCCTCCTGCTCCCCTCCCCAAAGGGTACCCTGCTTCTGCTGGCTCAGTTCCTCAGAACTTTGGTGTCATTGGTCTCAAACACCACTTTGCCGTCCACTGTCCTGCAGGTGGTGGTCTTTTGGATGGTTTGCATGGAGTTGCTGCTGTCTAGGGCCTCACCAAGATTGAAGTCCTCCCCATCTTCCAGCAGGCGGCGGTAGGTGGTGATCTCAGCCTCCAGATTGACCTGGATGTTCCAGGCCTCATACTCCTGGGCCTGGCACTGTCCCTCTGCCCAGGTCTGTGCCAACTCCGACTCCGGGTATAGTAGGACCGTGTTGAGCTGCTCCATCTGCATGGTGTAGCAGGCTTCCACCTCCCTCAGGCTATTCTCCAAGCTGGTCTTCAGATTTCTCATCAAGTCCAGGCCAATCTCCAAGGACTGGACTGGACATCTCAGCTCCATTAGTGTCAGCTCAGCAGCTCTGATCTCGGCGGACTGCGTGGTGACCACTGTGGTGCTCTCCTCAATCTGCTGGGACCAGTACTTGTCCAGCTTCTCTAGGTTCTTCTGAGCCAGCTTGTCATATTGGGCCCAGATATCTGCCATGATCTTGCCAAGGTCCTGATATTTGGACATCTGCCTCCACAGTCAGCCCAAAGCTAGCAATCTGGGCTTGTAGGCCTTTTACTCCCTCTTCATGGTTCTTCTTCATGAAGAGCAGCTTCTCCTTGAGAGTCTCGATCTTTGTCTCCAGCTGCAGCCCAGTGACATTGATGTCGTCAGTGACCTTGCAGAGCCCATGGATATTGCTCCCCACAGACTGACGCATGGCCAGCTCTGTCTCATACTTGATTCTAAAGTCAGCAGCAGCAAGATGGGCATTGTCAGTGTGCAGAACGATGAAGGTATTGTCCACAGAATTTGCAAAGATCTGAGCCGTCAGCTTCTCGATGGTCTTGAAGTAATAGCCCAGTGTCTGACCTGGGGTCCCTTCTTCTCCAGGTTCTCCCGATTTTTGCTCTCCAGCCTCTGATTCTTAGTCTCCAGGCTCCTCGCTCTGTCCAGGTAGGAGGCCAGGTGGTCGTTCAGGCTTCGCATGGTCTCCTTCTCATTCTAGATGCCTCCTATTCCTGCCAGACCGCTGGCCATTCCAGTGGCCAGGGCCCTGGACCCCAAGTCACCCTGGAAACTGGTGGAGTAGGACACAGAGATCTGAGAGCCCAAACCCCTTATATCTGCATAGATGCCGGCTGGGCTGCTGATTGACCGGGTACTGTAGCTGGGCAGCTGGACAGATCCCAGGGACCGGTAGTTGGCAGGGAAGGTAGTGGAACGAGTGGTGAAACTCATGCTGTCTGGGGAGGAAAATGAGAGAACAGGACTCAGGTTCTGCCTGTGATTTTAGTTTTTTTTTTTGAGACGGAGTCTCGCTCTGTCGCCCAGGCTGGAGTGCAGTGGCCGGATCTCAGCTCACTGCAAGCTCCGCCTCCCGGGTTTACACCATTCTCCTGCCTCAGCCTCCCGAGTAGCTGGGACTACAGGCACCCGCCACCTCGCCCGGCTAGTTTTTTGTATTTTTTAGTAGAGACGGGGTTTCACCGTGTTAGCCAGGATGGTCTCGATCTCCTGACCTCGTGATCCGCCCGTCTCGGCCTCCCAAAGTGCTGGGATTACAGGCTTGAGCCACCGCGCCCGGCCGATTTTAGTTTTTATGTTTAGGTCTTTAATCCATTTTGAGTTACTTTTTGTATATGGTATAAGGTAAGGGTCCAATTTTATTATTTTGTGGACCCAGTTTTCCCAGTATTATTTGTTGAAAAGAGTATTCTTTTTTCCTATTGAATGGTCTTAGTACCTTTGTCAAAGATCATTTGATCATATATGTGAAGGTTCATTTTTGGGTTCTCTCTTATATTGCATTGGTGTCTATGTTTCTATGCTGTTACCATACATTTGGTTACTTTAACTTTGTAATGAGATTTAAATTCAGGAAGTGTGAGATCATCCAAACTTGTTCATCTTTATCAAGATTATTTTGGCTTTTTGAGGTCCTTTGAGATTCCATATACATTTTAGGATGGATTTTTCTATTTTTATAAAAAATGTGTTTGGGCCTGTTGAGGTTTTTGAGGCACTTTTATCAAATCAGTGCATGCAGCTGTTTCTAGACTTTCTTCTGTTTCATTGATCTGTGTGTCTTATGAGAATAACATAGGTTTTATTAATAGCTTTATAGAATGTCTCAACATTAGGTATCGTAAGTCTTCCAGCTTTGCTCTTTTCCACAGTTGTTATATCTATTCTTTGTCCTCTGCATTTCCATATTTGTTATAACATCATTTTATTTTCCACCAAACAAAAGATGCTGGGCCAGGGTGGTGGCTTACACCTGTTATCCCAGCACTTCAGCAGGCTAAGATGGAAGGATTGCAGGAGGCCAGAAATTTGAGACCAGCCTGGGCAGCATAGCCAGACCTAGTCTCTAAAAAAAAAAATTAGACTGGGTATGGTGGCTCACACCTATAATCGCGGCACTTTGGGAGGCTGAGGCAGGCAAATCACTTGAGGTCAAGAGTTTGAGACCAGCTTGGCCAACATGGCGAAACCCTGTCTCTACAAAAAATACAAACATTAGGTGTGTGTGGTGGCATGTGCCTGTAATCCCAGCTACTCGGGGGGCTGAGGCAGGAGAATCACTTGAACCTGGGAGGTGGAGGCTTCATTGAGCTGAGATCATGCCACTGCACTCCTGCCTGGGCAACAAAGAGAGACTGTGTCTCAAAAAAGAAAAAGAAAACAGAAAAATTAGCTGAGTGTGATGGTGCATGCCTGTAGTCCCAACTACTTGGGAGGCTGAGGCAGGAGGATCACTTGGGCCCAGGAATTTGAGGTTGCAATGAGCTATGATTGCTCCACTATACTCCAACCTGGGTAACAAAGTGAAACCCTGTCTCTTTCCTTCTTTCTATAAAAAAGAAAGAAGAAAAAGTATGCTGGTATTTTGATTGGGATACCATTGAATCTGTAGGTAATTTAGGGGGAAATGACATCTTAGCAATTTTAAGTGTTTTGATCCATGAAAATGGTATGCCCCTTCTTTGATTTAAGCCTTTACTTTCTTTCAGGAATATTTTATAGTGTAGAGGCTTTGCTTACCCTTTGTTAAATTTACTCCAAAATGCTATGTTTTGGGTGGTGTTACGAATTTTTTTTTTGAGACAGAGTCTCACTCTGTCGGCCAGGCTGGAGTGCAGTGGCACAATCTCAGCTTGCTGCAACCTCCGCCTCCCAGGCTCAAGCAATTCTCCTGCCTCAGCCTCCCGACTAGCTCGGATTACAGGCACATGCCACCACACCCACCTAATTTTTGTATTTTTAGCAGAGATGGGGTTTCGCCATGTTGGCCAGGCTGGTCTTGAACTCCTGACCTCAGGTAATCCGCCCACCTCGGCCTCCCAAAGTGCTGGGATTACAGGCATGAGCCACCATGCCTGGCCTGAATTCTTTTTTATATTTCCAAATTGTTTGCTGCTAGTATCTCAAAATTCAGTTGTTTTTTTTTTTTTTTTTGAGACCCGTTTTTACTTTGTCACCCAGGCTAGAGTGCAGTGGTGTCATCTTGGCTCATTGCAACCTCTGCCTCCTGGATTCAAGCAATTCTCCTGCCTCAACCTCTCAAGTAGCTGGAATTATAGGCACCTGCCACCATGCCCAGCTAAATTTTGTATTTTTGGTAGAGATGGGGTTTCACCATGTTGACCAGGCTGGTCTCAAACTCTTGACCTCGAGAGATTCACCTGCCTCAGCCTCCCAAAGTGCTGGGATTATAGGTGTAAGCCACTGTGCCCAGCCCAATTCAAATTTTTGTAGGTTGACTTCGCATCTTGCTGCACTCCTGTAGTCACCTATTAAATCTAATAGTTGTTTTGTAGATTTGTAGATTCCGTAGGATTTTCTTTGTAAATAATTATGTTGTCTGTGAGTTAAGACAGGTTTACTTCCTTTTTTGATCTTTATGCCTTTTATTTTTCTTGCCTTATCACACTAGCTATGTCATTCTCAGTGTCAAAACAAATGGTCAGAGAAATAATCCTTTCCTTGTTCCCAATCTTTGTGGGAAGCAATATTTTAATATTTTATGTTAGCTCTAAATTTTGTATAGATTCCAAAATCAAAACTTAGTTCATTGCTACAGGTAGAAACAATATGGGTCTCTTGCCAGAGAATGGATGCCAAATATTTTGTCTAGAACTGTACTGTCCTATTGGACATTAGCTGCATGGGATTGTTTAACATTTAAATTAATTAAAGTTAAATAAAAGTATAAATTCAGTTCCTGAAATATCTTGCTAGATACATATTAAGTGTTTAATAGCCACATATAACTATTATCTGCTGTGATGGATGCAAATATAGAATATATCCAACATTGTAGAAAATTCCATTTGTCAGCATTGGTCTAGAATTTAAGACAAATTTGGAGAAGCTGGTTTAATGTGAAGGGATAGTTGTAGTCTTTCTTGAAAATTGGAGACTGCGCAGAGAAGGGGTGTCTTATGTTTTTGCTGACTTATCCAGAAAAGTATTTTGAAACAAAAAGAAACCAATCTGAAAGAGAGGCGTGCTTCAGTAGAACTAATTTCTCATTGTTATTCACATATTTCTATGAATATTTATACGCTTTTATATTCTTCTGAAGAAGAATTTAATGCATACAGGCTCTTCTCAATATTTAGACATTAAGGTATGGTTAATGACTACTCTGGCAGCATCTTTCAGACCCTGTTAATCAGATTAGCAGTACAACCTAAAGTAATATTAAAATAATTCAGAATTAAGAGTATACGAATTTGTCTTTCAGATTTTTAATTTATCTTTCTTTAATCTCTATTATATCAAATACTAGCTGGGAAGACACTTCAGATCTTTAATATTGAGATGAAGAGTAAAATGAAGGCTCATTCTATGGCAGAAGAGGTGATTTTCTGGAAATGGGTTTCTGTGAACACTGTTGCCTTGGTGACCGAGACTGCAGTCTACCACTGGAGCATGGAAGGTGACTCCCAGCCCATGAAGATGTTTGATAGACATACCAGTCTGGCGGGCTGCCAGGTGATTCACTACCGGACTGATGAGTACCAGAAGTGGCTGCTCCTCATAGGCATCTCGGCTCAGGTAAGCCTTGAGCTGCCTTTAGGGGCTGGTCTGATGTAACTTCAAAGCCTTATATTAGAATGGAATGGTTAAGTCATTAGAAGTTGGTTATAGGGCCAGGTGTGGTGGCGTATGCCTGTAATCCCAGCACTTTGGGAGGCCGAGGCGGGCGGATCTCTTGAGGTCAGGGGTTCAAGGTTGCAGTGAGCTGAGATTGTGCCACTGCACTCCGGCCTGGGCAACAGAGCAAGACCCTGTCTCAAAAAAAAAAAAAAAAAAAAAAAAAAAAAAAGAAGTTGGTTATAGGTATAAGGCGGAAGTAGGCCTGGAACTGAGAGAAATAGAGATTACAAAGAAATCTGAACTTGGATCAAATAATCTTAATTTACCTTTGGCCCATTAACTACTACTGCATTCCATCAGGTTCCTGATGTTCGTTGTGTAAATTATTTCTAGCACTGTTTTGAGAGGTTGTTGAGGAATTTTGTAGAATAATTTGGAACGCAGATTTATAAGAAGTCCTTCAGGAAGATGAGAGAGGACTAGACGTCCTGCCCACTGCGTCACAGCCAGGGCAGGGAGGGACCGTGGCCCATGGGGTCAAGGGGCCCTGATGTGCACAGCTGCTGCAGGGAGGGAGGTCTTGGGAAAATGGGCGGTCAGCTGGTCTGTCCTTGGTGAGTGCACGCACTGCCTGCACATACCGCAGCCTGCACACAGCACGGCCTTCCTGGCATCTCTGGCCCTACTGTGTCTGCACTGTTGTATCAAAGTCCCAGCATCTAGATGGTTAACATAGAGCTGCTTCTGTGTAAATGCTGCTTATTTTAAACACTAAGAAGTGTTTAATTTTATGGGGGAAAAAAAAGTAGTCCTTAGACTGTATTTCAAGGACTTACTGGAATGTTACTAACTCATATTCTTTTATAATGAAAGCAGTATCTTTCTGTCCTCCCTTTTTTCATTCCTGGTGGCTAATTCAGTCACCAGATACTTGAGGACTATAGGATGTTTGCACTTGGGACACAGATCTTAATCATTCAATCCTGATGACCAGGGAATGATCTGTCTACAGCCTAGTGGGGAAGGTGTATCTGCACAATTCTAGTAATTAAGGAACTGTCACATCTTCGAAGAGAATACTGTGGGAGCCATGAGAGAGCAGCTTAAGTCAAGAGAGCCCACAACACAGGGGATCTAAGCTGCATTTTGCTAGCTATTAAAGTGCACTTGGGAAGGAAACAGTGTATGCAAAGGCATGGAATAGAGGGGAATGGCTCTTTCTGGGAGTCTAGGGTCGTCCACTGTGGATGATACCTATAGGTAAGCATATTAGGTAGCTAGAGGGGCAAGACGTAGAGAGATGAGTTGGGGGCCAGACTGCAGGCAATGGGAATTATGTAGCAGGTTTTGAGTGAGAGTGATGTAATTAATTTTCCTTCTTAGCAGCATAGTGGAATGGAAAAACTGCTATCTTTGATGTTGGAGATGGACAGCCATGAAGACTGGAGGCCAGGAGACTAGTTGAAAGGCAGATACGGCCGGGCGCGGTGGCTCAAGCCTGTAATCCCAGCACTTTGGGAGGCCGAGACAGGCGGATCACGAGGTCAGGAGATCGAGACCATCCTGGCCGACACGGTGAAACCCCGTCTCTACTAAAAAATACAGAAAACTAGCCGGGCGAGGTGGCGGGCGCCTGTAGTCCCAGCTACTTGGGAGGCTGAGGCAGGAGAATGGCGTGAACCCGGGAGGCGGAGCTTGCAGTGAGCTGAGATCCGGCCACGGCACTCCAGCCTGGGCGGCAAAGCGAGACTCCGTCTCAAAAAAAAAAAAAAAAAAAAAAAAAGAAAGGCAGATACAGGAACAAAACCATGTAGTCTGTTCTAGAGTAGAGATATGTATGAGAAAGGTTAAGAATACGCAAAGAGGGAAGGAGTACTTCTTTCCACTTGAGGATCTCTTCCATTTCTGCAACCCCCAGAAGAAATGAGGCATGTGTGACCAGATGAAGGCAGTGGCATTGCAGATATACAGGGGAAACAAGACCTAAGACTTTGGCTTAGTCACCCTGATAAAGGGCATCTACAACAAATACAACTAACATCTTACTTCGTGTTGAAAAACTGAAAGCTTTCCCCCAAGGATCAGGAACAAGGATGTCTTCTCTTGCTACTTCTGTTCAACTTTGGACTAGAGATTCTAGCCAGGGCAATTAGGTGAGAAAAACATAAAAGGCATCTAGATTTAAATGGAAGAATTAAAGCTGTCTCTATTTGCAGATGACATAAACTTGTATATGGAATTCCTAAGGAATCTAGTAAAAAACTATTAGAACTAATAAACAAATTGAGCAAAGTTACAGAATACAGTATCAGTATGCAAACATCAGTTGTGTTCCTAGACATTTGCAATGAACAATCAAAAAATGAAATCAGGAAAACAATCTCATTCATAATAACATCAAAAAGAATAAAATACTTAGAGGTAAATTTAATTTAAAAAATGCAAAAGTTACATTCTGAAAACTACAAAACATGATTGGAAGTAATTAAAGAAGATCTAAATCAAAAAATGTCCCATGTTCATGGATTGGAAGATTTAATACTTTTAGGATGGAAGTACTCCTCAAATTGGTCTACAAATTCAACATAATCTCTATTGGAATACCAGCTAGCTTCTTTGTAGAAATTGACAAGATGATCCTAAAATTTATGTGGAATTGCAAGGAACCCAGAATAGCCAAAACAACCCTAAAACAAATAAACAAAAAATTGGAGTACTTATACTTCCCAATTTTAAAACTTGCCACAAACCTACAGTGATCAAGAATGTGATACTGGCTGGCCTCAGTGACTCATGTGTGTAATCCCAGCACTTTGGGAGGCTGAGGAAGGTGGGTATCTTGAGCCCAGGAGTTTGAGACCAGCCTAGGCAACATGGTAAAACCCATTTTTTACAGAAAATGCAAAAACTAGCCAAGCATAATGACATGCACCTGTAGTTCCAGCTACTCTGGAGGCTGAGGTGGGAGAATTGCTTGAGCCTGGGAGGCGGAGGTTGCAGTGAACTGAGATTGCACCACTACACTCCAGCCTGGGTGACAGAGTGAGACCTTGTCTCAAAAAAAATAAAGTTTAAAAAAGAATAAAATGTGGTACTAACTTAAGAATAGATGACAAACAAATTAGCTTGGTGTGGTGACATGCACCTGTAGTCCTGGCTACCTGGGAGGCTCAGGCAGGAGGATTTGCTTGAGCCCAGGAGTTCCAGGTTACAGTGAGCCATGATGATGTCTTTGCATTCCAGCCTGGGCCATAGAAACAAGACCCTGTCTCTAAAATTAAAAAAAAAAAGGAATGGATGAGTCCCAGAAAAGTGATATCCCCAAAAGCCAAGTTTTCTTTTCCTTTCTTTTTTTTTTTCTGAGACGGAGTCTCGCTCTGTCACCCAGGCTGGAATGCAGTGGCATAAATTCGGCTCACTACAACCTCCACTTTCCAGGTTCAAGTGATTCTACTGCCTCAGCCTCCGGGTAGCTGGGACTACAGGCATGTGCCAGCATGCCCCCCTAATTTTTGCGTTTTTAGTAGAGACAGTGTTTTACCATGTTGGTCAGGCTGGTCTCGAACTCCTGACCTCAAGTGATCCACCCACCTCAGTCTCCCAAAGTTCTGGGATTACAGGTGTAAGCTACCATGCCCGGCCCATTTATTTTATTCACTTTTAATGATGATATGCTATGAAAAACCTGAGCATACCATCAGTCATTCTGAAGGGAAGATTGCTTTTGCATGGCACCTCGTGATTTTTTTTTTTTTTTTTTAACATTCAAAATCAGCTTTAATGTTTTGTGAACAGGGTATGAAAGTTAATTTTCCGATTAAAGGGAAGGGAAACCAAATAAAAATTATCAAAACCTAGCCATAGCATCAACTTAGAAATAAATTTAAACTTACTCAAGGTTATTTCTTTTTTTTTTTTTTTTTGAGACAGAGCCTTGCTCTGTTGCCCAGTCTAGAGTGCAATGGCTCGATCTTGGCTCAGTGCAACCTCCACCTCCTGGGTTCAAGCGATTCCTCTGTCACAGCCTCCCGAGTAGCTGGGATTACAGACGTACACCACCATGCCTGGCTAATTTTTTTTGTATTTTTTGTAGAGACAGGGTTTCACCATGTTGGCCAGGCTGGTCTCAAACTACTCAAGATTATTTCTAATAAGTTATGAACATATTTCTCTGAATTAAAATAATATCAGTTGAGTGCAAATACATTTTTTAAAAATTCATTAATTTTAATTTTAATTTTTTTATTTTTTGAGACAGGGTCTCGCTCTGTCGCCCAGATTGGAGTGCAGTGACACAATCTTGGCTCACTGCAACCTCCACTCCCGGGTTCAAGCAATCCTCCTGTCTCAGCTTCCCGTGCAGCTGGGATTATAGGCATGCACCACCACGCCCAGCTAATTTTTGTATTTTTAGTAGAGGTTGGGTTTCACCATGTTGGTCAGGCTGGTCTCAAACTCCTGACCTCAAGTGATCTGCCCGCTTCGGCCTCCCAAAGTGCTGGGATTATAGGTGTGATCACTTGAAACTTATTCCTCCAGTCTAATCAAAATGTTGTATCCCTTACGGTCAATTGATTTTTGACAAGGATGCCAAGACAGTTCAGTGAAGGAAAGAATAGTTGTTCAATACAAGGTTTTTGGGCACTGGACATCTGTATGCAGAAGCATTAAATGGGACCTCTGTCTCATAATACTAAAAACTCAAAATCGATCAGACCTAAATGTAAGACCTGAACTTATAAAACTCTTAGAAGGGCCAGGCACAGTGGCTCATGTCTGTAATCCCAGCACTTTGGGAGGCTGAGGCAGGCGGATCACCCTGAGGCCAGAATTTCAAGACCAGCCTGGCCAACATAGTGAAACCCCATCTCTACTAAAAATACATCATGAATGAACCTTGGAAATATTAAACTAAGTGAAAGATGCCATTCACAAAAGACCACATATTATATGATTCCATTTATTTGAAATGTTCAGGATAGTCTGATCTATAGACACAGAAAATAGATAAGTAGTTGCCTATGACTAGAGGTGGAGTGTGGGAGATGGGAATGAGGATTGAATGCTAATACGGTTTCTTTTAAAGGATGAAAGTATTCTAAAACGACATTGTAGCGATGATTGCACAACCCTCTGAGTATATGAAGAGACATTGGATGGTATACTTTAAACCAGGGGTGTCCAATCTTTTGGCTTACCTGGGCCACATTGGAAGAAGAATTGTCTTGGGCCACACATAAAATACACTAGCAATAGCTGGTGAGCTAAAAACAAAAATTGCAAAAAAATTCATTTTATATATATATATTTTTTGAGACCGAGTTTCGCTCTTGTTGCCCAGGCTGGAGTGCAATGGCATGATCTTGGCTCACCACAACCTCCGCCTCCGGGGTTCAAGTGATTCTACTGCCTCAGCCTTCCTGAGTAGCTGAGATTACAGGCATGCACCACCACAGCTGGCTAATTTTGTATTTTTAGTAGAGATGGGGTTTTTCCATGTTTGTCAGGCTGATCTCGAATTCCTGACCTCAGATGATCTGCCCGCCTCGGCCTCCCAAAGTGCTGGGATTATAGGCATGAGCCACCGTGCCCGGCCAGAAATTCATAATGTTTTAAGAAAGTTTATGAATTTGTGTTTGGGCCGCATACAAGGCTGTAATGGGCCACATGTTGGACAAGCTTGCTTTAAACAGGTAAGTTCTATGGTATGTGAATTATATCTCAATTAAGCTTTCAAAAATACCCTTGGGGGCCAGGCACGGTGGTTCACGCCTGTAATCCCAGCGCTGTGGGAGGCCGAGGCAGGCGGATCACCTGAAGTCAGGAAGGAATTCGAGACCAGCCTGGCCAAAGTGATGAAACCCCATCTTTACTAAAAATATAAAAATTAGCTGAGAGTGGTGGTATGTACCTGTAATCCCAGCTACTTGGGAGGCTGAGGCAGGACAATCGCCTGAACCTGGGATGCAGAGGTTGCAGTGAGCCAAGATCGCACCATTGCACTCCAGCCTGGGTGACAAGAGTGAAACTCTCAAAAACAAAACAAAACAAACAACAACAACAACAAACTCTTGGGAATTATGCCTCTTTACAAAGAAACCATCATGTTTGAGGAATATAAAACAAAAATTATAAATCATAGTTACTTGTATATGCTTTACTGACAAACTAAAAACCAACAAATTAAAAAATCCCATGCATTTACCAACAACAAAACACCTCACGGGCATGAGAATAGACATGTAGACTAATGGGAAAAAATGTAACGTCCAGGAATACACCCCTACATCTGTAGCCAATTGATTTTTGATGGAAGTGTCAAGACTGGTCAATGGGGAAACAGTAGTCTCTTCAGGAAATGGTGCTGGGACAACTAAATATCCACATGCAAAAGAATGGAGTTGGTCACCTGCCTCACACCATGTACAAAAATAAACTCAAAATAGATCTGAAACCTCAATGTAGAAGCTAAAACTACAAAACTCTTAGAAGAAAACATAAGGAGAAAGCTTTATGACTTTGAGTTTGGCATGGATTCTTAGATATATAATAGCACCAAAAGACTGAACAACAAAATTAAACAACTGATCATTTGGACTTCAGAATTAAAAACTTTTGTGCATAAAAGGATATTGTCAATAAAGTGAAAAGACAACCTGGGATATATTTGAAAATCATGTATCTGATAAGGTTCTAGTATCCAGAATATACAAAGAACACTTACAACTCCGCAACAAAAAGTCAACCCAGTTAAAAAATGGGCAAAGGACTTGCTTGACATCATTAGCCATTAGGAAAAACAATCCCCCCTCGAAACCACAATAAAGTACTACTTTACACCCACTTGGGTGGTTATAATTTTTACAAAGTAGAAAATAAGTGTTGGCCCTGAAGTCAGGAGTTCAAGACCAGCCTGACCAACATGGAGAAACCCCATCTCTACTAAAAATACAAAATTAGCCAAGTGTGGTGGTGCATGCCTGTAATCCCAGCTACTCAGGAAGGCTGAGGCAGAGTTGCTTGAACCCAGGGGGCAGAGGTTGCGGTGAGCTGAGATCACGCCATTGCACTCCAGCCTGGGCAACAAGGGCGAAACTCCGTCTCAAAAAAAGAAAAGAAAAGAAGTGTTGGCAATGATGTGGAGAAATTGGAACCCTCCTACATTAGTGGTAGGAATATAAAATTGTTCAGATGCTGTGGAAAGCAGTTTGGCGGTTCCTCAAAAAGTTAAACGTAAGGCCGGGCGCAGTGGCTCACGCCTGTAATCCCAGCACTTTGGGAGGCCAAGGCGGGCGGAAACCCTGTCTCTACAAAAAATTAGCCGGGCATGGTGGCGGGCGCCTGTAGTCCCAGCTACTCGGGAGGCTGAGGCAGGAGAATGGCGTGAACCTGGGAGGTAGAGCTTGCAGTGAGCCGAGATTGCGCTACTGCACTCCAGCCTTTGCGACAGAGCGAGACTCTCTTAGGTAGGTATCTACCTAAGAGAAATGAAAATGTATCCACATGAAAACTTTTACACAGATATTCATAATAGCATTTTTTATAATAACCAAAAGGTAGAAACAGCCCAAATGTTCACCAGCAAATGAGTGGATAAACAAGTTGTGGTGTATCCATACAGTGGGATATTATTTAACCCTAAAAATGAAGTACTGATACATGCTACACATAGGTAAACCTCAAAAACCTTACTAAATGAAAGAAGAGAGGCACAAAAGGCCTCATATTTTATTATTCCATTTATATGAAATATTTAGAATCAGTAAATCTATGGAGCTAGAAAGCAGGATTGGTGGCTGCTAGGGGACTTGGGTCAGAGGACTGGGGACTGACCATTTAATGGGCACAGGAATTTTTTTTGGGTGATGAAAATGTTTTGAAACTATGCTAAGGTTTTGGTTCTACAACATTGTGAATGTTCTAAATGCCATTCAGTCATATACTTTAAAATGGTTCATTTTATGTTTTGTGAATGTCACCTCAACATAAAAAGGGGAGGGGAAGCCAGGTGCGGTGGCTCATGGCTGTAATCCCAGCACTTTGGGAGGCCAAGGCAGATGGATCACAAGGTCAAGAGTTTGACAACAGCCTGGCCAACACAGTGAAACCCCCTCTCTACTAAAAATACAAAAATTAGCCGGGCATGCTAGTGCATGCCTGTAATCCCAGTTACCCAGGAAGCTGAGGCAGGAGAATCGCTTGAACCTGGGAGGTGGAGGTTGTGGTGAGCTGAGGTCATACCACTGCACTCCATCCTGGGTGAAACAGCGAGACTCTGTTTCAAAAAATAAAAAATAAAAGGAGTGGGAAAGGGGAATATGGGGCCATAGTTTGCCAACCCTGTCTAAGCATTTACAAATGCAAATGCCTGTTTCTGTTTGAAACAACTTCTGTTCCTGTCACCTGGTTAGCTCTTACTCCAGCTTAGGTGTCACTTTGGGAATCCTCCCTGACTTACTGATCTTGGTGAGCTGACAAGGCATCTTGTTCTCTCCCATGCCGTAGCAATCAGCACTCTGTATTGCAGTTGCTTGTGTACTTGCCAGAAACTCTCACCATCTGTCCTTGAGAGAAGGACCTGTGTCATATTTTACTTATCCCTAGCCCCTAGCATTGTGCCTGGCACAGTGAATGCATTTGCTCATTGAATCCTTGCCTGCTACAGTCTTTAACATGCCTTTTTGACACACTTAACACCCAAATTTGACACATTTAACACTCAGCAGCCCCATGAGGTGGGAGGGTAAGCCTAGCAGGTGCCTAAGACTTAGAAGCAGGCCATCGGCCCAAGGCCACAGACGTAGCCTCAGGTCTGGTCTCTCACCTTCACCTCGGCTGTTCTGTCTTCTCTGCCTCTTTGTCTTGGCTTCAGTTTAGGCTTCGTTTAGGTATCTGTACCTGTGGGACTCAAATGTGCTGTCATCATTTTGCTGGAAGTCTTCCCAATCTCTTGGGGAGGGTTTTGTCCTGTCTTTGGATTCTCATTTTTACCTTTTCATGCTCATTTTTCTGTTAAAACACAGACCACTTATCTGCTGGTTACTCCCTTATTTCTCCCTATAAGTATTTCTCCCTATACTTATCTGCTGGTTACTCCCTATTTCTCCCTATTACAGGCTTTGGTACCACTAATCTATTTTCTGTCTCTATAAATTTTCCTATTCTGGATATTTCATAGGTGGAATCAGACAATATGTGGCCTTTCATGCCTGACTTCTTTCCTCAGCATGTTTTCAAGGTTCATCCATGTTGTAGAATGTGTCAATACTTTGCTTAATAACTTTAACAGAAATCTGTGCGATAGAAAATATTTTTAAAGACAAAGTTGAAGCCTTTGTTATCCCATTTTAAGGAGTTGTGAGTGAGTTGGGAATAGGCTGAGGATTTTATTCATGAACTACATGTGAGCTCACTCAGCAGAGACAATTGAATGTTTAATTACAGGAGCTTGAACTGGGACCCTTTTGTATTCCATTCACTTAGCTTTTTGAGCATTTTACATTGGATATAAATGTACTGAAATTCTTTAGTAGAAAATGTAAATTCTGGCCGGGCGTGGTGGCTCACGCCTGTAATCCCAGCACTTTGGGAGGCTGAGGCAGGCGGATCACGAGGTCAGGAGATCGAGACCATCCTGGCTAACATGGTGAAACCCCATCTCTACTAAAAATACAAAAAATTAACTAGGCGTAGTGGCGGGCGCCTGTAGTCCCAGCTACTTGGAAGGCTGAGGCAGGAGAATGGCATGAACCTGGGAGGCGGAGCTTGCAGTGAGCGGAGATCATGCCACTGCACTCCAGCCTGGGTGACAGAGCAAGACTCTGTCTCAAAAAAAAAAAAAAGAGAAAATATAAATTCTAAGTTTTATAAAAGATATTAGTGTTACTGGTTTGGGGGTTTTGGTTTTTTTAGAGACAGCGTCTTGCTCTGCCATCCAGGCTGCAGTGCAGTGCTATAGTCATAGCTCACTGCAACCTCGAACTTCTTGGCTTAAGCAATCCCCCTGCCTTGGCCTCCTGAGTAGCTAAGACAACAGGCGCGTGCCACCATGACCAGCTAATTTTCTTATTTTTTTTGTAGAGATGGCGTCTTGCTGTGTTGCCCAGACTAGTCTTGAACTCTTGGCCTCAAGTGATTCTACCAAGGTGCTAGGATTGCAGATGTGAGCCACTGTGCTGGCCTTATTAGTTTTTATTAAATACAATTTTTGCTACTTAGAAATTTCAGAAAACACAATTTTCAAAATTACCTGTGATTGTATCCCCCTGATTTAACTACTATTAATGCTTTGGAGTTTTTCCTCCAAAGTGCACGAGTTAGTTTCCATGAAAAAATGCTTTTACGCTTATTATATTTAACAAATTAGGATCATCCATCTTACTTTTTTGTGGTCTTATTTTTTTCCATAATGTTTGCCATCTTTCCACGTCAAATTCAGAGTGATATCATGCCTTTAATAGCTAATGCATTTAATTTTTATTAGAGGAAGTATACCTCTAATGTATGAGACTTTCATTTTAGAAATATATTTTAAGAATTATTTCTTTATATTCCTCCCTTTTCTCTCCCTTTCATTGTATATCTTTTCTTAGCAAAACCGTGTGGTTGGGGCAATGCAGCTCTACTCTGTGGATAGGAAGGTTTCACAACCCATAGAAGGCCATGCCGCTGCTTTTGCAGAGCTCAAGATGGAGGGGAATGCCAAGCCTGCCACCCTTTTCTGCTTTGCTGTACGTAATCCCACAGGAGGCAAGGTAAGATCCACTGTATTGTCTTCTCCCTGAGAAAAGTGTCATGAGCTGGTGTTAGGAGTATGCGTGTGTGTGGCTGGGCATGGCCTGCAGATGTCTGTGTGAGAAAAAGTTCGTGGTGGTGAGAACTGTGCACCGTGATGCACATGATTAAGTGGCCCCATTCCCCTAAAAAATGCTCTTAGGCCGGGCGCAGTGACTCACGCCTGTAATTCCAACACTTTGGGAGGCCAAGGTGGGTGGATCACGAGGTCAGGAGTTCAAAATCAGCCTGGCCAACATGGTGAAACCCTGTCTCTACTAAAAATACAAAAATTACCCGGGCATGGTGGCGCGTTCCTGTAAACCCAGCTACTCGGGAGGCTGAGGCAGGAGAATTGCTTGAACTGAGTCCTGCAAGACAGAGGTTGCAGTGAGCCAAGATCGCACCACTACACTTCTGCCTGGGCTACACAGCGAGACTCCGTATCAAAAAAAAAAAAAAAATCTTTCCACACAGACTAGACTGAAATGCACTATAAAGGTAAGTGAGGTGGCCGGGTGTGGTAGCTCACACCTGTAATCCTAGCAGTTTGGGAGGCTGAGGTGGGCGGATTGCCTGAGCTCAGGAGTTCTACACCAGCCTGGGCAACACGGCAAAACCCCATCTCTATTAAAATACAAAAAATTAGCCGGGCGTAGCCACGTGCACCTGTAGTCCCAGCTACTCGGGAGGCTGAGACAGGAGAATTGCTTGAACCTGGGAGGCGGAGGTTGCACTGAGCTGAGATCGCACCACTGCACTCCAGCTTGGGTGACAGAGCGACGCTCCATACCCCTCAAAAAAAAAAAGTGGGCCGGGCGCGGTGGCTCAAGCCTGTAATCCCAGCACTTTGGGAGGCCGAGACGGGCGGATCACGAGGTCAGGAGATCGAGACCATCCTGGTTAATACGGTGAAACCCCGTCTCTACTAAAAAGTACAAAAAAAAAAAACTAGCCGGGCGAGGTGGCGGGCGCCTGTAGTCCCAGCTACTTGGGAGGCTGAGGCAGGAGAATGGCGTGAACCCGGGAGGCGGAGCTTGCAGTGAGCTGAGATCTGGCCACTGCACTCCAGCCTAGGCGACAGAGCGAGACTCCATCTCAAAAAAAAAAAAAAAAAAAGTGAGGCACAGTTTCTGCTCTTGGGGAGATGACTGTGAAATCCCCAGTGTGGTTCCATCCTTGCCATCAGCATGGTTCTGCCCAGGTGGTTGGTGGGAACCTCAGGGAGGCTCCAGAGAGATGAGACTGTGCCCAGGAGCCAGTTGGGTTTTATCAGGCTCAGGGACATGGCCAGCGGCTGCTCAGCAGGGCTGCCATGGGCAGAGGTGAGGAGACAAAAGAACTTGTGATGTCAGGGAGACCTTGGGTTCCACCAGTGTGGTCTCTAGCCACTTGGAGAGCTGCTTTAAGACAGTCGTCTTGTGAAAAACACTTCCTGAAACCATAATTTTGGGTTGTTCGTTAGCCCTGAAATATTCCTCAAGGCAGAGGAGATCTCAATTAGAATGTGGCTTTACAAACTTCGTCATCTGAAATACACTTTGAATACTTTGGCCTCCTGTTGAGTAACATACTTCGTGCCCTCCTCATTTGACAGCCAGAAGGAAAAGGAGTCAAGTCGAATGTTAGCCTTGTTGCTGATGAAAGACACTGACTTTAGTTATGTGGCTCCAAGAGCTTGCTCCCATATTCCCTTAGAGTGAGGCACACGTCTCCTTCACAGATGCAGCAGGGCAGCGACAGGCCTCCCTCTCAGGAGCAGAGCCCACCTCGCGGAGTGCCCTGTGGAGAAGAGCACTTTCCACAGATGGCAGCCCCAAGAAGAGAAAGGGCTGGGGGTTCTCTCTACACCCCACTCTCTGGTGGGCATGCCCCTCCAGCCGAGCTAGAGTTGTACCAGGAGGTCTTCTGTGACCCAGAGAACCTGGGAAACGTGGTTTCCTGACAGTACCTGTCCTGGAGCGGCCCTGTCTTGTGGCAGACTTGGTCCTCCCCGCTGCAGGGTGTGTGTGGAGTCCTGGGAGGGCCCCCGCCCCGCCTGTGCCTTGGCATGCACCTTCCTTTCAGGACTCACCTGTCCTTTTGGGACTGGCCAGCTGTCTCCACATGTGGGTCGGAGCTTGCCTGGACACAGTTCTTTTCTGCCGACCTCCTCCTGCTGCCGCCCTGAGAGCCTGGTGTCCTCTGCTCCTGCTGGCAGTGTCGCCCTTCTCAGCTCCCAAGCAAGAACCCACAGCTGTCAAGCCCCATTCCATTCACTTGTCACTATCTGACCTTTAACAAGTCTTACATCTGACTTACCCTTTTGTGGTACACTAAGCCCTTCTCACCTCACATTTGGGTTACAGAATAGCCATTTATTAGGTCCTCAGACCTGCTTCACGCTTTCTTACCAATAGGCCTAGCCAGATAATTTTCCTAAACTACCTTTTGTCTGCCTTAAAGTTCCCAGTGCAAGACTTCTATTCCCCCATGTCTACACCCACAGGAGCGCTCACATGCTTGCCGCTCAGTTCCCCCACTAGCCCTGCTCTCAGTGCTGCTCCCCTCCTTATCTGAGCCCTTTTGGTGTTTCCCTCCTCTCTCTGCCTAGCCAAACCCAGACTGCAAACCCAGACTGCCCCTGATAGACACTGTCATCTGTGTCCTCTAAGCCCAGCCTCCTGCCCTTGTTTCATGTCTCTTACCCTCCATTTTGGATTTTTTTGTGGACTTGTGTTAGTTATAATATTTTTTCTTTAGATGAAAGTTGTGGGGGTTGGGCGTGGTGGCTCATGCCTGTAATCCCAGCATTTTGGGAGGCTGAGTGGGGGCGGATTACCTGAGGTCGGGAGTTTGAGACCAGCCTGGCCAACATAGAAGAAACCTCGTCTCTACTAAAAATACAAAAATTAGCCGGGTATGGTGGTATGCATGTGTAATCTCAGCTACTTGGGAGGCTGAGGCACAAGAATCGCTTGAACCTGGGAGGCAGAGGTTTCAATGAGCTGAGATCGCGGCACTGTACTCCAGCCTGAGTGACAGAGTGAGACTCCATCTCAAAAAAAAAAAAAAAAAGAAAGAAAGAAAGTTATAGGGAAAGCACTGGCATAGGTCAGGAACTTGGAGCTGTTCTCCTAAAGGCAGGGATGGGCTCCCTCATCAGATTCTTACCCCCGCCCAGCACAACCTTGAAAACCTCAGACCTGTGCCATGGTGAGGGTGTCTCGTGAGTTTGGCCTCCAGTGATGAGATCTTGCACTAACAGGCTTGTGTGAGTCTGGGCCATACCCAGGAGGGCAGCAGAGAGCAGAGCTGGAAGTTCTGACTGGAGCCTTTTGTTTCATCGGCATCCAGGCCCAGGGAGGGGAAGTGACTGCCACCGTGCTGGAACTGAGGCTCCTAGGCTGCCTGGCATTGGCCCTTTGTGCTGTGCTTGGTGGTGGGCAGCAGGTTATTGGATAATCACAGGCACTCTTGACAAGGGAGTTGTTCTGCTTTGGTTGAATGTGACTTTTAGTGTTAATCATCCAGTGTGTGGAGCTGAGGCTCCACTTGCCTCTGTGCCTTGGCTAGCACTTGTCCACCACCACACGCGGTCCCCTCGATTGACCTAAAATCTCTCTTCTAGTTGCACATCATTGAAGTTGGACAGCCTGCAGCGGGAAACCAACCTTTTGTAAAGAAAGCAGTAGATGTGTTTTTCCCTCCAGAGGCACAGACTGATTTTCCAGTGGCTATGCAGGTATGAATGTGCTGCTCTCTCAACATCTTCGTGTCCTAAAATCTACTCTAGCACCTCCCAAGATACAGGAGGCTGCCATTTTTAGTCTACTTCTGCTGTCTCCTGCCACTGTGATACCATTTAGAGGCCTAAGGCTTTGGTGTGTGAGCTGAGAAAGCCTTGTTCGTAGAAAGGAATGTCCTGCATGAGGGTGAGTTAGGGCAGCAGGAAGACTTTGCCAAGTCACACACTGAAGTCCGCAGCCCTTTCCCTTATTATAAGACATTAGATGTTCACTGTGGTATGAAAATATTTAAAGAATAAAATACCTGGGCCGGGCACAGTGGCTCAAGCCTGTAATCCCAGCACTTTGGGAGGCCGAGACGGGCAGATCACGAGGTCAGGAGATCAAGACCATCCTGGCTAACACGGTGAAACCCCGTCTCTACTAAAAAATATAAAATACTAGCCGGGCAAGGTGGTGGGCGCCTGTAGTCCCAGCTACTCGGGAGGCTGAGGCAGGAGAATGGCGTAAACCCGGGAGGCGGAGCTTGCAGTGAGCTGAGGTCCGGCCACTGCACTCCAGCCTGGGCGACAGAGCGAGACTCCGTCTCAAAAAAAAAAAAAAAGAATAAAATACCTAATGTAGGTGACAGGTTGATGGGTGCAATAAACCACCAGGGCGCGTGTATACCTATGTAACAAAACTGCACGTTCTGCACATGCAACCCAGAACTTAAAGTATAATAATAAAAAATAATAATAAAACGCTTATTTCCTTTACAATTGGCTGCCATTGGGGGGCCTAGAGCTCCCGGGGACAGTCCTTTGAGCTTTCACTCAGAATGACCCAGTGTTTGACATGCAGCTTCTAATGAAACTAGGCAGTCCCGAGCCCCTGGTAGTAGAATCGTTCGCCTTTACATCAAGAAGATTGGGAAAACACCTGAACCTGCATGTGGCCTGTGTCCAGCCAGACTTCGAGGAGTTGGTGCTGTGAGACCTGAAGTGAAGGTTCTCTAAAACTGAAACTCGTGTCAGCAGGGCCTGTGGTGGTTCCGTGTGTGCTGAGTGCTCGTGACAGGACCAAGTGTGCTTTCCTTATTGAGGAGCAGAATATTGTTGTGGAAGTGTCGAAGGCACAGTCAGAAAGCTAAATAAAAAATGAAGCTTTTTTGAGTAATAAAAATTGAAAGATTTTTTTAAAAAGAAAACATTCCTCTGTAAGTGAACCAGTTGGATGTAAAATACATAAAAAATCTTGGCCGGACACAGTGGCTCACACCTGTAATCTTAGCACTTTGGGAGGCCGAGGTGGGCAGATTGCCTGAGCTCAGGAGTTCGACACCAGCCTGGGCAACATGGTGAAACTCTGTCCCTACTAAAATACAAAAAACTAGCTGGGCATGGCAGTGTGCGCCTGTAATCCCAGCTACTTGGGAGGCTGAGGCAGGAGAACTTCTAGAACCCGGGAGGCAGAGATTGCAGTGAGGCAAGATCACACCACTGCATGCCACTGCACTCCAGCCTGGAGCGAGACTTCATCTCCAAAAAAATAAATAAATGAAAATAAAAAATCTTACAACTTGTTTTATTAAAAATTTAGATCTATACCTTTTCTGAACAAAATTGGCATCACATTATATATGTAAGATTATATAATCTATTTTCCTTTTTACTCTTTTGTTTTCATAAAATATATGTTATCGATACATTTCTAATAGTATCAATAAATGTAACAGCAGAATTATATATCACCTGAAATCCTAGCACTGCTGATAATTTGGCTACCCCTTTGGAAGTAACTTCACACGCATACATTTATGCAGATTTATACAGAAGGACTCTTATGAAAATGGCTCTGCACTAGCCTTGCTGCTGTATAAACTCCTCTAGCTGTGTTGTAGATCATCCTGTGCCAATAACATAATGTATGTATTTTATTGTCTGTGTCATCTGTTCTGTGGATGTGCCACAACTCATTTAAACATCTCCTATTGATTGGTATTTACATTTACAAGAAATACTCTAAGGAACATTGTGCTCTGTACATCTTTGTGTGTTAGTCTAAAAGTCCGAGGATAAACTCCTAGAAATTAAACTGTTGAGTCAGGGGCACATTCCCATCACAGACTCTTCTGACCGTGCTGACCAGTTCACATTCCTGCTGATGCTGCCCTTGGTAGCTGGACAGCATCCCATGTTGTGATGTCTTTCCCTTGGTTACCATCAAGGTAGAATTGATGTATCAGCCACTCATATGTATCTGGTTAATTGCCTTTTCCTAATCTTTGCATTTTTTTTTCTATCAGGATATTTTTTTAAAAAATAGAGATGGGGTCTTGCTGTGTTGCCTAGGCCAGTCTTGAACTCCTGGCCTCTAGAGATCTTCCTGCCTCAGCCTCCCAAGTAGCTGAGGTTACAGGCATGTGCCACTATGCCCAACTCCAGGATTTTTACCTTATTCGTAAGAGCTTTTTGTACTTATAGAATATTATGTGTCTGATGTGTTTTGAATGTTTTTCCCAGTCATAATTTGTGATACGTGCCACCTTATGGAAGTGTTGCATTTTTGTGTGGCAATGGTATCATGTTTTGAGACTAATTCTGCACCTCAACATGGACACAACATTTACCTATATTTTCTTTCGTTCCTCTCCTAATTGTGTTTGTTTTTTATTTAAAACCTTTGACCCATCTGGAATTTACTTTGATCTAAAGAGTAAGATGGAAATTCAGTTGTTTACTCTTACCTCCATCTCCAGATAGCTAGCTGACTATATTAATAATATATGTTTCATATTGGTTAAAGTGCCTATTTTCCACTAATATGTTACCTACTAATTATTTATTATTTTAGAGTTGGAGTCTTGCTACATTGCTCAGGTTAGACTCAAAAACTCCTGGGCTCAAGTGATCTTCCTGCCTTGGCTTCCCAGCTGTGACTATAGTCATTAGCCACCACACACTCATTCTTAATAAATTCTCATGTATGATCCATTCTCTTTCAGGGCTCTCAATTAAGTTCGTTTCTCTCTCTGTCTCTTCCAATGGTAAAATCATGCTACAAAAATTACTGTATGTTTAATATATATGTTTAATAATCTGGTTGGGCAAATGCATCTGTTTTTTTTTTCCTCGAGCCCCTTCAGGTTTTCCTGTGTGTTAAATATTTTTCTGTAAAAGTTAATAGCATTTGGCAAAACTCAAAGGTTAATAAGTAGTGGTGGAAGGCATGCTGGAACATCAACCTGGCGTTTGAGGTCTTTGTCCAGAACTTTCCCCTTATGAACTCACAGCTTGCTTAAATGGGTTTGATAAACTGTGAAAGGATCGCCCTACCTGAAAGATAAATGGAGTAGCCTGAGTTCATTGGACCTGTATTTGAGAGTGGTTGGACAAAATACTGGCTTTAAAACTAATTCTCAATCAAGTACAACTTATTTTTTTTTTTTTTTTTGAGACGGAGTCTCGCTCTGTTGCCCAGGCTGGAGTGCAGTGGCGCGATCTCGGCTCACTGCAAGCTCCGCCTCCCAGGTTCACGCCATTCTCCTGCCTCAGCCTCCTGAGTAGCTGGGACTACAGGCGCCCGCCACCGCGCCCGGCTAATTTTTTGTATTTTTAGTAGAGACGGGGTTTCACCGTGGTCTCGATCTCCTGACCTTGTGATCCGCCCGCCTCGGCCTCCCAAAGTGCTGGGATTACAGGCGTGAGCCACCGCGCCCGGCCAATCAAGTACAACTTATAATCCATGTCTCATGGAAGCATTGCTCCCACCAGTAATCTCTTGGCCTGAGAGACTGAAAAATCCTTGTAATAACTGGGTGTGGCAGCTGACACTTGTAGTCCCAGCTACATTGGAGGCTAAGATGGGAGGATGACCTGAGCCCAGAGGTCGGAAGTTGCAGTGAGCTATGGTGGCACCACTACACTCCAGCCTTGGTGACAGAGCAAGACACTATCTCAAAAAACAAACAAACAAAAAGAATCCTCTTTATCATTTGTGAGCTCTTTTTACCCACATGGCTTCTCCTCCTTACTTCGCAACCTCTTGCTGTCTGTCTTCTTATAGATTGGAGCTAAACATGGTGTTATTTACTTGATCACAAAGTATGGCTATCTTCATCTGTACGACCTAGAGTCTGGCGTGTGCATCTACATGAACCGTATTAGTGCTGACACAATATTTGTCACTGCTCCACACAAACCGACCTCTGGAATTATTGGTGTCAACAAAAAGGGACAGGTGTGTAACTCTGACATTTCGTTTTCCACCTTTTCCATTCATTAGGGACTGGTGTTTAAACTTTCCCCCTTCTCTAGGAAAGCGGCTGGGTGTAGCTATTATTAGTTGCTGTTATTAAACTTAAACCCATGTCTCCTTCTCCTTCATATTGGCACTTCCTCTCTTCAGACAGCACCATTCCTTACACAGGATTGATTCCAGGAGGAGAGCAGCTCCTTCCTGCATATGGAACAGCAGTTCTCATGCACATCATCTTCATACCATGCACACCCTAATTGGGGAG
Source organism: Theropithecus gelada (assembly GCF_003255815.1). Taxonomy (NCBI): domain Eukaryota; kingdom Metazoa; phylum Chordata; class Mammalia; order Primates; family Cercopithecidae; genus Theropithecus; species Theropithecus gelada. The sequence goes on along the minus strand of NC_037678.1, from coordinate 31,350,729 downwards.
GGTTGAAAAAGCAGATACTATGGTATTTAAGTTACTTTTCCCAACCATAGTTGAAAAAGATAGTTAAAAGAAGAAACTCTTGGCTGGGCACAGTAGTTTATGCCTGTAATCCCAACTGCATGGGAGGTCGAGGCAGGAGGATGGCTTGAGCCCAGGAGTTTGAGGCTGCAGTGAGCTATGATCACACCATTGCACTCCAGCCTGGGTGACAGAGTGAGAGCCTGTCTCAGGGGGAAAAAAAAAAAAATCAGGAACAGTGGCTAATGCCTATAATCCCAGCACATTGGGAGGCTGAGGCAGGAGGATTGCTTGAGGCTAGGAGTTTGAATCCAGCCTGGGCGACAGAGCGAGACCCTATCTCAAATATATTCTCCTGCCTCAGCCTCCCGAATAGCTGGGACTACAGAAAAATATTTTTTAAAAAAGAGAGAAAAGAAACTCTGTGCTTTAAAAATAAAAACTTTAAGAAGAAAAATTGTCAGTTCCTTCCACATAGGCCATTTTGCTATAGTGCAGAACGCATCACTGGGGTGCTTATCTGTGTGACTTTAACAACTACATAGACTCCTGTGCTGTTCTGTTTTGTTACCATTCGGCTTTTGGCTGCTTTGCATCCTTTCACTATGAGGGCCACCATCACAGGTGTGCTCAACAGTCGCCTGAGAATGTGGCTACCCTCCAGCATCGGGAGGGAACATGGCCGAGGGATGGTACAGGGGAACATGGCCGAGGGATGGTAGAGGGAACATGGCCGAGGGATGGTAGAGGGAACATGGCCGAGGGATGGTAGAGGGGAACATGGCTGAGGGATGGTAGAGCACTCTTCTAGGCCGGGCCGCTCTCACTTGTCGGGTCCTTACAGGTGCTGTCAGTTTGCGTTGAGGAAGATAATATTGTGAATTATGCAACCAACGTGCTTCAGAATCCAGACCTTGGTCTGCGTTTGGCCATTCGTAGTAACCTGGCTGGGGCAGAGAAGTTGTTTGCGAGAAAATTCAGTACCCTCTTTGCACAGGGCAGCTATGCTGAAGCTGCCAAAGTTGCAGCGTCTGCACCAAAGGTGATAAACCTTGAATACTGTTCAAGTGTTCTGAGTGTTAAGAACCAACCTTGAGAGGAAAATAAGTCATAAAAGTATTTCACTACTGGTATTGCAGTCTATTAGTGTTATGTTAGGAGTTTTTAGTTTAAAATTTTTGCACCAATGGCTTAACAGTAAGGGAAGTAAACAAAAAGCACACTCTTGCTGCATCAGCACTTCTTCCTGTCTCCCACTTTGTGTGCATACATACCTCTCACCCAACGGCTTGGGTACAGTTTCACATTTTCGCAACTCAGACTTTTCCACTCTTGCTGCCTGGTTGTCAAATATGCAACTGTACAATACACCAAGTGGTTGATCCCTGTTTTATTTAGCAATAGTCCTGCTCTGGACTTCCTCCACTCTTTCAGAATATAGCATTTCTGCATAAGGCTTTTTCTTTAGTTTATTTCATTTGGATAAATTGTTCAGAGATTGGATCTGCTTCTGAGTAGATAAAGACTTTCAAGTTGCTGGTCCTTGAAAGAATTTTTATTGTCTTTCAAGGGGTGGTTATGAACAAACCATTTCTAGCCTTCATCTGTGAATGTGAGTATTTTGAATTAGAATATAATGATAGCAGAACTTCACTACTACAAGACTGATTGAGAGGCTGAATTCTCACTGCAGCATGCTGGGGGAGAAGTAAGACCCTAAGTGTGAAGCCACCTGGAGGACCTAGATTCCCCCATATTTATAGTTCTTATTGAAGATAGAAGCAGTTGCCTTAGTAGAGGACATTTTGTCCATGACAGAGCAGTGTGGAATTTCCACTGGCAGATTTTTGTTTTTACATAGAAGCAAGTTGAGTGAAGGGATCCCCCGTGATTACAACACAATGACCTATTTTTCCATTTATTACTAGGGAATCCTGCGTACCAGAGAGACGGTCCAGAAATTCCAGAGTATACCCGCTCAGCCTGGCCAGGCTTCTCCATTGCTGCAGTACTTTGGAATCCTGCTCGACCAGGGTCAGCTCAATAAACTTGAATCCCTAGAACTTTGCCATCTGGTTCTTCAGCAGGGGCGTAAGCAACTCCTAGAGAAGTGGCTGAAAGAAGATAAGGTAGAAACACTTGTGAGATGGTAGCCCCCCGCACAGCTTGGTCCAGGCTCCCTGCCCACCTCCTAACTTTGCCTTGTCCCTTGGCGTACCACAGCTGGAGTGCTCAGAGGAGCTCGGAGACTTGGTCAAAACCACTGACCCCATGCTCGCTCTGAGTGTGTACCTTCGGGCAAACGTGCCAAGCAAAGTGATCCAGTGTTTTGCAGAAACAGGCCAATTCCAGAAAATTGTGCTCTATGCCAAAAAGGTAACGTGTGTTGAACCATCTGCATCCCACTCAACATGTGGTTGAGTGGTTGCTGATTTAAAGTTTATAAAATACCCTTCTTTATAAGTCCTCTGGTGTGAGAGTTGGCAGTGTTGCTATTAGGATCTTTATTGATATTGATCATATTGCATTTTCTTCAGTTTTTTATTTTCCTTAGTTTTCCAGTCCTTCCATCTTCTTTTTATTTGGGAGCTTTATCTTGTTTTTTCTCTCCCTCTCTTCCTTCTGTATGTTAATTTGATATTTTGGCAGACTTCCAGATCTTGTCCCTGTGTGCTCACTGGCAGGCTGTGTTTGCACACACATCAGGGAACTTATTTGTGGTCTGGGCTGTTTGTATAGTTAATTGTGCCTTCCATGGACATGAAATCAATTTATTTAATTGGATATTGTGTTTGGCAGAAGGTGGTACCTACAAATGATAATGTTGCTGCTCATTTCTTTGTTAACATGAGTTTAAAACAAAGGATAGATAACTTCCTTTTCTAATGCCCAGGGTTTTTCATTGATTTTCCTGATTGGTGCTCCCTTGCTTCTAGGTTGGGTACACCCCAGACTGGATCTTTCTGCTGAGGGGTGTAATGAAGATCAGTCCGGAACAGGGCCTGCAGTTTTCTCAAATGCTAGTGCAGGACGAGGAGCCACTGGCTGACATTAACCAGGTGAGCATAGGCAGTTTTGGACAACTTTTTGTGGCTTTTTAGAGCCATCTAGAAGATTCCTTTATTCATTTCCTGTTAACTTGTCTCAATGCTTTTCTTCATCTGCTATTAATCTTCCAGTTTTAAAAAATCTAGTGTACTTGGGGAGTTTCTCTTCTAGTCTTTACTATGTGAGTACTCATTGCTTCCTTTGTTTTGAAGTACTTTAGAGAATGTTTGCGTGGGTTTGTGTCTTTGGGTGGTGATGGTGTAGGGTGTGAGGATGTCATTTAGGATCCAGCCCTCCATCCCTCTCCCCACCCCAGTTACCACATCATTGTCTCTCCCTGACCATTGGCCTGAGCACCAGGAGCTAGTGCTGTTGCATCCCCCAAATGTTCATCCTGTGGGTGTCTGACTGACCTGGATCTACGTGAGCATCAGCCTGTTTTTTAGTGTAACCTACTTAGAATTTAGATGTAAACACATGACAAGTCACTTTCAGTCAATTGGTACAAGGAGCTCTGATGATATATAGATGTGTGACAAAGCTTGAAGCAAGGCATCAGGGCCAACAACTGTTCAGAAATAATAAGTGCAGTTATATGTGTTTGTATGTCTGGGAATTTGCAGATATTTTGGACAACATGAATAAGAGATTTGAGACAAATTTACTTAGCTTTCAATAGGAAAGAAATTTCCAGTTCACATCTTGTTTCTAGTTCATATTTTAAAGTTGTTTAAAATATAAACTTCTCATACTTTATGAGAAGTTCTACAATTAGTAAGTTCTTTTTTATTTTCCTGTAAAGCTGTCCTTCAAAAACAATTACTAAATTTATTCCTATATTTCACATCTTAGTGAGGCATATTAATTATTTAAATTAACATCAATTTAACTTTAATAATTGTCTAAGTAAATGTTTGCATTTTCCCAGTTGTGCCCCAGTAATATAATGATATATATGGGTTAAATATCAAGTATCAGCTGCTTTGTTAGTCAAGATTCTGCAGAGACAGAATCAGTAGCGTAACTCTAGCTATATGAGAGGGAGCCTGGGCAACATAGTGAGACCCCATCTGTACCAAAAATTTTTTAAAACTTAGCCAGGCGTGGTGGTGCACACCTGTGGTCCCAGCTACTCAGGAGGCCGAGATGGGAGGATCGCTTGAGCCTTGAAGGTTGAGCCTGCAGTGAGTGGTGACCTTGTCACTGCTTTAGCCTAGGCAATAGAGTGAGAACCCATCTCAGATATATGAGGGAGAATTGGCTCGTGATTATGGAGGCTGAGAAGTCCTGTGATAGACTGTCTGCAAGCTAGAGGAGACGTTGGATTCCGGTAGCGTGGCTCAATCTAAGTTTGAAAGTCTCAGAACCAGGGAAGCCGATGGCGTAACTCTCAGTCTGAGGCCAATGGCCTGAGAACCCTGGGGGGCCTTTGGGGTAAGTCCTGGAGTCCAGAGGCTGGGAAGCCTGGAGTTCTGATGTCCAGAGGTAGGAGGAGGAGGAAGTCCCAGCTCCAGGAGAAAGAGAGAAGAAATCTATTCTTTCCTTTTTTGTGCCCCCAGCTGATTGGATGGTGCTTCCTGACATTGAGAGTGGATCATTCCTACTTGGTCCCCCAACTCACATGCCAGTCTTCTCTGGGAACGCCCTCACAAACACACCCAGAAGGAATGCTTTACCTGCTCTCTATGTGTTCCTTAATCCAGTCAAACTGACACCTAAAGCTAAGCATCACAGCTGCCTCTAGGATGTGATTAAGTAATGTATGATTACTGCTTGGATCACTTGAGAGGATTCTGGGGGTTCATATGTTATAAAAATCACTCCCTTTCATATACTTCGGTAAAATACCTCACTGATAGGTGTGATGTAGGTGATATGATTTCACAAGATTATCAATAAATTAATGGCCATAAATTACATGAATTGTGTTGTTGTTGTTGTTGAGATGAGGTCTCTGTGTTACCCAGAATAGTCTTAACTCCTGGGCTCAAGGAATGCATGCATCCACCTCAGCCTCCTGAGTAGCTGGGACTATAGGCACACGCCACCACACCTGGCTCTATGTGAACTGTGATGACATAAGAAAATGCAAAGGGGCCAGGAGCAGTGGCTCACGCCTGTAGTCCCAGCACTTTGGGAGGCCAAGGCGGGTGGATCACCTGTCAGGAGTTCGAGACCAGCCTGACCAACATGGTGAAACCCTGTCTCTACGAAAAATACAAAAATTAGCTGGGTGTAGTGACAGGTGCCTGTAATCTCAACCACTTGGGAGGCTGAGGCAGGAGAATCGCTTGAACCCAGGAGGTGGAGGACAGAGGTTGGAGTGAGCTGAGATTGTGCCTTTGCACTCCAACCTGGGTGACAGAGTGAGACTCCATCTCAAAAACAAAACAAAACAAAAAACAAAGGAAGGAACTAATTGTTGAATTTCTAAATGAGATAATGAGATAATATTTCAGGAACTATTTCAATACGAAAATGAAACACTGTGAATGAAAACACACTGAGTGAAAATGTGGCTTGGATATGTTTCAGATTGTGGACATTTTCATGGAAAACAGTTTAATTCAGCAGTGTACTTCCTTCTTATTGGATGCCTTGAAGAATAATCGCCCAGCTGAGGGACTCCTCCAGACATGGCTGTTGGAGATGAACCTTGTTCATGCACCCCAGGTCAGTGACATTGTAGGCTAACACTGAGAGGCAGAGCACCTGTGGCACCCCTCTGTGGGTTTGCAGACTTGAGCACAGTGGCTTTGGACTGGACTGGGCTTGTGCCAGATGTTTATCTTGTACTTCTCAGTGAACATTCTCCATGACTCCCCTTAAAAGGATTTTCCAGAAATCATGGTACAGGACTTTCATGGAAACAGTTATAATTGGGGCATCGTTTCTTTCTTTCTTCTTTTTTTCATTGTGGTAAAATATACATAACCAAATTTACCATTTTAACAACTTTTAAGTGTCTGATACAGTGGCATTAAGAACATTCACAATACTGTGCAACCGTTACCACTATATGGTTCCAGAACTTTTTATTATCCCAGAGTAACTATGTAACTGTTAAGCAATGACTCCTCATTTCCCAGCCCCTGACAACTGCCATTCTAATCTGTCTCTATTAATTTGCCTTTTCAAGATATTTCATATACATGGAACCACAAAATATTTGTCCTTTTACCTGGCTTTTTTCACTTAGCATATTATTTTCAAGGTTCATCCACGTTGTAGCATGTGTTAGAAACACCTTCATTTTAAAAACTGAGTAATTGTCCACCATGTGTATAATATGACTTGTGTTTATCCATTCATCCATTGATGAACATTTGGGTTGCTTCTACCTTTAGGCTATTGTGAATAATGCTGCTGTTCACATGGGTGTACAAAGATTTCTTTGAGACCCTGCTTTAATTCTTTTGGGCATATACCTAGAAGTGGATTTGCTGGATCATATTGTATAGTAATTCTATGCTTACCTTTTTGAGGAACCACCATACTGTATTCCAGGAGGCTGCACCATTTTATATTCTTCCCAGCAATGCTCAGCAGTTCCAACTTCTGTATATTCTTGCCAACACATTTTCCCTGTCTAAAATAATAATAATAGTAATCATCTTAATGGGTGTGCAGTGGTATTGTGGTGAGGCATCATTTGTTGGCCTGAAACTTGTGGGAGGAAGGTATAATCAAATCACATGTCTGTGCTATTTTGGGTTAAATTTAGATATATATACAAGAAAGGGATTTAGAGGAGTTTGTATCAAGCTGTTCACGGTACTAAGTGGATAAGATTGTACAAGTTCACTTTGTTCTTTACTTCTCTCTTCTTTTTTGTTTTTTCTTTAATAATCACTTATTGTTTTTATAATTATAAAACAACATATTAAGTATATTGTTCTGTTACCTCAATTTATTCAAATCCACAGGTTAGCTGCTAAGAAGTGGGTCATATTCCAACTATAGGAAATTAAAGTGCTGTTAATTTGCTGCTTGGTGTGTATTGGACTCTCATGACTTTGTGAGTGTATGTAATAGTGTTTGGTGAATGAGATTTGAAACATGCCAAGCGCCACTCAGAAACTTGGCAGACACCCAAAGGAATGCCTACACCTTAAGGGGTGCAGGACAAGCAAGTAGTTGGGTGAGGTGCCAGCAGGCTCTGGCTTAGCGCCCCAGGATGCTGGCAGTCTTCTCTGGGCAGTAGGACTGCATGATGGTTTCTAAGTTCTCTAAAATACACTGTTGCTATGATGAGAAAATGTTTAAAAACAAGAAGTAAAGATAAACCTGAAGGAAACAAAGGATAGGAGACTCAGGTAAGTGCTAGGTGTTCTAAAGCCCTACTCTTAGTACTTAGTTTGGATCATCAACTCTATGGGGAACCAGAAGTGTGCATCACTCTGAAGTCGTCTGGTGTGTGACAGGGGCTGTGGTCACTCAGTTTGGCCATACCTGGTTGGTGATGCAGATCCTTGAAGGAATAAGAAAGAGTGTGCTGGGTGGCAGGGAAGGCACCCAGGGGCGTAGCTAGTCAAGACCAGCATTAGATACTGAGCGAGCACTCAATTCAGCCATGCTGCAAGGCTACTGTGTTGACCTATCCAGTCTTAGTCCAAAAATTACTTACTTAAAGAGAATATTTAGTGGCTGGGTGCAGTGGCTCGCGCTGTAACCCCAGCATTTTTGAAGGCCAAGGTGAACAGAGCCCAGGAGTTTGAGACCAGCATGGACAACATGGCCAAACCCCATCTCTACAAAAAAATATAAAAATTAGTCAGGTGTGCCAGGCATGGTGGCTCACACCTGTAATCCAAGCACTTTGGGAGGCCAAGGCGGGAGGATCACGTGGTCAAGAGATCGAGGCCAGCCTGGCCAGCATGGTGAAACCCTGTCTTTACTAAAAATACAAAAATTAGCTGGGCATGATGGCGCGTGCCTGCAGTCCCAGCTACTTGGGAGGCTGAGGCAGGAGAATGGGGTGAACCCAGGAGGTAGAGGTTGCAGTGAGCTGGGTGGGATCGTGCCACTGCACTCCAGCCTGGCAACAGAGTGAGACTCCATCTCAAAAAAAAAGAAAAAGAAAAAAAACCCAAGTAGCCAGCTGTGGCGGCATGTGCCTGTAATCCCAGCTGCTTGGGAGGCTGAAGTGGGAGGATTGCTTGAGCCTGGGAGGTCAAGGCTGCAGTGAGCCGAGATTGCACCACTGCACTCCATTCAGCCTGGGCAACAGAGTGAGACCCTGTCTCAAAAATATATATATATATATATTTTATGCCTCATAAAAATTGTTTTCAGAAGTGTTCATTGTTTTTTAAATGCAATCCCCAATTCGTAAGTCTGTATTGAGCCTAGTAGAGCAGTCTAGTAAGCACAAAACGGATTTGTTATGTTCAGGTCTTCTTCTGGCCATTGCTAGTCTAAGGCTTGAGCTCATTCAAGGAGAATCGGTAGACTTGAGCCCTCACGTTGATCTTGCCAGAGAAACCCTATAAGAATGTGATTGCTGGCTGGGCGCGGTGGCTCACGGCTATAATCTCAGCACTTTAGGAGGCCAAGGTGGGCAGATCGTTTGAGGTCCAGAGTTCAAGACCAGCCTGGCCAACGTGTTGAGCTCTGTCTCTACTAAAAATACAAAAATTAGCCAGGCATGATGATGCGCATCTATAATCCCAGCTACTTGGGAGGCTGAGACATGAGAATCGCTTGAACCCGGGAGATGGAGGTTGCAGTGAGCCAAGATTCTGCCACTGTACTCCAGCCTAAATGATGGATTGAGACTCTGTCTCAAAAAAAAAAAAAAAAAGAAAAAAAAAAGAATGTGATTGCTTAAAAGCTGCAACAGCGACTTGGACTCATCCCAGTAATAGGGCTTTATGGAGCCTCAGCGTTTCTCACAGGCCCAACTCTGTGGCCACATGGGGTGGGCCCAGCTCTACAATATGGGAGGATGGAGCCTTGTGCAAAGGGCCTAAGATGACTTGAAGGACAGCTGGGGATCTTGGGACCCACAAGCACTGCTGCCACCACAGAGTTGTGGGTGTGGACAGGGGCCTGTGAGTTCGGGTTGCCAGGCTTTACCCTACCCTGGGGCAAGGCTGAGCAGCTGGTTTTAAAAAGTTATTGCCATTGATCAGGCTTTCCCACCAAACTCCCTGTTTCATAGGTTGCAGATGCCATCCTTGGAAATAAGATGTTTACTCATTACGACCGGGCCCACATCGCCCAGCTCTGTGAAAAGGCAGGCCTCCTGCAGCAAGCACTGGAGCACTACACCGACCTCTATGACATCAAGAGGGCTGTGGTCCACACTCACCTCCTCAATCCCGAGGTATTGTGTGCCCCTGGGGCACTCCTATTATGGCTGTTGTCTATGCCATTAATGTCACATGCTCCCCAATGTTCACCTGTTGATGATTGTGGAACCATGGCCTGAGCCTGTCACTGCCCTAACCTACCATACTTTACTACCAAAAGCACTTCTGGTTCAGCACACGCACAATGTTTATCTGCTCAGCAGCATGTCTGGGCCCTGTAGTACCTTTCTTTCTGATGTCCACCTTTGACTTAGTCTAATAGCAGGAATACTGGTCACCTTTTAACACTGACAACCTAACAGGGCTGTCTGAAACCATTAGCAAAGCTGAACTAGCTATTGTGTTCCAACTTATGGAATAAGTTTTAGCATCGTCTGTGGAATATTGCAGGTGAACTGTTTAGATCAGTGTCTTTTCCCAGCTTTACTCCTTGCTTCTACTTTTTCCCGTGATGGATAGTTGCTTTTCAATCCCTTTATGTGGAAATTCTCTATTTTTGACACTCAGGGGAACAGGAGAATGACCTAGTTATTTTCCAAGTGTTAGCAATCTTTGTAGTGGTGCATTGTTGTGGACAGACTCTTCCTTGTTCCCAGTGGCTTGTCAATTTCTTCGGCTCCTTGTCGGTGGAGGATTCTGTGGAGTGTCTGCGTGCCATGCTGTCTGCTAACATCAGACAGAACCTTCAGCTGTGTGTGCAGGTGGCCTCTAAGTACCATGAGCAGCTAGGCACGCAGGCCCTGGTGGAACTCTTTGAATCCTTCAAGAGTTATGAAGGTAAACCATGCAGCCTTTCGCCGACCCCGCCACGTGACTACACCTCCTTTCTCAGGTGTTGCGGTCCACCTGTCCGACTTAAAACGACCTTCCTGCCAAGCCAGGCAGGATGCAGCACTCGCTGCCTTGGGTGCTCAGTCAGTGGCAGAATGCGACTGCCATCTCATGTGCACCCTCAGCTTCAGTGTCCTTTTTGGTATTTCCAAAGGAAGAAATCAGGTTGGTTTGTGATGGAGTGGAGAAACTTATGGAGCCCGGTGTGTCTGTGCAGCACAGTCTGGCAAGAATTCATCTGAAAGCCTGTGTCGTGGGTACCATGAAAGGGCCTGATGTCTGGTCTTCACAGCCCCAGGAGAGAGGCTCTTTGGGCCTCTCCTAAGTGAGAGCCCACGATAGAGGGTGCATTGCTTTGTAGTATCTGCTAACCCAGTTGATAGCAGGGGCTGACGAGGCAACTTGGTTGTCTTCCTTTCCCCTTTTTGGACATCACCCCAAAAGAGTGTTCTAGGGCAATGGGGGTGGGAGTAGCTTTGTTAGGGACAGGTGGGGGCTGTCTGGCCCACCCAGGATAGAGACTAAGCATTTGTCTAGGCATCAAGCCACTGCCATGTGTCCGGTGAGATTAGGGCATCGATGGAGGGTAGGACAGGACCCTGCCCTCAGGGATCTGGCCTTCTCTTCAGAAGACAACACTGTAGGAAAGACCATGGCGGACGATTGAGTGGAGCTGGGCTGGGAGAGAGCAGTAGAGTAGGTTGGTGGGGAACCATCAGCCTAGGGGCTGCCCATTCCCTTCCTAGCATCAGAGTCTCACAGTTACAGTGAAAGACCTCGACAGGCGGGGGCCTTCTCGGATGTACCTATCTTGTCGTTACTGTCCAGAGTTGCAGGCCTCCTCCTGGAGGCCGTGGCTTATTTCTCTCTCCCTTGGCATCAGTCCCACAGCCCTCTCAGATTACCTCAGTGGGAATTACTCTTGACGACGACTATCTAGGTATACCTGGGCCCCCAAAAGGAATTTCACAAGTACCAAATATCTAGTATTTTACATCAAAACATGCCAGGTATGCCTGCCAAATTTGATGGAAATCTGACTAGCTATTTTTGGGAGCTGCCAAAACAGACAGATGGCATATTGATTATGAGTTCTGAGTGGGCTGTGGGTCCACTGGAGAGTGGAGCAGGGTGGGTCCCTGGAGAGTGGAGCAGGGTCATCGAGGGAAGGTGGACAGCAGCTACGGAGGAGACCAGGTGGGTGTTGCAAGGACAAAAATGAAACAGTCTCTCTTCATAGGCCTCTTCTACTTCCTGGGCTCAATCGTGAACTTCAGCCAAGACCCAGACGTGCATCTGAAATACATTCAGGCTGCCTGTAAGACAGGGCAGATCAAGGAGGTGGAGAGGATATGCCGAGAGAGCAGCTGCTACAACCCAGAGCGTGTGAAGAACTTCCTGAAGGTGTGTTCCAGCACTGCCTCCTTGTGTTCCACAGCTGAATTGCTGATGGCAGATGGGGCAGACCATCCGCAGGACGTCCCAGGAGGCAGGAAGCTGGATCTGTCTCGCCAGGGACCCCTTAGTCCCAGGGACAGAGCTCCGCCTTATGGCTTAAAGTTCTAGAGGAACCCTTCTATCGTTTTAAGAACGTGGAACGCAGCTTGAGGCTGTGCTCTAAGTATCTGGCACGTGAGTGGAGGGAGTTAGTTTATTGCTGCATTGTAATTCATCAACATCCCATTAGTGCCATTGTCAATTAAGCAGGCAAAGCTGCAGAAACAAGTAGACCACTCAGCACTAGTGTCATAAAGAACAGGAAGCCTGCTTCCTTATGTGGCAGTCCTGGGTGGGCTGGAGGTCAGTGGGGTGGCTTTCCTTCCCACTGTCCTTCAAGGACCAGGCTCATGGCTGCTTTGCGGTGTTCAGCACCTCACCTGGATGTCGTCTTCCCAGTCAGCTAGAAGACAGGAAGAGCACAGAGGAACCAGCATGGGTGGTTTTTATGGGCGAGGCCTGCAAGTGGCAGATGAGACTTGGATTCACGTCCCCTTGGAGGGAATGAGGTCATGTGGCCACACTTAAAACTTCAAGGGAAACCAGGAAATGTGATCTAGGCATGGGACCACACAAGGGGGAGGCATGATTGTGGTGACCTGTGGCTGTCCTACCCAAGTGTCATCATCATCTGGGAATGGTGCCCAGGTGTGTTTCCATGGCCTGCGGCTGCATGTCTGAAAAGGCAGCCTTTACTGCAGGTGTGCTGTTCTTGAGAATGGCCTGGTTTCTGTTGGGTTTGCACGTAATGAGCTGCTTGTCTTAAAAGATATTTTTGTCCAGATTTGGAATGTTAATGCCACATTTAACGGTCTTTAACCAAATACTATTATCTTTCACTTATTTCCAAAGCAAACACCATACCACAAAACGACAGCCTATCTAGAGCAGTCTCATTCTGAGTCTCCTACATGTCACTCTGCTGCAGAGAGAGTGCTGTCCCATATGGGCAATGAGTCCGAGGTCTGGCTGTCTGGTTTCTCCACTCCCTGACTTGTTCTGTGCATTCTAATCCTCAGGAGGCCAAGCTCACAGACCAGCTTCCCCTCATCATCGTGTGCGATCGTTTTGGCTTTGTCCATGACCTTGTCCTGTATTTATACCACAACAACCTGCAGAGGTACATTGAGATCTACGTGCAGAAGGTACTGCTGGCTCCCTGGAGTGACCCACAGCTGCCTCTGGGCCCCAGTCAGTGACAATAGTCTTCACCTCAGAGGCTGCCTCTAACATCTGGCATTTCAGAGACTATCATTTTGAAGGGTGGTGGGTTAGTGTGCTCAGACTGCCAGAGTAGAAGAACACAGTCCAGGCGACTGAAACAACACACATTTATTTCTCACAGTTTTGGAGGCTGGAAGTCCACGATCAAGGTGCTGGCAGGGCTGGTTTCTGGTGAAGGCCGTCTTCCAGGCTTGCAGACGGCCTCCTGGCTGTGCCCCCACAGGGCCTTTCCTCTGTGCATATACATTCCTGGTGTCTCTTCCTCTTCTTAGAAGGACATCAGTCCCATTGCATTAGGGCCGCACCATTGGCATTGATTACCTCCTTAAACACCCTCTTTCCATATAGAGTCCCACTAGGGGTTAGGACATCAGCAAGTGAATTTTGGTGGGACACAGCGCAGTGCTAAACAGGAGCCCTTTCAGGGTTTTGCCCAGACTGTCCAAGTTGTAGGAGGCTTCTAACAATAACTTGTGTCTGCAACACTGAAGTTACTTCACCTTGACTACTGTAGGTCAACCCTAGCCGGACCCCAGCTGTGGTTGGAGGGCTGCTTGATGTGGATTGTTCTGAGGAAGTGATTAAACACTTAATCATGGCAGTGAGAGGACAGTTCTCTACTGACGAGTTGGTGGCTGAAGTAGAAAAAAGAAATAGGTAAGGTGTCCTTACTTGGTGTTTTGTCTTACTCCTGGATTCTAGTGTCTGTTGTTGTTTCTGTCTAATTCTCCAGGACTGTCACTGTAGCTGATCATTCATGTGCACATCTTAGATGTAGCAGTGAGTTACTTGCTATTGGTACTGTGAATACCTTGGGGGAAAACCTAACAGTAGAAATCAGTTTGGAAATCAGGTCCATCTTCGTCCCTAGAGCAACCTGAAGTTAATGTACTCCGAGATTTTTTTTTCAGGAAACATCTGTCAGAGCCCTGGAATTGTCCTCAAGATTTCCAGTGGTAGCCTTGAGACTTCACGGTGCCTTCCTTCTTTCAAAGGCTCAAGCTGCTGCTTCCCTGGCTGGAGTCCCGGATTCAGGAAGGCTGCAAGGAGCCTGCCACTCACAATGCACTGGCTAAAATCTACATTGACAGCAACAACAGCCCCGAGTGCTTCCTGAGAGAGAATGCCTACTATGACAGCAGCGTGGTGGGCCACTACTGTGAGAAGCGAGACCCCCATCTGGCCTGTGTCGCCTATGAGCGGGGGCAGTGTGACCTTGAGCTCATCCAGGTGGGTAGCAGATGTGCTGAGCTGCCCATGCAACCCTGGCCTCCCAGGAAAGCTTTCAAAGGTGTGCCCGTGGGGAGCTGATCAGGGCTTTCTGTGCACCTGGAGATGGCAGGTCATGAGATTATTTCCTTGTGATTCTCGCAGCTTTTGGGAACTTGCTCATGCGATTTGTATGCATTGTACCTGTAGACCAAGTGGCCATGAACCTGACTTATCATCCCTCTGCTTATGGTCCTTACTGTTGCCTGGTAATTTGAAGGCAGAATTGAACTCCTTGGCCTGACTCGTGAGCTCCTCTGTGGACTGCCACCTTCCCCCCAACTCCCCAACTTGATCAACCACCCATCTTGCCAACCCACCTGGAGGGGCCTGCAGTTCCCTGGGTGCCTCATGTCCTGACTGCCCTTGTACTTCATGCCGCCTTTTTGGGATAACCCTCTACACAAGCCTTTCCCCATCACCTGACCGGTGAGCTCTTGCTGGCCCCTCCTTGAGACATCTGCCCAGGTCTTTTGCCTACATCTGCCCAGGCTTGGATCCACATATAATTACATGTTTAGGTTGAATTGTATGAACTGTTCCTACCTAACCATTTGATCTAAAAATCCAGACATGAACAGAGCACCTATGAGGTTGGTACTGCACCAGCCTGCTCGGGCTTTTCCCATGATGCACAGGCAGCCTGCGCTGCATCTGCAAACACCTTTGCATGCCACTCAGCCTTTGTGCCTGGCATCTGGCACTCAACAGATCTGATCCTCACCAGGATTTAGCAAGTGCTGCAAACGCTGGCACATTCCAGTGGACTGATAGTGTTTTGAAGATCTGTTATAACATTCCGTAAAGGGTCTCCAGATCTGCTAGTGAAAGCACAGTTTGCAGTTTTTAGGTCTTGAAACATTGCAGTGTTTGTGCTGTTTTATACCAGTTCTAGGCTGTTCTGATAACATTTTACAGATGGCTTAGAGCTAGCTACATATGAGTACTTAAATTTAACCAAATTAAAAATTACCAGTTTAGTTCCTGTCATGCACCACATTTCAAGGGCTCAGTAGCCTCCCGTGGCTAGTGGCTGTATCAGACAGAATGGGAGACAGAGCATGTCCCTGAATGCAGGAGGTCCTGTTGGCCAGAGATGTGGCACATCCCTAGGAGTTGTAAACTTGGAAAGGGCATTTGGAGGTAGTTTGAGTCCATTGTTAACCCTGTAGGATGCTGCTCATCCTGTGTCAAAGCACAGCGCCTTGCCTGGGCCCTGACTGTTCACTAAACCGGTATCAGGCACACAGGGAACGAATTGGGGTGTGTCCTCCCAAGCAGCTTCCATTGATTGACTGCTGTGTTACACACATGAGTATGCTCATTTCAGGTGTGCAATGAGAATTCTCTGTTCAAAAGCGAGGCCCGCTACCTGGTACACAGAAAGGATCCAGAGCTCTGGGCTCACGTCCTTGAGGAGACCAACCCATCCAGGAGACAGCTAATTGACCAGGTGAGGCACAGAGATGGGTATGTCTGTGCACCTGCATTTTGCCGTCTAATCATCGTTGTGGCTCAAGTGACTGGTTTCATTTTTCATTTAAAACATCTTGACAGGCCGGGCGCGGTGGCTCAAGCCTGTAATCCCAGCACTTTGGGAGGCCGAGGCGGGTGGATCACGAGGTCAGGAGATCGAGACCATCCTGGCTAACATGGTGAAACCCCGTCTCTACTAAAAATACAAAAAACTAGCCGGGCGAGGTGGCGGGCGCCTGTAGTCCCAGCTACTCGGAGGCTGAGGCAGGAGAATGGCGTGAACCTGAGAGGCGGAGCTTGCAGTGAGCCGAGATCGCGCCACTGCACTCCAGCCTGGGTGACACAGCGCGAGACTCTGTCTCAAAAAAAATAAAAAATAAAAAAAAAATAAAACATCTTGACCGAGTGCAGTTGCTCACGCCTGTAATCCCAGCACTTTGGGAGGCCGAGGCAGGTGGATTCCTTAAGGTCTCAGGAGTTCAAGACCAGCCTGGCCAACATGGTGAAACCCTGTCTCTACTAAAAATACAAAAATTAGCTAGGCGTGGTGGCACACACCTGTAATCCCAGCTACTGGGAAGGCTGAGGCAGGAGAATCGCTTGAACCCAGGAGGTGGAAGTCGCAGTGAGCCGACATCGTACCACTGCACTCCAGCCTGGGCGACAGAGAGAGACTCCATCTCAAAAAAATAAATAGGCCAGTCATGGTGGCTTACGCCCGTAATCCTAGCACTTTGGGAGGCCTAGGCGGGTGGATCACTTGTGGTCAGGAGTTCAACACCAGCCTGGTCAACATAGTGAAACCCCATCTCTACTAAAAATACAAAAACACACTGTGTGGTGCATGCCTGTAATCCCAGTTACTCAGGAGGCTGAGGCAGGAGAATCGCTTGAACCCAGGGGGTGGAGGTTGCAGAAGCCGAGATCGCACGCCACTGCACTCCAGTCTAGGCAACTGGGTGAGACTTCGTCTCAATAAATAAATAAATAAATAAAACATCTTAGCCCTTATGAACTTTCTCCCCTGCAGAAATAGTTTGCCTAAAATTAGCTTGATTCCCCAGGTGAGCTGATAGTTGGAATTGTTTACTGGCCGAGGGCATAGAGTTGGCCCTTGGATCCAAAGCAGGGATATGCAGCCCAGGAAGAGAGTACCTGGTGGCATGCCTGCATGCTGGGCCCAGCTCAGCCCCCGTGGACAGAGGTGAAGTAGCTTTCAAGGTTGTCTCAGCTGACTTCCCTGTGTTGAAAAACTCTTTATGCCCCTGTGACTATCCAGCACCTCCTGCAGAGTGCTGGAGCCAGGGGTCATTATTGGGTGTGGCCTGGCAGGTGGGAGTCTGCCTTGGCCTCTGGGAGGACTTCCCCCAGCCCTGTGGAAGAGCCTCCCCTCCAGTCACAGCCTCACAGACACTCACAGATAGTGCCTCTGCTGCCCTCAGCACTGTTCCTAGGTGCTGGGCATACTGTTTAGGGGTGGGGCAAGACCAATGTTGGAACAAAACCCTCATCCAACAAGTGGCTTCAGCCCTAAGAATAGGACCAGTTAAAACTCCCACCTCCCTCGTACACATTGCCAACCTGCTGGACTGGCGCTTTTGAAAGTCTTGAGGGGTGGATTTGACCTTTATCTCTACTGAATTTTATCCTCTCATTTTCTGTCCACTGTTTCTCAAGCCTGTGCCACTACTTTTTTAAATAAACTTTTCATTTTGAAATACTTTGAGATTTATGGAAGGTCATGTTGTTTTGAATCTCTGTTTCAACTTTGGACTTACCCATCCAAATCTAATAAAAATACTAAACAACACAATATGCTACTAGGGATTTACATCCAAGTTCCCAGACATCAGACTTTTCTCCAGGTGTAGTCCAGCCACCTGGTACAGCTTGAAG
The DNA here is from genome assembly GCF_003255815.1 of Theropithecus gelada. Taxonomy (NCBI): domain Eukaryota; kingdom Metazoa; phylum Chordata; class Mammalia; order Primates; family Cercopithecidae; genus Theropithecus; species Theropithecus gelada. The sequence goes on along the minus strand of NC_037678.1, from coordinate 31,333,156 downwards.
GTGACTTCATGTTGGCACTGGGGAAGGGCAACTTTAACATTGCACCATACCAGAGCCACCGGGGGCCTCTTGTCTTCCTGTTTCTGGGTGGAGCTGCTGGTCTTTCGTTATCGCTGCTGTAATTGAATATCTGTAGCCACCTCCCGGTGGGAAATTCAACTGCAATGCTCCTCTAATCCAGAGCACATAATAACAGAGGGAGGCTGCTTTTAGTGTCTGGAGTGGAACCTCATTATGAAATGTTTACTGAGAGCAGTGTCCTGAGGCAACCTTAGGTGGGGCATCCTGTATTGACTCAAACAGATGGTAGAAATTTATTTTTGCCCTTAAAACAACCTGTCTATATTTACTTAAGTTGCTCCAAGGTTTTCTTTTTTTTTTTTTTTTTTTCTTTTTATGAGATAGAGTTTTGCTCATTACCCAGGCTGGAGTGCAATGGCATGATCTCGGCTCACTGCAACCTCCGCCTCCCAGGTTCAAGCGATTCTCCTGCCTCGGCCTGCTGAGTAGCTGGGATTACAGGGACCTGCCACCACGCCCGGCAAATTTTTGTACTTTTAGTAGAGATGGGGTTTAACTATGTTGTCCAGGCTGGTCTCGGACTCTTGACCTCAGGTGATCCGCCTGCCTCGGTCTCCCAAAGTGCTGGAATTAGGCGTGAGCCACCACACCCGGCCTCCAAGTTTTTCAAGAACTGACAGATGTCACTTTAGGAAGTGTACCTTCTCCTTTGGATGGACTTGTGCTGTGTCCTGGTACCCCCTTTCCCTCAGGCATACCCTTTTGGTTCCTCAGCTGCTGGGAGAGCTCCTGTTCTCAAACTCTTCAGCCTCCTTGTTGTGGATATTACAAACTCCACAGAGGTAGAACTTTTGCATCTTATGGTACCATTGAGTTCACAAAGACCACCAGAAAGGTGGACTGGACTGACCTTGACCCTACATTCCTTTAAGGCCCCTCAAGATTGCTATGTAAAAGTTCATGGTCAGTGGGCTGTGTTAGCCATGAAAGACCGTCCAGAGCTGTCTCTTCCCTCTCATTGATACACGGCTGTTGACCACCCCTGAGGAGAACCAGAAACTTGGCAAAAATATTAGATCCTCGAAGTCACTGAAGGTGCCTGGTCCAAAGTGCAAAGAGAGCAGTGCTGGCATTCCAAACTGCTGTCACGTGGGAAATGTACTCTTTGGAAAACTGTCTTTCCACCCTATTTTGTAAGTGTTTTTGTATGTGAGACACCTATAATTGGATGAGGGGTGGCACAGCCAGTCTTTTGTTGGTCTTTCCTTCAGCTTGTGGTTCTGAGTGGCATCCGGTGTGAAGGCACCTGACTCCACAGCTCTGGCTATGGACTGTGCCACAGTAGTGGCAGTGCTCTTTGCTCGTAAGAGGCTGCTGGAAGCCCCTGCAGTGTCTTCAATAGAGAAGTGGAGCCATATTTGCTATTAGTGGCTTTAAAAGACAAATCTAAAAGGAGACATTCATTTCAAAATGCCTAGTGCACTGGTCATTGGAGCAGAGTAAGAGTCTGTAGCTCATTTGATATGAGAGAAAAACTAATTGTCAAAATAGAGCAAACTGAGAATTTCCTGAAATTGACTTTGAAAACCCTTCCTTTGTTACCTTAAGAAGTCTCCCATTTTCTCTGTCTGTTCCACACCATCTTGGAGGAGTCCTTCCCTTCTGTTTAGCTTCAAAGATTCAGTCTTGAATTGACTAATCAAGTTCTTTCAAATGCTTTTTAAAACCAGGTAGTACAGACAGCATTGTCAGAAACACGGGATCCTGAAGAGATTTCGGTCACTGTCAAAGCCTTTATGACAGCCGACCTGCCTAATGAACTGATTGAACTGCTGGAGAAGATAGTTCTGGATAACTCTGTCTTCAGTGAGCACAGGTGAGGCTATGCCAGGGGTAGCTATGGACACAGGCAGATTCAAACATCTGTTTGATACTTACCTTCTGTTACAATCTCGTACCACTTTACCCATCCAGCCTGCCCACTGGCTGCTCCCCAGACATGCCAATCTTCCTACCACCTCCTCTATCTCAATGTCGTCCTTCCCTTATTAGCTCCTGCCTGTCTCAGAGCCCAGCCTCAGTTTCACATTTTCCAGGAGGCTGCACTCCTCTTACTGCTCTGGCCCACACTGTCCTTTAACACAATGCTCAGAGAAGGGGAGCTGGCATTTTATGAAGGTCTCATGTGGCCTAAGGATGTGTTGAACTCTTCAAATCGTAGTGAACAAAGCTTGGAGAAAGGTGGCAGGAGAACCAGATCTGGGCATGTATCAGGGAAGACTTGCCAGAAGTATAATGTAGAAGCCAGATGAGCAGAAGCTGTGGCAGGGACAGCAGCACAGGCTGGCATCATAGAGGTGGGAGTGCGTGCTTCCACATGGACCGGCACTGTAGAGGTGGGAGTGCGTGCTTCCACATGGACCGGCACTGTAGAGGTGGGAGTGCGTGCTGCTTTTGCATGGGCAGGCACCATAGAGGTAAGAGTGTGTGCTTCCGCATGGGCCAGCCACCTTGGGTTCCTCTCTACTTCAAAATTCACCATCAGAGATTCTGTGTCAGATTTTAATCTACTCACATCGTAAGTGCAGCTATAAAGATTTAATTATGAGATCTATTTTGTAGGCCAGAAAGGCTATCAAGGGCTGTAGTATTATAGAGAGGAATTTGTGTGTGTGTTTTTAAACTTGGAGATGCTATATGATAATGGAATGTGAAATTATATTTTAATGGAATCATAAACCCTGACTAATGACAGGATGCCAGGATTAAGGTGCCTGAGGTGGGTAGGATATTCTGTTTTGCTGTCTGATCAACCTCCTTTGATAGTTGTTAGCTTGTGGGTACTTCCAGGCACTTACAGGTGGCTGTGGCTCTGCTGTCTTCTTAAACACTTGCTTCTCCAACATGCAGGTAACCTCAAGTTTATGCTCTTCCTGTGACGATTTTACCAGACAGTTTTATGTGTAGGTAAAAATAGCCTTGGCTGGGCCTAGTGGCTCGCGCCTGTAATCCCAGCACTTTGGGAGGCCAAGGCTGGTAGATCACTTGAGGTCAGGAGTTCGAGACCAGCCTGGCCAGCATGGGTGAAACCCTGTCTCTACTAAAAATAACAAAAATTTAGCCAGGCATGATGGCAGGTACCTGTAATCCCAGCTACTTGGGAGGCTGAGACAGGAGAATTGCTTGAGCCTGGGAGACGGAGGTTGCAGTGAGCTGAGATGTTGCCACTACCCTCCAGCCGGGGTGACAGAGCGAGACTCCGCCTCAAAAAGAAAAAAAAAAAAGAGCAAAATATATTATTTTTAGAGTATGTACTTGGAAGAATATATTTATGACCTAATAAATTCTTAAACCAGTCACAGAAACCATAAACCTTTAGTGAAAAACCAGTAAGACTGTATTAAACCTAAGCATTTTATCATAAAGAAGATGGACAAATGAGAAGCTACAAATGGGGAGAAGATATTTGCAACACAACCAACAAAAAATTAGTAGGGAAAAGATGTAATAAAAGAAAAACACAAGCAACCCAATGAGAAACCAAGCAGAGCACTTAAACAGGCCCTCTGGTGAGAGGAAGGACAGCCTGTGAACCTAAGGCAAGAATTCAGCCTCATCAGCCACCAAGGAGGCACAGAGTGAGGCCGTGGTGCACCATCTGATGCTTTGTTACTCCTGCCAGAGCAGCAGGAACCCCACTCTCATAATCAGTGCTGATGAGGATGTTGAGCAGCTGGGTCTCTTATGTGCCCCTGCTGGGAATGCGCGTTACATTTGGAAAACAGTTTGGTGAAAAAAGATGCACACAGCCAGCAATTTCCTCTCTTCCTTATGAGCCCTAAAGGATCTCAGCTCATTTGTATGAGGAGATGTGTGCAGGGATACTCAAGGCAGCACCGTTTCCAATAGCAAAGCTCTAAGAGCGATCCAGATAACCATCAATAAGTAGGTTGTAGTACAGTTGTACAGTTGAATACCAGATAGCCCTAGAAATGAACACTGTATGGATGACTGTTAGCACCATGGATGCATGGATGACTCTTAGCACCTAACTTTAAAATTCTTTTTTGTAAAAATCACCATACAGTAAAAATGACCTTCTGGAAGGGGATGGGGAATGCAGTGCTAGGAATTTTAACACACGTGTAGATTTGTAGAATCACCACAGTCGGGATACGAACAATTCCATCACCCTATAACATTCCCTTGTGCTAGCTACCCTGTATAGTATACATTCCCCCAAACCTGGCTACCACTGGCCACACTAGTTTTACATTTTCAAGAAGGTCTTGTAAATGGAATCACGTGGTGTAGACTCCTTTGTGACAGGCTTCTTTCACCCAGCGTGATGATGCCTTTGAGATTCATCCAAGTTGGTGAGTGCATTAGCCTTACATTCTTTTTTATCACTGAATCTTATTCTGTTGTACAAATGTACCACAGTTTATCTCTTCACCCATCAAAGTATGTTTGGGTGGTTTTCAGTTTGAGGTGATTATGAATACATGTGCTGTGAACATTTGTGCCCAGATTTGTATTTAAACCTACTCAATCACATGGTATATGTACTGTTTAAGAAACTGCCTAACTATTGTTTTCCAAAAAGTCTGTGTCATTTTGCATTCCCACCAGCAATATGTGAGAGTTCCAGTTACTCTTCATCTTTACCAGCACTTGGTATATTGGTATTTTTTATCTTAGCCAGTCTCATAAATGTATAGCAGTATGCCATTGTGGTTTCAACTTGCATTGCCCTAATGGCTAATGATGATGAACAACTTTTTATGTGCTTAGTTACCATCCGTAGATCTTCTTTGGTGAAATGTCTCTTGAAATCTGTTGCCTGTTTTTCAATTGGGTTGTTTGTTTTTTTTTGTTGCGTTTTCAGAGTTCTTTGTATATTCTGGATACAAGTCCTTTTTTGGATATGTGATTTCCATATTTTTTCTCATTCTGTAGATTTTCTTTTATTTTCTTAATAGTGTCATTAACAGAACACAAGTTATAATTTTGATAAAGTCCAATTCATAAATTTTTCTTTTATGGATTGTGCTTTGGTGTTAAATCAAGAACTCTGTGAATACTCCTAGGTCACAGAGATTTTCTGTTATTTCCTTCTAAAAGTTTCATATTTTTTCATTTTATATTTAGATTCATTATCCAATAAAGTGTGAAGTTTAGGGTGAGATTCATCTTTTTGCATATGAATGTCCAGTTTATTCCAGCATTATTTGTTAAAAATACTCTTTCTCCATGGAATTGCTTTTGCATCTCTGTCAAAAATCAATTGACCAGATAGTGTAATTCTTCCACCTTTATTCCTTTTTTCTTTCTTTCTTTCTTTTTTTAAAATAGGGTCTCCCTCTGTCACCAAGGCTGGAGTACAGTGGCATGAACATGGTTCACTGCAGCCCCAACCTCCTAGGCTCAAGCAATCCTCCCATCTCAGCCTCCTGAGCAGCTGCAGGTGTGCACCACCAGACCTGGCTAATTTTTTTTTTTTTTTTTTTTTTTTGGTAGAGACAGGGTCTTGCCATATTGCGCAGGCTAGTCTCAAACCCTTAGGCTCAAGCAGTCTTCCCACCTTGGCCTCCCAAAGTGCTGGGATTATAAGTGTCAGCCACTATGCCTGGGCTCAACTTTATTCTTTTCCAAAATTGTTTTAGCTATTCTAATTTCTCTGCCTATCTATATAAATTTCAGAATTAGCTTGTCTATATGTACAAGAAAATCTACTGGAACTGGAATTGCATGAAATCTGTGGACCAATTTAGGGAGAATTGATATCTTTACTATGTTGATTCTATGAAAGTGATAGGTCTCCATTTATTTAGATCTTTGATTTTTTTTCATCAGCAATTTATAGTTTTTTGGCATATAGGTCATATGTAGATTTTATTAGATTTATACTTATTTCATATTTTTGGAAGTATTTTAAATAGATTTTTTTGTTTACAGTTGTTCATTGAAAAACATTGTCAGTATATAGAAATACAACTGATTTTTGTATGTTGACCTTGTATTCTACAACCTTGCTAAACTGATTTATTACAGGATTTTTTTTTTTTATTTTGTAGATTTCTTGAGTTTTTTAATCAGTCATGTTGGCTGTAAATTGGGACAGTTTTGTTTAGTTTAGTTTAGTTTTGTTTTTTTTTGTTTGAGACAGAGTCTTGCTCTGTCGCCCAGGCTGGAGTGCAGTGGCGCGATCTCGGCTCACTGCAAGCTCCGCCTCCCAGGTTCATGCCATTCTCCTGCCTCAACCTCCCGAGTAGCTGGGACTACAGGCGCCCGCTACCACGCCCGGCTAATTTTTTATGTTTTTAGTAGAGACGGGGTTTCACCATGTTAGCCGGGATGGTCTCGATCTCCTGACCTCGTGATCCGCCTGTCTCAGCCTCCCAAAATGCTGGGATTACAGGCCTGAGCCGCCGGGAATAGTTTTGTTTCTTCCTAATCTGGTGCTACCTGTGCTTTCTTTGCGATTCATTATAGAAAGAAACTTTTTGTTTCTCTTGTTGCCTAAATGCCTTAACCAGAACCTCCAGCACAGATAGAAGTGTTGAGAGTGGACATCCCTGTCTTGTTCCTGATCCTCGGGGAAAGGGTCCAGACCCTGTTACTTATGATGTTAGCAGTGGGCTTTTTGTCGATGTACTTTCTCAGATTGAGGAAGTTTCCGTCTATTTCTAGTTGATAGTTTTTCTCATTAATAGGTGTTAGATTTTATCAGATGCTTTTTCTGAATCATTCTATAATGATGTAGTATTTCTTTTTTAGATTCTTGGTATGTGGTGTGTTACACTGATTTTTTTCCACATTTTTGAATTATATAAAAATTTTGCAAAAATTCATCTACTATAATTAAAGCAAAGTAAAGTTCAAGAAATGCAAAGCAACCCAGTGTGGTGGCTCACACCTGTAATCCCAGCACTTTGAGGGGGCAAGGTGGGAGGATCACTTGAGGCCAGGAGTTTGAGACCAGCCTGGGCAACATAGCAAGACCCGTCTCAAAATTTTTTAAAAGTTAAAAAAAATGCAAAGCTGCCTATATTGCTTAGAAATACAGTAGATGTGATAAAGCTATAATGAATCACAAAGAAAGCACAGGTAGGAAAATAGGTACTTCTACAGCAGGAGCCAGAGGCTGGGCTCTGAAAAGACACAGCAACCCTCCCAGTGATTTGATTGGCACATTCTGATTCTCTTACCTGTGCTTTCCTAAGACTTTGCCATATTGTTTCTTTTTAGATCTCAACTACTTCACAAATACTCTGTTATATTTGCTTATCAGTTATGTATGTGTATATTAATTAGTTTTTTAAAAAATTGGGGGTCTGGGGATGCCTGACCTTCCGAAAAATGGTTTATGCAGCCTTCCTTCCTGGGATGCCATGCTGACCACCCTCTTTCCTCAGGAATCTGCAGAATCTGCTGATCCTGACAGCCATCAAAGCAGACCGCACACGGGTCATGGAGTACATCAGCCGCCTGGACAACTACGACGCACCGGACATTGCGAGCATCGCTGTCAGCAGTGCGCTGTATGAGGAGGCCTTCGCCGTCTTCCACAAGTTTGATATGAATGCTTCAGCAATCCAGGTGGGCTGCTGAGTGCAAGCATGTTGGACCTAGCACCCTCTGCCACACCATGAGTGCGCCCTGCAAGCCCTTGTCCTCTCCAAGGGTGTCAGATGCTCTGGTTGTCTAGTGCATCTCTTTGTGCTCTTCTCTGCTCCTCACCAGCAACCCATCTTCCCAGCCTGCTGGCCCCTTGTCTTGATCTTCTCTGTGGGTGCTCCTTCCATTGGCTGTTCGTCTGCCCCTTCCGGATCACTCCCCTGGACTTGGGTACCCACCCAATGTCATCGGTCAGCCCTGGTGACACAAACGTTTGATTTTCAGAGGCACTCACACCTTACCCTCAATGACAGCCATTCCAGCCCTCTGCACCATGCTGCTCACCCTCATACTCCCCATTCCCCCATCTCCTCAGCAGGAGCTTTTCAGGATCCAAGGTCGGGTTCCCAGAGCAGGCCCTCCAGCCCTCCCTGCCTGCCCCTCTGCCTCCCCAAGAACTCTTCTTCTTTAAACTGCGGCCCTTTCTTCCCAGTCTATGAGCCTTTTCTGGTTTTATTTCCAAATCAGTTGTAAACCACAGGACATCTTCTGAACTGCTCTCCTACCAATTATCTTTATGTTCTTGCCTCTTCCTTTACCTTGTTTCTGTACCTGCTGTGAAACCCCCAATCCAGGAGCCCTTCTTTTGTGCCCCCTCATGGGCTCTGGCCTTGCTTTGAGAGCTCATTCATATTAGGGGGCGGCTGATGCTGCCACCACCTCCACTACTATATAGTGGTGGCCCTCACTGCTACGCAGTCTGCCAGGCTGCTCAGCAAGCCTGTTTCTGCCTGGTGAGCAATCTTATTCCCCACAGCAATTCTTGTGAACTGTTCTACAGTTTCTATGCTCTGTTGCACTGTCTTTCCTCCCAAGGTCAGGAGCAAGTCCCATGTCCTACACCCGGCCCAGAAAGCTTAACCTGGATATCTCCATCTCTGTGCCTCTGTTGGAGTGTCTCTTCTTTGTTCGGCATCCGCCTTCTCATATAATGGCTCTTGTCTCTCCCCTCAACCTGTCCATCTGAGAAATGCTTAGTACCTGATTGCTTCCAACAGAATTGAAATGGTCATGAAGCTTTAGGCAGAACAGGGAACCAAACAAAAATGTGTCTGTCTTTTGGAGCTGACTAGGTGTTGCAGAGAATGGAAGTCCTCTCATAACCCCTAGGTCCTGATCGAGCACATTGGAAACCTGGACCGGGCGTATGAGTTTGCGGAGAGGTGCAGTGAGCCTGCGGTGTGGAGTCAGCTGGCCCAAGCCCAGCTCCAGAAAGACTTGGTGAAGGAAGCCATCGACTCCTATATCAGAGGGGACAACCCTTCCTCTTACCTGGAAGTTGTTCAGGCAGCCAGCAGGAGCAGTAAGTGAATCCCCCTCCCTGGGGCTCTGCGTCTCACTGATGCAAAACCTGGCTGAAGCAAGAAGTTGAAGAGATTCTCACAAATCTGTACGTATAATGTATCCAGAGATATCAGAGGGCACATCTACGTGAAAGTTTCCCACAAGAGTCTGAGATAAATGTTACTCTGTTATTGATACTGGCTCTTTAGTTGACTGTTGCCCTCCTTTATAAGATGAGGTCCTTTAAGCACACTAGATATCTCAATATCGCCACTGTAGTAATTTTAAAGTCAGTGACAGGCCCACAGATTCCCAGGGATCTTCTGGTGTTTCAAGTTGATTGTGGCACCCACCTCTCTGATGTCCAGAACAAGCATTCTGTCTCCTGGCAAAGTCTTTTCTCAGGGAGGCGGCCTGAGTGTGGCTCTGCCCCTCCCTTCCTTCTGAGCTACGGATCTGCTTAGTGAGCATAATCAAGACCTCCTAGACATTATCTGGAGTCTGAGTTCCCAGGGAGACCTAACGAGAGGGTAAATGTGTCTGGCTGAGGACAGAATGGGAGGAATTGAGCCCTTGTTTAAAATTATCAGCTCTGGTTTAACCTATCTTTGTTTTCTGTCCTTAGACAACTGGGAGGATCTAGTTAAATTTCTGCAGATGGCCAGGAAAAAGGGCCGTGAGTCCTATATAGAGACTGAACTTATATTTGCCTTGGCTAAAACCAGCCGTCTTTCTGAGCTAGAAGATTTTATAAATGGACCCAACAATGCCCACATCCAGCAGGTAGGCCACACCCCCTGGGCCTAAATCTGACTGGCAGTGCACAGCCCCCAGGGGGGCTCCTGAAGTCAGGAATTTGCAACCAATCTGGTCAACATGGCAAAACCCCGTCTCTACTAAAAATACCAAAATTATCCAGGCCTGGTGGCACATGCCTGTAGTCCCAGCTACTTGGAAGGCTGAGGCAGGAGAATCGCTTGAACCCAGGAGGTGGAGGTTGCAGTGAGCCGAGATAGCACCACTACACTCCAGCCTGGGTGACAAAGCGAGACTCCGTCTCAAAAAAAAAAAAAAAAAAAGAAAAAGAAAAAGAAAATTAATAGCTTCTGTCACCAATAATCAGATAACATAATGGGGAAGAAAACGTTCCTTTTTTAATAGGAATAAAGCCAAAACGTTTAAACCTTAACCGTAAATAAAACTTTTAAATAATTGTGGAGTCTGCCATGTAGATAAAATGTTACCCCTGGAAAATGTGATAAAGAGACATGAAGAGATAATGGAACGTATTATAACTCTATATTAATTACAAGTACACTCTTTTTGGAGGAATGCACACAATTTATTGAAATGAATAACAACGAAGTGGGCTGGGTGCAAGTGGCTCATGCCTGTAATCCCAGCACTTTGGGAGGCTGAGGTGGGAGGATTGCTTGGGCATGGGAATTCAAGACCAACCTGGGCAACACAATGAGACCCCCATCTCTAAACAGGGAAAAGAAAAAAAAAATAACAACAAAATGAACTTTGAGCTTTCTATTTCAAAATGAGTTCCAAGTAGTTGTTGGGGCTGGGCCCGGTGGGTCACACCTGTAATCCCAACTCTGGGAGATAGAGGTGGGAAGATCACTTGAGCCCAGAAGTTCAAGACCAGCCTGGACAACATAGTGAGACCCCCATCTCTACAAAAAACTAAAAAATATTAGCCAAGTGTGTGGCATGCACTTGTAGTCACAGCTACTTGGAAGGCTGAAGTGGGAAGATCACTTGAGCCCAGGAGGTGAAGGCTGCAGTGAGCTGTGATCGGGGCACTGCCCTCCAGCCTAGGCAACAGAGCCAGACCCTGTCTTTAAAATACAAACAAACAAGAAAAAAACAAAGGGGTGAAGGGCCTGTAATCCCAGCACTTTGGGAGGCGAAGGCAGGTGGCTCACTTGAGGTCAGGAGTTCAAGACCAGCCCAGGCAAAATGGAGGAACCCCTTTTCTACCAAAAATACAAAAATTAACTAGGCATTGTGGCACATCCTGTAGTCCCAGCTATTTGGGAGGCTGAGATGGGAGAATCACTGGAGCCTAGGGAAGTCAAGGCTGCAATGAGCTGTTATCATGCCACTGCACTCCAACCTGGGTGACAGAGTGAGAACCCTGTGTCAAAAAAAAAAAGGTTGGAAATTAGGTTAAAGTTTTGAAAGGTATTAAAAGTTCATCATGTAATTCTGTAACCAAGTAAAATTCCAGATGAAAGAATAAAAGGTAAAAATTGAGCTTTACTTAAAATTTTTTTAATAGGTATTTGAATTTTTGCATGAGAAAGGAATTTTTAAGCATGTAAGCAGTGGAAGAAAGTATAAAGGAAAATATCAGTTCAGCTAATACATAAATATTTGAAATATACCTGTAGAGTTTTATTATTTCTAAACATGGACCTAGTAAGTCTAGATGTAAAAATCTATCCCAAGAAAGTAGAAAAGATCCACATAGCTTCATCTATAAATATTTAATCATTGCAACATGATTATGCAAATAAAAATTAAAAGCCAATGTCTGGCAAAAGGAAATAGTACTTTTGTTTTGTTTTGAAACAGGGTCTCCTCTGTCACCCAGGCTGGAGTGCAGTGGCACGATCTCAGCTGACTGCATCCTCAACCTCCTGAGCTCAAGCCATCCTCCCACCTCAGCCTCCCTGAGCAGCTGGGACCACAGATGCACGCTACCACTCCCAGCTAATTTTTGTATTTGTGATAGAGATGGGGTTTCACCATGTTGCACAGGCTGGTCTCGAACTCCTGTGCTCAAACCGTCTGCCTGCCTCAGCCTCCCAAAGTGCTGGGATTATAGGCATGAGCCACTGCGCCCGGCCAAAAAATAGTTAAATAACAACATCCATCAGTGGAGTATAATACAAATGAGGACAGTGAACAACTCTGGGATTTGGAATTGGCAATATCATATTACTTTTCTTTTACTTGCCTGTGTTTGCAAAGTTTTTTTTTTTTTAAATCAGTGATCGTGCAACTTTAGAAATTGCCCTTATAATCCAAAAAGTAGTTAAAATAATAGAAAACAAAGCCTTGCCCCCAATCCCCCTCTGGCTTAGTAACCGGATTCTCCTGAGTCAGAGGCACTGCGGGCCAGAGCAGAAGCTCCCTCATATAGGGCTGGCTGGGTGGGGCAGAGGTGCACCTGGCTCTTTACTTGTGTTCATAGTGGCCCCAGGCCTGGCAAGCTCTCTGCCTTCTGCTGTCCCCTGAGACAGGGGTCAGTGACCTTCAGCCTGGGGGCCAGATCCAGCCCATCGCCTGGTTTGTATACGTTTCCCACAGTCTGGCATCAGCTGACTGCACCTACATAATGTCATTTAACTCATTTTCTCTGTGTTTCCTGTAAATTGGCAGTAACAAGTCTTACATGGTTACCCCTTTGATAGAATACTTAATTTATGCATTCATCACCTTTTATTAAATATCAGCTGTGTGCCAGGGTAGGGGCTATGGATGGAGCAGGGAAAATAGTAATCAGATTTCTGCCCCATGGATCATAAGATTCTTAAAAATACTGTGGTCTTTTACATGGTGAGTATAAGGAGCTAAGTGAAGCGGGGCAGGGATAGGAAGTGTTGGAACGGTGTGGGTGTGACAGTGGACATTCTGGTTTTAGAAAGGGCCCCTGGGTAGGTGCTGAGTCTGTACACCTCCGGGGAGGAGCTCTTAGAACAAGACAGCAGGGCAAGTGCAAGGGTCCTGTGAGGAGCATTGTGGGGTGCAGGAGCCCATGGCTGGAACACAGCCATCCAGTGAGAGAGGCTTGGGGAGCGATAGGAGAGGCAGCTGTTGATCTGTGGGTCAGGACTTCAGGGGCCATCATGAGGACTCTGGCTTCTGCTCTGGGTGAGACTGGACATTTTGAGCAGAGGAGGAAAATGATCTGGTATAGGGGTCAGCAGAACCCCTCTGGCTGCTATGCTACAAACAGAGCAAAGGACAAGGGTAGAGCAGGGAGTGCGTAGAGGAGGATGGTGCAGTGATGTCACAAGGGGTAGCGACAGCAGATAAAGTGAGCAAGGCAAGTGCAAAGCGTAGTCAGCTTCTGGATGTGTGTTGAAGGCAGAGCCAACAGTGTGTGCTGCCAGGAGTGGTGTGAGAAGAGAAACAGTGAGGGTGGGTCAAGGTTGGGGGTGTGGGGGTCACACTCACCAATGTGGGGACAGTGTGTGAGGACTGCCTGGGGGCATCAGAACTCATTTGGACAAGTCAGACCTCTAGTAGATGCCATGTGAATCTGTCCCGCTGGAAGTAGGAGTTAGGTTTTAGAGGAGAAGCCCAGACTGGAGATGTGCATGGGCAGCCTCCAGGGACAGGCAGCACCCATAGCCGCCACCCGTGTAGGAGAGCATGGCAGTGGGGGTGTGGGGCTGGGGAGGGGATGGGCGAAAGAAACCAGAGCACCCCAAAGCCCCACAGCAGGGAGATGGGGAGATGGAGAGTGGCCAGCGAGCTGGGAAAAAAGCAGGCAGGGGTGTCCAGAAAACCATGTCTGCGTCTGTCTGGAAGAGCAGTGACCCTGGCAGAGGGGCTGGCAAAAGCCTGATTGGAGTGGATTGCAGAGAGAATAGGAAGACAGGGATAGCTGTTATAGACACACAGATACTCCCTGAGAACTGTGCTCTGATGGGAAGCGTGGAAACAGGCTGACAGCCCCCAGGTAAGTTGAGGGCAGAGCAAGTTGGATTAGTTTTGTTTCATTTTATTTATTTTATTTTATTTTATTATTAGTATTTTTTATTTATTTTGAGGCAGAGTTTTGCTCTTGTCTCCCAAGCTAGAGTGCAATGGTGCAATCTCAGCTCACTGCAACCTCTGCCTCCCAGGTTCAAACCATTCTCCTGCCTCAGCCCCCCGAGTAGCTGGGATTTCAGGTGCCCACCATCACGTTCAGCTAAGTTTTCTATTTGTAGTAGAGACAAGGTTTCACCATATTGGCCAGGCTGATCTCGAACTCCTGACCTCAGGTGATCCACCTGCCTCAGCCTCTCAAAAGTGCTGAGATTACAGGTGTGAGCCACCGTGCCTAGCCAGTTTTGTTTTATTTTAAACTCGAGAAAAGAACAGTGGTTCTTTAAGCTTGTCAGAGTGAATGAGTGCAGAAGGTGATGCTGATGCAGGGATTTGCTGAAACCCTGACATGGAGCATGTGGAGAGGGGGTCGGGGCATCCATGGAGCAGACCTTGGTGGCATAGGAAGGACATCCACAGACACTGTGCTGTGAAAGGCTCTCCTGGTTGTTTTCTCAGGAAAAGGGAAGCCAAATACTCAGCTTGAGGAATCGTTAGAGCTTTGAGAGGAGAAGGAGATATGAAAGAGTTGACATGAGAGATGCCATGGATAATGGCAGGTGGGGTGGTGCGGGAGGTGCCGTGGATGACGGAAGTAGGATGGGTAGTGTTGCCAGCGCATTTGATGTTAGCCTTTATGAATTTAGAGAGACCCATCAGCACTTTGGGGTTCTGCTGTCTGTGTTTAGCTCTGCAGCCACAGGTAGGGAATGGGCAGAGAACTAGCTCTGAGCAGGACTGAGAACAGTCAGGAGAGTCAAGGGTTCTGCTGTCTGTGTTTAGCTCTGCAGCCACAGGTAGGGAATGGGCAGAGAACTAGCTCTGAGCAGGACTGAGAACAGTCAGGAGAGTCAAGGGTTCTGCTGTCTGTGTTTAGCTTTGCAGCCACAGGTAGGGAATGGGCAGAGAACTAGTTCTGAGCAGGACTGAGAACTATCAGGAGAATCAAAGGTGAGTGCCAGGAGCTGGGCAGCATGATCTGGGGCCACCAGCTGGGGCAAGTGCAGTGCAAGTTGGGTATTGGGAATACCGGCTGCAGGAATTCAGTCCGGTCACTGGACTGGTGGAGTTGAGGTGCTCAGGATGGTGAGCTGGGCGGTGCTAGGTAGAGGAGGTACTTGTGGCAGGTTCCCAGGGCTGGCAGCTCTCTTCTGAGGTGTAAGGTATGGCTATAGCAGTGACTTGTTCTTGTGAACAGAACAAGGTCCCCAGATCATAGGAAGTCAAGTAAATTGCCGGAGAAGGAGAAGGATTTGTAAATGGCATCAGGAACTAGGGCTGGTGAGTGATACCTGACACAAGATTGGTTGTCAACGGTTTTTATTGAGGAGGAAGGGGAACAGCTTGGAAGCAGCAAGGAGCACAGCTCCTCAGCCCAGGCCCAGTAGGATGCAAATGTAGTAGGTGACAGTCGGGGCCTGAGAGGTGCCAGAACACAGGGTTATGTAGGAGCAGGCAAGTAGAAGCGCCCCCTGAGGTGGAGGAGGGTGTCCAGGGACTGGAAAGCCAAGGCCAACTTCCTCTGGTCACTGGTGCAATCAGAAAGATGCTTACCACCCTAGCAAACAGAATAATACCTCTGCCGTCTAGGCACTTGAAAGCAACTCTGGAGAAATCTTCCCATTGAAGAGTGTCTCAGTCGAGCTACCCTATTACCCATAGGTTGGAGACCGCTGTTATGAGAAAGGAATGTACGAGGCTGCCAAGCTGCTCTATAGCAATGTTTCTAACTTTGCCCGCCTGGCTTCCACCTTGGTTCACCTCGGTGAGTATCAGGCAGCAGTGGACAACAGCCGCAAGGCCAGCAGCACCCGGACGTGGAAGGAGGTGAGCTGCGGGCAACTGCAGACAGCAGAGTGTGCTCTGGACAGGCATGCTCTCTGTGTCCTTTGTGTTCTGCTCGGTACTCTTCTGCCATATGGGATGAGCCTGGGTGCTGGTCTTTTGCCCAGGCAGGGGTCTGAACCCTTGGGATTCTCAGAGTCTCTAAGCTAGTGTTCGCAGTTGGAACAGAGGCCCCAGAGAATCCGATCTCTGACCAGTTGGCCCCCAGAGGCAGCCTCAATAGCATGGAATTATCAGTATTATAAGTATTTTCATCACCCTTTTTAATCATGTCACCTTATTTGCATAATCATTGTAAATTTACATTATTGGTCCTTTGTGGCAAATTGGTAAATTGTCTCGAGGCTCTCTGATAATATCAGAATCATCTTTAAGTAGAAAAAATTGTGACAAAATATCTAAAACGGCATTGTTTAATGAAAGATTAAAATTAGCCTAAAGGTCCAATGTCAAGGCCTTTTTGTTTGTTTGTTTGTTTTGTTTTTGTTTTTGAGATGGAGTCTAGCTCTGTCGCCCAGGCTGGAGTGCAGTGGCGCCATCTCGGCTCACTGCAAGCTCTGCCTCCTAGGTTCACACTGTTCTCCTGCCTCAGCCTCCCGAGTAGCTGGGACTACAGGCACCCGCCACCACGCCTGGCTAATTTTTTTGTATTTTTTAGTAGAGATGAGGTTTCTTGATCTCCTGACCTCATGATCCACCTGTCTTGGCCTCCCAAAGTGCTGGCGGCTTTCAGGGGTGTGAGCCACCGTGCCTGGCTTTCTTTTTTTTTTTTGAGATGGAGTCTTGCTCTGTTGCCTAGGCTGGAGTGCAGTGGTGTGATCTCAGCTTACTGCAACATCTGTCTCCCGAGTTCAAGCGATTCTTCTTCCTCAGCCTCCTGAGTGGCTGGGATTACAGGCGCATGCCACCAAGCCCAGCTAATTTTTGTTATTTTTAGTAGAAACAGTGTTTCACCATGTTGGCTAGGCTGGTCTCGAACTCCTGACCTCAAGTTGTCCGCCCGCCTCGGCCTCCCAAAGTGCTGGTATTACAGGCATGAGCCACCGCGCCCGGCCAAGGCCTTTGTTAATGTATGCATTACAACTCTACCCTGTTGTTTAAGATGAATAGGCAGAGTTGCAGGAAAATATGTTGCCAATATTATGCGAGGAATATGTCATCATGCAGAATGTATGATGTGATTCCACTGTGCATATGTGAGAGATTTGTCAGGGGGCTGGTGTACGTATCACACATAGGAAACAGTGGGCCAAAGATTGTATCTCAAGTTAATGACACTGGCTTATGTGATTATTTTTGTTTATCTTCATGTTCTGCTTTCTCTACCTTGGGAACATGTGCTGTGTATAGAAGGTGGGAGAAGCAGGGAAACTGCACGGCACACCCAGCTCTGTGGTGCAGGGTTAGTCCTGTCAGTTCTCTCAGGAAGCACAGCTGAAGGGCCTCTCTGCACAGGAGAATTCTGTACTTCTCAAGGCTTGTTATCGTTAAGTATACATACTGTACAGTACAGAAAACAAAAGTAGTCTAAAAAATTGTTAAAGCAGGCCGGGCACAGTGGCTCACGCCTATAATCCCAGCACTTTGGGAGGCCGAGGCAGGCACACAAGGTCAGGAGATCAAGACCATCCTGACTAACATGGTGAAACCCCGTCTCTACTAAAAATACAGAAATTAGCCGGGTGTGGTGGTGGGCACCTGTAGCCCCAGCTACTCGGGAGCCTGAGGCAGGAGACTGGTGTGAACCCAGGAGGCAGAGGTTGCAGTGAGCCAAGATCATGCCACTGCACTCCAGCCTGGGTGACAGAGCGAGACTCCATCTCAAAAAAAAAAAATTATTAAAGCAAACTCCCCCGTGAAATCAACACTCAGATGAGATGCACTCCGATGGTCATTATTTTTTAGCCTTCCTTTTCAAACCCCAAACCTGGAATTCCAGTATGACTTTCCCGCCACCTGAACAAAACTCAGGGCCTAAGAAGTAATGCACGAACTTTCTTCTTTCTGTGGTCTCAAGCACCTCCTTGGCCTGCTGCAGATTATAAATGTCATATTTTTTCCTCCCAGTCTTGTACAGTTCATCCTGGAGTTAGCTACTTGTTCAGAATCCAACTTAAAACACCCCACTGGCTGGTATTTCTGCATTTGCAACTGTGTCCCTTGTAAGTCAGCTGCTGTGGTGCTGTGTCCTGTCTTGGGGACCCTCACGCTTGCCCTCCATCCCCTAGGTGTGCTTTGCCTGCGTGGATGGACAGGAGTTCCACCTCGCACAGCTGTGTGGTCTTCACATCGTCATTCATGCAGATGAGCTGGAGGAGCTGATGTGCTATTACCAGGTGACCAGGTGATCTCTGCTGGTAATGCAGATGACAAGTGATGCCTAAATACTCCACACACAGGCACGGTCATCCCCTTAGCATGTGACCGTCACAGTGCTGCATCTGCAGATTTGAAGCATGGCCCCAAGGGGAGAATTCATGTGTTAGACGGTCATTTATAAACTAAATTCAGTTGCCTTGTTAGCGATCCTTGACCTCATGGCTGGCTGGAATTTTGTGTTTTTAAAGTTCTCTCCCTCCTTTTGTGTTATTGGGCCTTCAGAAACTCAGTCAGTGGCTTGCATGCCGGGAACAACCCTTGGCGGGTTGCTGAGAATACTGGGCTGGTGTTGACAGAGCTCCGGTCCATAGCCTAGTTCCCCAGTGTGTAGCCCCAGGAGTCTGTTTATCAATTGCCATAGGGACAAAGCACGGGCAAGAGAGGGAACCCCACATGGACCCTTTGGAAGGGCGGGGCCCTGTGTGTTCATGCTGTAGGTGGGCTCTCTCGAGTGGTTGGTAGACAGTGATTTGTGTGTTTAGGGACCTGGGCTTCCACTTGTGGGATTCCTAGAGCTGCATGACACTGCAGGTATGGTTAGTCAAGGCAGATGAAGATGGGATGGACTCTGCTCAGCAGTGTTACCATAGCCATGGAACTTGAGCCTCAAACCCCTCACTACATCAGACGTCGTCTGGAGGGGCTCGCACCAGCACCAGTGTGTCTAGATATCAGGCTGGGTGTGATGGCTTTTCAATGAGAAATGCTTTCCCACCCCCAGAGAGGCGCCTGAGAAATGAACTGGAAAGCCAACAGGGAGGGTAATCAACCAGTACAGGGCTGACAAAAGAACAATTTAGTCAGCAAATATTTGAGTACCTACTATGTGCTAGGCATTATTCTCAATAATTGTATCAGTGAACAAAACAGAAAAGCCTCTATTTAATTGAATTGGCATTCAGCAAGGTTGGCAGGCAAGCAACAAACCTAGTGAATAATTGTATAGTGTGTTTGAAGGTGATGAGTTATAGAGGAAAATGGAGCCGGTTTGAGGGCATGGAAGTGCCTGGATGGAGTTTCATGAAGGGGCAGTCAAGGTAGCAGCAATTGATGGGGTGACATTTGAGCAAAGACCTGAAGAAATAGAAGGATTTGGTCATGAGGACATTTGAGGGAAGGGTCAGTGGCCAGGCAAAGTCCTGAGGCAGGAGTGTGCTGTGTGTTCAAGGAAGGGGCTGGAACCAGAGATGGGGCAGGGAGGCTGATGGAGGGCCAGATCTCAGGCCGTTAGGAAGGCCACGGGCTGTACTTGGGATGGATGCAGGGCTGACCTGATGGGGTAAAAGGATCATGGTGGCTCATGTGCTGAGACCACATACTTGAGAAGTAGGGACAGGAGCCAGGAGAGCAGCTAGAGGCTGTTGCAGTGGTCTAGGCGAGAAGGGACAGTGACTCTGACTAGGGTGGTGGTGACAGGGTGAGAGGTGATCAGGCCATCAGGACTGGGTATGTGCTTTAAATGAGCAGCCACCCTGATATGCTAATGCACTGATGTAGAGTGAGAGAGAAAAGCCCAGGAGAACTCCTTTTGGTTTTGGCTTGAACAACTAGAAATACGGAGTTATCACCAGTGGATGAGGGGAAGACTGAAGGTGCAGCGTGGGAGGGAAGGACAGGAATTACTTTTTGGACACGTGGTGCTAAGTCTTGAGCTGCCTGCTGCATGTTCAGGTGGGAGCATTAGGTAGGCAGCTGGAGACAGATCTGGAGCTCCACAGAGGAGGAGCCTAGCTAGAGCAGTGAACCCAGAGTTGCTGACATACAAGTGATCCATATCTATCTGTTTGCCTGCAGTCCCCTGGGGATGAGTGTAGGTGAAAAGACCAGACTGCCCAACAGGGATGGGCTGAGGAGGAGAGCAGGAGCAGCCAGTACAGTGGGAAGAAAACCCAGAGAGTGTGCTGGCTTCTGGATGCACTGGGGAAGAGGGAGCGGTCAGCAGGGCCAGGGGGATGCTCGTGACCTGAAGCTTGGGGGAGACTCAGCCTGATGCTGACTGGAGAGAACAGGGAGAGGAATGGGAATGGTTGCTGTGAGGAGTCTTTGCTGCAAAGGGAAGTAGAAAAAAATGGGATGGTAACTAGCAGGCACATTGGGTCGAGAGGAGGTGTTTAGGACAGGAGGATAAGTGGGATGCTTGCTGAACCCAGCTGTGGAGAGCGAAGATAAGGCAGAAGAGAAATGAGGAGTCACTGGAGCAGTGGCCTTGGTAGGCAAGCAGGTGGGATGGAGCTACAGGCTGGGCAGATTCCAGACAGGAGCACAGGCGGCGTGTCTGTAGCTGATTGGGGGGTGCAGATGCTGCTGGCAGACAAGTATGCCACTGGGAAATGAGGTTGGTCTGAGAGTGGAGGGGGCACAGAAGTTGTCCTCCTTAGGAAAACAAGAGGCGTGAGGTGATCCTCTAGGTTGGGCCCTCCCAGGGCTGTGGTGGTTAGAGTAAAGGGAAAGGGTCACATGGCTGGGTGTTTCTCCAGGGTTTCTGCATGCTGAGCAGGCTGTAACCAGACATCTGGTCTTGTCCAAGGAGCATGTCAGAGGGGTGTAGGGCTGAATGCAAGGGGCTGGCCATCATAATTAGGGACACAGTGAAACAACAGCCACATGGCATCGTGAGTGGAGTTGAAGGCTTGTTGGAGCCAGGATCTCAGTAATGAGCTGTGGCAAGGGATTAAAACAAATCATTCCCAGACCCTGTTACCACCCACTTCCTACCTTTTTTCTAATTATTTTCATAAAATTGGCAATACTAATTTGCACTTACTAAACTTGAAAATTGTAGTGCAGTGTGCCACTGGTAATTGTCAGATGATCCAATAAGTTGCTAAGTAAATGGCATGATCTGTAGCACAGTATGTACACACGTTTTCTTCACACGTGCCTCCTCGGGATCATTCCCAGTCACCAGCACGGTCCCTGCGGCGTGGGCATGGGCTGGAGGGTGGCTGCCGGAAGCATGCAATTGCGCTGCCCCACGTGTGGCTGTTGGTCTACTAGGATCGCGGCTACTTTGAGGAGCTGATCTCAATGTTGGAGGCGGCCCTGGGCCTGGAGCGGGCCCACATGGGCATGTTCACAGAGCTGGCCATCCTCTACTCCAAATTCAAGCCACAGAAGATGCTGGAGCACCTGGAGCTTTTCTGGTCCCGTGTCAACATCCCAAAGGTACTGTGTGCTCCTGACAGTCTGGCAGCCGTGGCCACATGCGGCACAAGCCGACCCTGGCCTCCTTGTCCAGGTTCTGAGGGCTGCAGAGCAGGCACACCTGTGGGCTGAGCTGGTGTTCCTCTACGACAAGTACGAGGAATACGACAATGCTGTGTTCACCATGATGAGCCACCCCACTGAAGCCTGGAAGGAGGGTCAGTTCAAGGACATCATTACCAAGGTAAGAGGGGATACAGAGCACCGGCTCCTGCCAGCCTCTGCCAGGCCCTATTCTGGGTGCGGGGGAATGGGCAGGTGGGAGTGGAATGAGTGCCAGCATGCCCCGATGCTGTGTGTGCGTTCACTTGTTTGAGTCCACCACCCTCTGGGCAGATCGTGGTAATTCCATCTTTGAAGGGAATTGACACTTAAGAAGGGCAGGTGACCCGTCTAACGATGCACAGCTGAGCTGTGGGCAGGGTCAGGCCAGCATGCAGCCGTGTCCCTATGGCCCTGTGACCCTGCCTGCCCCTCCCACCACATCACGCCCTCGTGGCCAGGCCTCAGTTTGCTCTTCCTTCTGCCCTGTCAGCTCAGGGCTCCCACCCCCACTTCCTGTGGTGGTTTTTCACCATCGGACCTTTTTTTTTTTTTAATTCATGTCTCTCCCCAGCACCAGCGGCCTTACCTGTCTGGGAGTGGGCCTCCATCCTGTAGCCTCACTGGGCTAAACCGGGACCCAGGTTCCTCTGCCAGCAGCCACAGTGTTGGATGGTGTCGGGTTTGGGTGCCATGGTCAAATGAGCCCTTGTTATTTTATTTCCTGGTCTCTTAGAGAGTTCAGCGTTAGGACTCACCCTTCTCTAGCTCTGTATGTGAGTTTGGTGAAGGGGCTGGAATTCTTTATCCTCAGCCCCCATCCCTTTGCATTGGGTATCTGCACTTTGTGCCATGGTCCTTGGGTAACTAACTGGTCACAGTCCACTATGACTGGAGTGGCACAGCAGTGAGCTGTGGCCTCGCTCATGCACCTTCTTTTCCGCATGCAGCTACTGAGGGTGGGCGTGAGCGGCAGATGGGCTGCCGGGTGAGGCCTTCAGCCTCTGCCTTTCCTGGGAACTATTTGAAGGACCTCAGTGTTGAACACCAGGCCACATACCTGAACTTCTTGTTGGAGGACATCCATGTTACTGGGCATGGTGGTACATGAAGGTGGAGGCCTTTGATGGGGCGTCCCACCCTGAGCAGAGTCTGCAGGTTGCTGGAGGGAGTGCGGCCAGGCCATACCTTACTGTGGCCTGGCACACATGGCTGGTGCC
This sequence comes from Theropithecus gelada, assembly GCF_003255815.1. Classification (NCBI taxonomy): domain Eukaryota; kingdom Metazoa; phylum Chordata; class Mammalia; order Primates; family Cercopithecidae; genus Theropithecus; species Theropithecus gelada. Next base: position 31,310,648 of record NC_037678.1, on the reverse strand, counting down.
TTGTAGATTTGTCTGTGTGCTGGAAAATCCATACTTGATCATTCCTGTGTGTACTTTATTCACATTTTAACTCCTCTGATATAAGGGTGTTTTTAAAAATTGTTGAGCCGTGGTGGAAGTGGCCATGCTTTTGTTTCTTAGTGGCATATAAAATAATAGCAGGACAGCTGAGACTCGCTGTGTGGGAGAGCAGCATCTCTCATCTGTGCCTGCAGGGCTGATGGCAGAGTCCAGTTCCTTGTGTGACTCATGATGCTTCTACTACAACCTGCTGTGTAGGAGACAGACACTGTCAGCTCAGGTGTGAAGGGGGCAGGAGGATACTCGCCAGTGCAGGGGCCCAATCAGATGGATGACATCCAATCTATATTTGGGGGCATACGATAGCAGGAATCCACTTAGCCATAGGGCTGGGCCAGCAGCAGCCTGAGCAGGGGTGCTTGCTAACTCAGACAGGGGGGTACCCCAGCTCAGCCGTTTGCTGTCTCTGTCCATGTGGGTTAGGGGTGTCACCGCTGTGAACCTCGTTATCCCATTGATACAATGGGCATCATGTTTCCCCCTGACCAAGTGGTCCATGGCAGGTGCGTGGCATCCAGTGGGCACTTCTTTCAGGTCGTACAGCACAGCACGCCAGCCAGCTACCCTGGAGCTTGTGATGGAATCTGAGCTTCAGTTTTCTCTTCTTTTGTTTTATTATTATTATTTTTTGAAACAGAGTCTTGCTGTGTCACTCAGGCTGGAGTGCAGTGGCACCATCTCTGCTCACTGCAACCTCCACCTCCCAGATTCAAGTGATTCTTCTGCCTCAGCCTCCCAAGTAGCTGGGATTACAGGTGCTCGCCACCACTCCCGGCTAATTTTTGTATTTTTAACAGAGACAGGGTTTTGCCATGTTGGCCAGGCTGGTCTCAAACTCTTGACCTCAGATGATCCTGAGAGGTGAAGCCAGCTGGACTTCCTGGGTTGAGTGGGGACTTGGAGACTTTTTGTGCCTAGCTAAATGACTGTAAGTACACCAATCAGCACTCTGTGTCTAGCTAAAGGATTGTAAACACACCAATCAGCACTCTGTAAAAACGCACCAATCAGCGCTCTGTAAAATGGACCAATCAGCACTCTGTAAAGTGGAACAATCAGCAGGATGTGGGCAGGGCCAAATAAGAGAATAAACCTGGCCTCCGGAGGCCACAGGCAACTGAGCTCGAGTGCCTTTGCGGTGTGTGGAAGCTTTGTTCTTTTTTTTTTTTTTTTTTTTTGAGACGGAGTCTTGCTCTGTTGCCCAGGCTGGAGTGCAGTGGCGCAATCTCGGCTCACTGCAAGCTCCGCCTCCCGGGTTCACGCCATTCTCCTGCCTCAGCCTCCCGAGTAGCTGGGACTACAGGCGCCCGCCGCTGCGCCCGGCTAATTTTTTCTATTTTTAGTAGAGACGGGGTTTCACCATGGTCTGGATCTCCTGACCTTGTGATCCACCCGCCTCGGCCTCCCAAAGTGCTGGGATTACAGGCGTGAGCCACCGCGCCCGGCGAAGCTTTGTTCTTTTGCTCTTCATAATAAATCTTGCTGCTGCTCTTTTGGTCTACACTACCTTTAAGAGCTGTAACACTCACTGCGAAGGTCTGGGGCTTCACTTCTGAAGTCAGCGAGACCACAAACCCACTGGAAGGGAGAAACTCTGGACACATCTGAGCATCTGAAGGAACAAACTCCAGACACACCATCTTTAAGACCTGTAACACTCACCGTTATTCTTGAAGTCAGTGAGACCAAGAACCCACCAGAAGGAATAAATTCTGGACACAATCTGCCCGCCTCAGCCTCCCAAAGTGCTGGGATTACAGGCATGAGCCACCACGCCCAGCCTTCCGTTTTCTCTTCTATGAAACAGGGATACTACCATGTCTTCTGGGGCGCTGGCTGTCCTTGCTGACCGTGCTAGTGGGCACAGGCCTGCCAGAAAGGGCCAAGAGAGCACATGATACCAGGTGTCCTGCAAGGGAAGCTAGGACTGCTGGTGCCCCACTTCAAGTCTGCCCACTCACATGGTGCCCTGCAAGAGCCTCAGTGAAATAGGCTTGTCCTTGGATGGTTCATCTCCTTCATGGGAAGCCCGAGGAGCCTTGTGGTTGGCGGGGAACCAGGTGGGGCTTTGAGGAGGTGATTTGCCACAGAAGATGGACTTGAGCCCCTACCCTCCACCTCAGCCCCACATCACATCCTGACCGCCCTCTGCTTTTTCAGTGTCTAGTTGAGATCCCCCCTGACCTAGCCCTGCTGCTGCTGAGTAAAGGGCCAAGCTGGAAGGCTGCCAGGTCCTACAGCTCCAATACGAGTGGACCCACAATGGCCTGTGGCGGAGTCTGGGGGCCCACCAGTGCTGTAGGTGGAGATTTGTGATGGGGCCAGGTCACCATTCTGCTCTGCATCCATGGTGGCAGGTACTGGGGACCTTGCTTCCTGTCTGGGTCAGAATCTTTGGTGACAGTGAGTGCTGTAGCACAAAAGGGAAAGAGAAGGAGAAAGAAGATACTCTGAAGTGATAAGCCATAGAGGGGTCATTAGAACCTTTTTAGTCAGTAGACCCCATCGGGCCCCACATTTTTGCCAGGTCACCCAAACCCAGCAGTGCTGGAGGCTCCAATGGTGACCACCCTGGGCTCCCAGCATGGCTTTAGCTCCAGCTGTGCCCTGTGCACACCCCAGGACCCCCCCACACTCATGCGGACACATTCATCACCACTGGTTTAGTTCATGCCCATCTGGCTTACATGCTCCCTGAACAGAGCTGTGTCCAGGCCCTGGACATCAATGCCACAGTCATCAGGCCACCAAATGACATCACTGGGGCCGGGCGTGGTGGCTCATGCCTATAATCTCAGCACTTTGGGAGGCCGAGGCGGGCGGATCATGAGGTCAGGAGATCGAGACCATCCTGGCTAATATGGTGAAACCCCGTCTCTACTAAAAATACAAAAATTAGCCGGGCGTGGTGGCGGGTGCCTGTAGTCCCAGCTACTCGGGAGACTGAGGCAGGAGAATGGTGTGAACCCAGGAGGCGGAGCTTGCAGTGAGCCAAGATCGTGCCACTGCACTCCAGCCTGGGTGACAGAGCGAGACTCTGTCTCAAAAAAAAAAAAAAAAAAAAAAACAATGACATCGCCCAGCAAGGGAATGGTGGCAAACCAGTGGGGAAAGTGCTGAGAGACACAGCAGCCTGGCTAGATCTCGAGACCCAGGAGCACAGGCACAGGGTCCACCCAGAGTGGTCCACTCTCTGCATGGGCTGACCTTCAGGTCTCACCCAGGGTCTGAGCACCACAGTGTTTCAGCTCAGAAGCTTTGGGGATGTCACAGGATGTGCTGTCCAGTTGGTTATGGCTCAGGCTGAGGCTTCAAAGGAAGGCTGGGGTAATCTTGCTTGGGTGGAAGCATACTGTGTTGTTCAGTTTTGCTGTTGGGCTTCATTCTGGCTGATTACACTTCATTCATTCATTCAGCAGATACTGGTTGAGTGTGGACCCTGCATCAGATACTGGTGTGGTTGCTGGGTTGAGGCAGGAAACCCTGAGACTAGCCTCTTAAGAAAAATGGTCGGTGTGTCAGTGCTGGGAGACAAAATACCTCAGGGATGGGAGGAGGCACCTTCACAGGCCATTGAGTCTTATAGAGGGTAGTTGTGGCAGGCTTCAGTAGTAAAGTGCCATTTGAGCAAAAACTGGAAGGAGCCCTGGGGTATCTGGAGACAGGGACAGGAACTGACCCTCAGGTTTGCTCCCCGCAGGTTGCCAACGTTGAGCTCTGTTACAGAGCCCTGCAGTTCTATTTGGATTACAAACCACTGCTCATCAATGACTTGGTGCTGGTGCTGTCACCCCGGCTGGACCACACCCGGACAGTCAGTTTCTTTTCAAAGGTGAGTCAGCGAAAACCCCGGGTAGAAGAGTGTACTGGGCTAGCTCTAACAAAGTCATCTGAATGATAGCACCTTGATAAAGAGCTTTTGAAATGACCCACAGCTAACTTGAAGATTCACCAGTGTATCAAACTGTTTTAGATTTCAGACACAGGAATACCTCCCGTATCATGCTTCACTTTATTGTGCTTCTCAAATTCTGTGTTTTTTAAAAGATTAGAGGTTTGTGGCCGAGTGTGGTGGCTCACACCTGTAATCCCAGCACTTTGGGAGGCCGAGGTGGGCAGATCATGAGGTCAGGAGATCGAGACCATCCTGGCTAACACGGTGAAACCCCGTCTCTACTAAAACTAAAAAAATTAGCCGGGTGTCAGGCCGGGCGCGGTGGCTCAAGCCTGTAATCCCAGCACTTTGGGAGGCCGAGGCGGGCGGATCACGAGGTCAGGAGATCGAGACCATCCTGGCTAACATGGTGAAACCCCGTCTCTACTAAAAATACAAAAAACTAGCCGGGCGCGGTGGCGGGCGCCTGTAGTCCCAGCTACTCGGAGGCTGAGGCAGGAGAATGGCCTGAACCTGGGAGGCGGAGCTTGCAGTGAGCCGAGATCGCGCCACCGCACTCCAGCCTGGGTGACACAGCGCGAGACTCCGTCTCAAAAAAAAAAAAAAAAATTAGCCGGGTGTGGTGGCAGGCGCCCGTAGTCCCAGCTACTCGGGAGGCCGAGGCAGGAGAATAGTGTGAACCCAGGAGGCAGAGCTTGCAGTGAGCCGAGATCGCACCACTGCACTCCAGCCTGGGCAACAGAGCAAGACTCTGTCTCAAAAAAAAAAAAAAAAAAGATTGGAGGTTTGTAACCCTCATTGATCAAGTCTGTCAGCCATTCTTCCAACAGCATGTGCTCACTTCGTGTCTCTGTGTCACGGTTTAGGATTTCGCACAATACCTCAAATTTTCTCATTATATATGTTATGGTGATCTGTGATCAGTGATCTTTTTTTTTTTGAGACAGTATTGCACCGTTGCCCAGATGGGAGTGCAGTGGCATGATCATAACTCACTGCAACCTTGAACTCCGGGCCTCAAGCAGTCTTCCCACCTTGGCCTCCTGCAGTGCTGGGATTATAGACTTGAGCCAGTGCACACAACCAGCAATCTTTGATGTTACTATCGTAATTGTTTTGGGATGCCACAAACCATGCCCCTATAAGAAGGGGAACTTAATAGATAAATGTTGTATGTGTTCTAACTGCTCCACTGACTGGCCGTGCCCTGGTCCCTCTTCCTTTCCTTGGACCTCCCTATTCCTTGAGACACAACAACATTGAAATTAGGCTAATTAATGGCTGGGCATGGTCGCTTACGCCTGTAATCTCAACACTTTGGGAGGCTGAGGCGGGTGGATGACCAAAACGGATGGATCACCCGAGGTCAGGAGTTCAAGAGTAGCCTGGCCAACATGGTGAAACCCCGTCTCTACTAAAAATACAAAAATTAGCCAGGCGTGGTGACAGGCACCTGTAGTCCCAGCTACTTGGGAGGCTGAGACAGGAGAATCGCTTGAACCCAGGGGGTTGCAGTGAGCTGAGATTGCACCACAGCACTCCAGCCTGGGCAACAGAGAGAGAGAGATTCCATCTCAAAAAAATAATAAATTATTGTGCATTTCAAAATAGCTAAAGGAGAAGATTTGAAATGTTCCCAACACAAAGAAATGATAAATGCTTGAGGTGATGGACATCCTAATTGCCCTGATTTGATCATTCCACATGTGTATATGTATCAAAATATTACATATGCCCAATAAATATGCACAACTATCATGTATCAATAAAAAGTTGGAAATAAGTAAAGACACCAGTATATAAGGAAAATATTCATATATTAACAGAAGTTTGGAAGAAGTGGATTCCAACCCTCATGGATGACTTTGGGGGTTCAGGACTTCAGTGGAGAAAGTCACTGCAGATTCAGGGGAAACAGCAGGAGAACTAGAATTAGAAGTGGAGCCTGAAGAAGGGACTGAATTGCTGTAATCTTAGGATCCAACTTGAACAGATGAGGAGTTGCTTCTTAGGGATGAGCAAAGAAAGTGGTTTCTTACGATAGAATCTCCTCCTGGGACAGACGCTGTGAACATTATTGAAATGACTACAAGGGATTTAGAATAGTGCATAAACCTAGTTGATAAAGCAGCAGCAAGTTTGGAGAGGACTGAGATCAATTCTGAAAGATGTCCTACTGTGAGTGCAGTGCTGTCAAAGAGCATTGCATGCTGCACAGCAATCCGTTTGTCTGTTTTGTTGGTTTTGTTTTATGCAACGCAAGTCTAGAGTGGTCTTACATAAAGGGAAGAGTCAGTCAGTGAGGCAAACCTCATTGATGTCTTTATTTTAAGAAATCGCTGGCCAAGCGCAGTGGCTCACGCCTGTAATCCCAGCACTTTGGGAGGCCGAGGTGGGTGGATCACGAGGTCTGGAGTTCGAGACCAGCCTGACCAACGTGGTGAAACTTTGTCTCTACTAAAAATACAAAAATTAGCCAGGCACGGTGGGCGCACACCTGTAATCCCACATACTCAGAAGGCTGAGGCAGGAGAATCACTTGAACCCAGGAGGCAGAGATTGCAGTGAGCTGAGATCACGCCACTGCACTCCAGCCTAGGCGACAGAGCAAGACTCCTTTTGCCCAAAAAAAAAAAAAAAAAAAGGGAAAGAAAGAAGTTGCTGGCTGGGCACAGTGGCTCATGCCTATAATCCTAGCAATTTGGGAGGCAGAGGCGGGCAGATCACCTGAGGTCAGGAGTTCAAGACCAGCTTGGCCAACATGGCGACACCCTGTGTCTACTAAAAATACAAAAATTAGCCGGGTATGGTGGCATGTGCCTGTTAATCCCAGCTACTCGGGAGGCTGAGGCAGGAGAATCGCTTGAACCCGGGGGCTGGAGGTTGCAGTGAGCTGGGATCAGATCACTTCACTGCAGCTGGGGCAAAAGAGCAAAACTCTTGTCTCAAAAAAAAAGAGGCCGGGCGCCGTGGCTCACACCTGTGATCCCAACATTTGGGAGGCTGAGGTGGGTGGATTACAAGGTCAGGAGTTTGAGACCAGCCTGGCCAATATGGTGAAACCCTGTCTCTACTAAAAATACAAAAATTAGCCAGGCATGGTGGCGGGCACCTATAATCCCAGCTACTCAGCAGGCTGAGGCAAGAGAATCACTTCAAACTGGGGTGGGGTGGAGGTTGCAGTGAGCTGAGATCAGACCACTTCACTCCAGCCTGGAGGACAGAGCAAGACTCCATCTCAAAAAAAAAAAGAGAAATTGCTACAGCCTTTCCAGCCTTCAGCAGCCACCACTTGGATGAATCAGCAGCCATCAACACTGAGGCAAGACCCTCCACGGCAAAAAGATTACAACTCACTGAAGGCTCAGATGATTGTTAGCATTCTTTAGTGCTAAAATATTTTTAATTAAGGTGTGTACTCTGTAGACATAATGCTGTTACACACTTAATAGGCTACAACATAGTATAAACATTAATTGGCCAGGCGCGGTGGCTTACGCCTGTAATCCCAGCACTTTGGGAGGCCAAGGTGGGCGGATCACGAAGTCAGGAGATCGAGAGCATCCTGGCTAACAGGGTGAAACCCCATCTCTACTAAAAATACAAAAAGAAATTAGCCGGGCATGGTGTCGGTTGCCTGTAGTCCCAACTACTCAAGAGGCTGAGGCAGGAGAATAGCATGAACCCAGGAGGCGGAGCTTGCAGGGAGCCGAGATTGCGCCACTGCATTCCAGCTTGGGCGACAGAGCGAGACTCCGTCTCAAAACAAAAACAAAAACAAAAACACATTAATATGACTCTGTTTATTGTGACATTCACTTTATTATGGTGGTCTGGAACCAAACCCCAGTGTCTGTGAGGTGTGAATGTCTCTGGTGACATTGGTGTCCACTGAATCACCCAGACAGTCCTCTTTGTGTGAGTATAGGTCTTTTGGTTCTAGGTGTCCAGAAGGTGCCTTTGAATGGTCCAGAGCTGGACCATTCAAGTGGATGGCACGCACATGCCCACCTGTACCCCTGCCTAGTGTCCCCATAACAAGCTTGGCCAAGTGCCTTGACAGTTACCCCAACTTGTTAGGCAGGTCAGCTGCCCCTGGTGAAGCCTTACCTGCGGTCAGTCCAGAGCCACAACAACAAGAGTGTGAATGAGGCACTCAACTACCTGCTGACAGAGGAGGAGGACTATCAGGTGGGTGTGCAGGAGGGAGCCCTGTCCTGGGTGGGCTGGGCTTCTCCCCTGCAACTGCCATTCTGTTCTCAAAGCAGGCTGCCTTTGCACAGGAGAGTATGCAGGTCTCACAGGACACCAGTGGATGTATGGGTAGGGGCCCTTCTAAGGCCGTGGTGATAGCAGCAGCCATCAAGTAACACAAGGTGTCTGCTCCATGTGTAGGCAGCCCATGTCACAGTGTCTCATCCCTCACAGAAAGGCTGTCTTCCTAGGGCTTAAGGGCATCTATCGATGCCTATGACAACTTTGACAACATCAGCCTGGCTCAGCGGCTGGAGAAGCATCAGCTGATGGAGTTCAGGCGCATTGCAGCCTATCTGTACAAGCGCAATAACTGGTGGGCCCAGAGTGTGGAGCTCTGCAAGAAGGATCATCTCTACAAGGTTGGTGGCCCGGGCCCCTGTTTCCTCCCACCTTCCTGCCTTGGTATACTTCCTGATGCTTTGGGGGTCACACCCCTTCCCTCTTGTTCCTGAGACCTGGCTCTGAGCTTCACCAGGGGATCCTCATGGTGGGTGGGGGGATTGGCATTAAGGGGAGACCATATTTAGAACATAGGGTAAGAATTGGGAGTGAGTTAGAACCCCTTAAAAACTGTTTGCATTGAAAGACTTACAGAGTCTTAGGGAGTTGATTCTTTTCACGACAGGTACGTGTGAGTTTCATTCTACCAAAACACAGTGTGGCAAGATTCACTTTTTGACACCTACTTTACTTCCTATAAAGATTTGGGAACTTACCTGTAATCTCAGCACTTTGGGAGGTTGGGGTGGGCGGAGTGCTTGAACCCAGGAGTTTGAGACCAGCCTGGGTGACATGGCAAGACCCCATCTTTACAAAAAATTAGCCAGGTGTAATGATGGACATCGGTGGTACCAGCCACTCGGGTGGCTGAGAAGGGAGGATCACTTGAGCTCAGGAGTCAGAAGCTGCAGTGAGCTATGATCACACCACTGCTCCGTAGGCAAGAGTGAGACCCTGTCTCCAAAAAAAAAAGATTTGAGGAATTTAAAAGCCTAAATTAAAATCACATTCAAAGGCCGAGCGTGGTGGCTCATGCCTGCAATCCCAGCACTTTGGGAGGCCAAGGTGGGCAGATCATTTGAGGTCAGGAGTTCAAGACCAGCCTGGCCAATGTGGTGAAACCCCATCTCTACTGAAAATGCAAAAGTTAGCCAGGTGTAGTGGTGTACTCCTGTAATCCCAGCTACTTGGGAGGCTGAAGCAGGAGAATCGCTTGAACCCGGGAGGCAGAGGTTGCAGTGAGCAGAGATTGCGCCACTCCACTCCATCCTGGGTGACAGAGTGAAACTGTTCCTGAAAAAAAAAAAAAAGGAAAAAAATAAATAAATCACATTCAAAACATTTGTTTCAAAGCTGGGTATAGTCCTGTGCACCTGTAGTCCCAGCTGCTTTAGAGGCTGAGGTGGGAGGACCACTTGAGAGGAAAAACAGTGTGTTTTTCTACTGGTGAGAGGTTTCTTAGTATCATTCTCAGACTGGTTCTCAGACCAGGATCCGGGCATCTGCTGGACAGGTTGGGCTGCCTGGAAGAACCACCAAGACCCCAAAGGCATTAGCATCCTCTGCTTGGCCTGAACATCTCCCTGAGGGTGAGGTGGAGTTGTACAAGAGGGCCTTGTCTGTGCTGTGTTACGCAGCTGAGCCAATTCCCAAGGGCCCCTTGTGCCCAGAGACTCTGGACTTGACCTGAGGGTGTTACTTATGGAGTTGGCCTTGGGCATTCCTGAGTATCTTCCCAGGACACATGGACACCTGCCACCTCTTGTCTAGCACAGGGGCTTCATTCCCATGGCTCCTGGGCTGTGCCTGTTGGCTGGGACTCCATGGAGGCCTGTGATCCCTGGAATCAGTGTTGCATTGAGTTTCACCCTAAGTTGTCACCTCCAGTGTTTTGGACTGTTCTGTGACATCTAGCCGTTGGTGACAGTGCTTGTGGTCCTTCCTGAGGTGCCCAAAGAGCCCCTACAGAGGGAATGGAGAGGAAAAGCTGCTGAGGCTCTGAGACAGCACCTGGAGGTCTCTGGACCTGGCTGCTGGGAGGAGACAGCTGGGTTCAGACGCACCTGAGGAAAGGCTGCCTTTGGCTGGCTGATCACAGCCACTCTGTCCTACCCATGTGGTCCCTGTCAGGGGCTTAAACACACAGCCTCCTCAACACTCAGGCAGTGATGAGTGAGCAGGACTGTCAGTGCTGCCAGAGGCCTACTGGCCTTGCCAGCCACCCACTCCGAGCCACGTGGGTCCAGAAGAGAGTCTAGACGACACAAAGCCACAGACAGAAAGTGGCCGAGCACACGGCCGGGCATGGTGACTCACGCCTGTAATCCCAGCACTTTGGGAGGCCGAGGCGGGCGGATCGCGAGGTCAGGAAATCGAGACCATCCTGGCTAACATGGTGAAACCCCGTCTCTACTAAAAATACAAAAAATTAGCCAGGCGTGGTGGCAGGCGCCTGTAGTCCCAGCTACTCAGGAGGCTGAGGCAGGAGAATGGCATGAACCCAGGAGGCGGAGCTTGCGGTGAGCCGAGATCCCACCATTGCAATCCAGCCTGGGCGACAGAGTGAGACTCCATCTCAAGAAAAAAAAACAACAAAAAAAGAAAGTGGCAGAGCACGCTTCCCCCAGAACAGTGGCTGTCAGCCAGGAGTGCCTGTGGCCCCAGGGAATGATTGGTTGTCACAGCTTGGGTTGTGGTGCTATGTATAGGAGGTAGAGGCAGGGATGAGGCCTATAAGCCCCGATGCGCAGGCGGCCCTGCAGACTTCCCAAGGTCAGCCCTGCCGCTGGAGGAGCCTGCCCTGAGGCCAGAGCTGAAGCCTCCTGGAATCTTCCTGGAGGGGTGGCCAGGTCACAGTGTGTCCAGTCAGGACCAAGCCAGCCAGCAACAGAAAAATGTATTTCCAGATGACAGAAGTAGAATCTAAATGAAAGCTCGGTCAGTGGGGCCCTCCCACACTCACCAGTGAAGAGCGGGGGCCTGCGGAAGTACAGGTGTAGACCGGAGAGCTGGACGCAGGGACGGGGACCAGGATCAGGCTGCCCAGAGTGGCATGAGCCAGGGTGGTGATGAGAGAGGAGGGTGTGGGAGAGCCTGACTCGAGCCAGCTCCAGGCCACAGGAGCAGGGCGTTGACTGGGAGCTTCCTGGGGGCTGCTGCTACTGGAAGTCCTCTGGGAAGCCAGTGAGACAGTCCCAAGGCCCACAGAAGAGGAACAGCAGTGCCTACTTCAGGCACATGTGGAAGACAAGTCAGCAAGGGTAGGCTGGGCCACTGGAGGGCACGGCAGGGAGACAGATGAGCGGGCATCACAGGTCCTCAAAGCGGCGACCCAAAGGCACCTGGAGCTCTCACCTGCGGGTCCGAATCCTGGTGCCTTTGTGGGAACAGTGTGGGGCAGGAGGCAGCGCTCTGTGAGCAGCGTGCCGGCAGGAGAGACTTCTCTACGGAGCCGGCTCAGCACATCGGGGCCATGCAGATGTGGGCACTGGGCGTCCTCAGGGACCTCCCAAATGGAACTCAGAGGTGTGTGCTGCAGGCGATGGCGGGATGCGGAGCTGAGACCGCCACAGGGTATCCTGGAGAGCACAGGTCACAGTCAGTGGGTCATGGCCAACTCCAGGTGGAGTGGCCCTGGGCAAGTGACTACATGTTGGTCTCAGGTTCCTGGTCTCTGAAAGGGGTACTAATAGCCCCTGCCATAGAGGGCCATAGAGGGAGTCAGGTGATCCAGCACTTGCTGTGGGGCTAGAAAATAAGAGAATGGCCACAGGAAGTGCAGGCTTCCTCAGGACTGGTCAGGTGCAGGTGTTATTCTATGAATGATATTGTCTTAGACAAATACATTTGCAAGGATGAAAATAGCAGTTAGGGGTTTTTGAGCCACTTGAAAGAAAAGCACATTGCTGTTTCTAGAGCAGTAGCTTTACCCCTCCTAACTGCTCCCCTGGTATCACACGCTCCATGGGCCTGAGTGCAGCACACCTGCAACCCCTAAACCCCCATCAGTGCCTTCCTCAGAGCAGCCAGTGCACGCCCTCTGCCTTTGGGGCCAGAGTTCCTGTCTCCTAGGGCACCTGCACCTCCGTGAGCCACCTGTCCCCTCCACAGCCCCTGGAGGTGATACCTCCATTTCACCAGTGGGCAGCAGGGTGCAGGGAATGGCTCAGCCACGGGTCCAGACTTGCTCACAGCGCAGGAAGGCCTTCGTGGAGCCTGGTGCCACTCCCTGCCCTCCGGCCCACCTGCTACAGGCACAAGGCCTGTGCCTGCAGGACGCCCAAGCAACCATTTGCCTTGGCTGCAGGATGCCATGCAGCATGCTGCAGAGTCGCGAGATGCTGAGTTAGCCCAGAAGTTGCTGCAGTGGTTCCTGGAGGAAGGCAAGAGGGAGTGCTTTGCAGCCTCTCTCTTCACCTGCTATGACCTGCTTCACCCAGACATGGTGCTCGAGCTGGCTTGGAGGCACAATCTCGTGGACTTGGCCATGCCCTACTTCATCCAGGTGATGAGGGAGTACCTGAGCAAGGTAGGTGCCGGGCCGGCTGCAGCTCCCTGGCCCCTGTGTGGCACAGCCCACCCCTAGCAGTGACTCTGGCCGCAGGTCTTAAGGGTGGGCCCCTTTGAGGCCAACCCAGATTCCCCAGGTAGCCCTGGCCCGCCTTCAGGAGTGGCTGCTTTCCTTGATGCTCAAGTGGTTTTCTGCCCAACATTAAGCCCCTCCAGAAAATCATCATGGGGAGTGCCCACTGGCAGCAGCCTTCCTGCAGACTCCAGTTGTGCAGCTGTCGCAGTGTGCACACTGCTGGGAGCACAGCAGGCATGCTCGTCCCCAGCCCTGGACTTCATCAGGGTGACAGTGAGGTGGCTGGCAATCCCAGCTCCCCGTGGAGCTGCCAGTGGCATCTGGGGGTGCAGCTGTTAGCATACCTGTTGGTGGTAGCTGCGTTTTGCTGAACACATAGTAGTATTCACAGATGCACTGAATCTTTCTAACGGCCATAGGGAGGATGACTCTCTGCCTCACTGGAGTGACAGTACCTGATTGTAAAACTCTCCCTTGGTGTTGAAGTCCTAGGAGTCCCTGCTGGGACCTAGCTTTAGCCACTGTCCAGAGACCTGTGTCAGCAGTGTCATCTGGTACAGTTTGTTGTTTCTAACACTGGAAAAGTCACCTCCAGTAGCATCTACTTGCCCATCTAACCTCCTTCAAGCCAGATGGAGACCCTTGGAAGGCACTCATGCTGAAGCATCACTCAGTGGAGCAAGGGAAGGGAGGGGCCTCCCAGGTGAGTGGGAGGTAGGAGGGAAACAGGAAGGCGAGCTCATGCTGCCAGCTTTAGCCTGGAAGTGCCTGGAGGGCTGCCTGCCGCCTGCAGAGCCTGTAGGCGGCTGCCCAACCCCTAGTGAAGGCCATCCCAGAGGCCATTCGAGGCCATCGCCCTTCTGTAGGACAGTGTGACCCCATCCCATCTGCATAGCACGCCTGAGTGAGAAACTCCCTGATGACTGTCAAGGGGTGGGGAGGAAGGGACAGCCCTGGCCACATGGCCTGAGATGCATGGGCTGCCAGGGGACATGGACTGGTTGGATTGACAAGGGCCCTGGTTCCCCCACCACAGTGGATAGCAGCTCCCTGCAGGCAGCATGTGTGGTGTGTGGTTTGTGGTATGCAGTGTATGGTGTGCGTTGTGCAGTGTCTGGTGTGTGCCTGTGGAAGCTGCTTTCACCATGATGAGCGGGTTTTCCCATCCCTCAGGTGTCTTTCCTGAAAGTAGTCTGTGTTCTGAGAACCAGCACAAGGAAAGAAGAATGTGCTTGAATCTCTTCCTGGCGGTAGAGGTCCATGGGTTAGTGTCAGAGGAACTCAGGCTCACCAGGCCTCAGGGATGTCATCGCTGTGGGGGTCAAAGTACTGTTGTGGGGATCCCCCAGGACTTTGAGGAGCACATTCCCTTTCTGTTGTGGATGATGGAGTTAGCAGCCACTATCACCTTGGTCTGCACTGTGGCTGCCCAGCCTTGGCCCAGGGTTCCCAGACTCCACTGGCCCTGGGAAGTGGTGGCTGCTGCAGCACCTGCCCTGCTGCTGCCCACCTATTTCTGCCGGGGCAGATGAGACGCCTGTTATGGGGAGAGTTCAAGGAGAGGAGGGGGCTGGCAAGGGGTTTCCCAGTCAGTGGCGTGGGGCTGTGAGCTGATTGTCAGCTTGAGCTGGGGCCCAGCTGACTCCACACAGCAGTGCTGGGAGAATGAGGGCACAGACAAGAAGCACAGTCCCTTCCTGGTGGACAGCTGGGCCCAGGGCCTCGTGGCTCATCTGGGAAGCTCAAGGGCCATTCCTCTGAGATGCCCCCGGCACTCTCCCAGTTTAGGGAGGGTACACAGGCCTAGCTCACCCCTCACCCTAGGTGTCAGCGAGTGTGCCCCCTGCTCCCTCCTCACTTCTCAGCCCCCCAGACCCCAGCTCATGGGGGCACATTCTTGTTTCTCTTTCTTACTCAGTGCGTTTGTGAGGGGATCTTAGCTGCACAGTTGCTGCCGCCCCTCCAGTGCAGTGCTGCCACCTCACTCTCTGGCCATGGGTGGGGTCAGTGTCTGGTGAAGCCTCAGGGAAGAGTGAGGAGGCAGTTTGTCCTCAGTACTTCTCAGGTGAAGTGTCTAGGTGCCAGGTGACTTGTCTCTGAGAGCCACATGATCTCTCTGCTGGTTTGGAGGGGCGGGCAAACTAGACTGACTGGATTCAGCAGCAGGCAGTGTTCCCTGCACATGGCCCGAGCCCTGCAAGTCAGTAAATGGCAGTGTCCCTGTATCCAGAGGAGGACTTGGCCCCCCATGAGCAGGCCACACTCACAGCCTGTAACAACTGACTGCCCCAGTCCCCACTGGGAAGCTCTGGGGGCCCCACCTTTTGCTCCGTCTCAGCCCAGCTACTGAGGCTTCACCTCTCCATGCCTTGCTGCATTATAAAAGTGCAAGGGGTGAGGACTGAGCCACTCCACCTCTGCCCATGTGCACCTCCTCCACTGTCATTCTCCTGGAGGCCCTGTGTCCTGACCTTCCACTCTACTTTCACCTAGAGGCCGGGACTGCACTCTGTCAAGCAGGTGCTCACATGCTCTCGCCTCCTTGCAGGTGGACAGACTGGATGCCTTGGAGAGTCTGCACAAGCAAGAGGAGCATGTGATGGAGCCGGCCCCTCTCATGTTTGGTAGGTGGCACCTGTAGCCCCCAACCCCCTGGGGAGGGAGCAGGGAGGGAGTCAAAGTCCCACTGCCCTTTCCTGGCTGGGCTTTGAATGGGGATGGGAATAGATGGGTGGGGGCTGGAAGGATCCCACTGGCTGCTGGGTGTGGAGATGTGTATGTCCAGGAATGTTGGCATGGCCACTGTCCCCCCTGCTGTAAGGGTGCCTGCCTTCTGATGGGGCTGCCTGCCTAGCTGTGAACTGCTGCTGTGTCCTGCTGGTCCTGGCCCCTGGGCAGCAAGGCTGTTGCTGGTGTGTGCTGGGAGGAACTTTGCACCTGAGAACCTGCCAGGGCAGCCTGGCTGTCGAGCAGACTGGAGAGACTGTGGGGTGCTGGGATACCGCTGGGCCAACACAGGCCTGAGGGTGTGGTGTGAGTGTGTAGCATGCTGGTGGATCTCGAGCCTCCTGCTGAGTGTGTCCCTCCACCATTAATGCCATTCTGGTTTTTTTAGATTTTGATGGGCATGAATGAGACCCAGCTGATTGCACTAAGTAAGTGTCCCATTTGGGGACTAGCTTATCCTCTAGCCAGGCCAGCTTCTCTGGCTGACCACACACTCCTTGCCTCTGGGTGCCTACTCTCTCGGTGCCTCAGCTTCTGGGTGGTAAGGGCTGGTCCTATAGACCCTGCTTCCTGGGCCCCAGCTACTCAGGGTAGCCAGGAGAGGACCCCCATGGGCAGGAAGAGCTCTGCTCATTGTGGGCTTTCCCCCTCTGCAGGCCAGCAGCTGAGGTTGATAGCAGGCCCTGCCAGCTTCCCCTATGGATATGCCTCTGCTCCCAACTTCACCAGCCTCCAATGTACAACTTCTGCGTGTAGTGGGCGCTGTCTCCACCCACTCTACCTGCAGAGTTACTAACTTCTCCAAGGAGTGTGTCACTCCAGCAGCACAGGGGACCCCAGTGGGAGGCAGGGACACCTGGACAATATTTATTTTTGGTGAAACCCAATGATGGCAACCTCTGAGCCATCCTAGAGCCTGGGGAGGCCAGGGTAGAGGCTGACAGCGCAAGACCATCTTCAGCCGCCAGCAGGGTCTGGACTCTGGGCCCTCCTGCTGGAGCCAGGGATTCCTCCTGGGCGCCCCCGACTGGCTGGAGCTGCCCCCTCCAGGCCAGTTTGAAGACTACGTGAACATGTCTTCAAACACGTCTTGTTTGGAGGTACCGGACCTCATAACAGGACTCTGAGCCTCCTGGCAATCTTAAATATTAAAGTCGGTTTATCCAGGCAAAGGTGCTCTGCTTGGTGCTGGTGTGGGTGGGAGGGACAGGGGCCAGTTTCCTAGGCCCCGCAGTCCATTAAAGATTTGCTGGGCCCTCTGGGGGTGTGGGACCTGCGCCCAGAGAAGCTGCCTAGGAGAATACAGCCGCTTGCATTTGGGGTCTTTCCGGACCTTGTTCGCTGAACGCAGGAACTCTAAATCCGGGAAAGGTGTGGGTGGAAACCGGCAGGTGAGTCCCAGCCCGTGGCCGCTGCGGGAGGGGGACCCGGCGGCGTAGCCCCTTCTCACCGGCCACCCGCCTTCCTCCTCCAGCTTCGAAACGTTAGAGTTCCTCAGGGACTGGGCTAGCCCCACGTGTTTTCGGGGAGGGTATGCCCCTGGCCTCCGGGATCCCCGGGGATCCCGCTGCTTTCGCCAGTCGCGCAGACCCGAGGCCCGCTTCCCTGCGGAGCGGCATACTGTGCACCTTGACCCATAGCTCGGGGATGGGCCACGGCTCCGCTTCTCGCAGCCCCGCCTCCCGCAGCCCCGCCCCCGCCCCGCCGCTCGCGGTCGCCCAGAGACTCGGCCATTGGCTGCGCTTTGGCCCCGCCCCTACGCCTGCCTCGGCGCGCCCCGCCCCGGCCTCAGTTTCCCGGCCCGCTTGGGGCGGGCTGGGGGCGGGGCCCGACTCGGACCACGCGGGGCGGGACCTGGAGCTGACGCGGCCGCCCCGCCCCCGGGACCATAACCGGCCGCTGCCGCCACCGCGGACCGAGCGCGGAGTTCAGGAGGCTCGGACCCGAAGCCGCCACTGGGCGCCCGGCCTCCCGCCCGCCATGGCCGCGCCCCGCGCCCCGCGCGCTCTGGCGGCCGCCGCGCCTGCGTCCGGGAAGGCCAAGCTGACGCACCCGGGGAAGGCGATCCTGGCAGGTGGGCCCCTCCGGGACGCGGACCCCACTCCCACCACGCTTCCGGGTGGGCCCGGGACACTGAGGCCCCGCCCCACTTCCGGGTTGGGCCCTGGGTTGGGAGTCGTGGGGGCGCGGTCCTGGTCCCCACCCCGCGCGCTGGGGCTCGCCCGCCTGCCGCCTGTCACCCCCGCGCCTCGCCGGGACAACGGGGTAGGGGCATGGAGTCGTGGGGCCCCAGCCCAGGTTCCCGCGACATTGGCGCGGCGGCCGCGCCGGGCAAAGTCCGGGACGGGGGAGGGGCCCGAGCGCCAGCGGCCGGGCGGGGGTCTGAGGAGCCGGTGCCCGGTCCCTGCAGGCGGCCTGGCGGGTGGCATCGAGATCTGCATCACCTTCCCCACTGAGTACGTGAAGACGCAGCTGCAGCTGGACGAGCGCTCGCACCCGCCGCGGTACCGGGGCATCGGTGAGGAGGGGGAGGCCGCGGCGCCACGGGGGGCGGGTACCCAGGGCCGCGGCACCGAGGGCAGTGGGGTCCTGACGGCCCCCTCCCGCAGGGGACTGCGTGCGGCAGACGGTCCGCAGCCATGGCGTCCTGGGTCTGTACCGCGGCCTCAGCTCCCTGCTCTACGGCTCCATCCCCAAGGCAGCCGTCAGGTGAGGCCCGGCCCGGGGCTGCTGCGGGAGGAGGGTCTCGGCCGCGGCAGCCCCTCTCACTCGCCTCCCGCCTCCAGGTTCGGAATGTTCGAGTTCCTCAGCAACCACATGCGGGATGCCCAGGGACGGCTGGACAGCACGCGCGGGCTGCTGTGTGGCCTAGGCGCCGGCGTGGCCGAGGCCGTGGTGGTCGTGTGCCCCATGGAGACCATCAAGGTGGGGAAGGTCCTGGCGAGGACCCCGGACACGCAGGGAGTACGGAGACTAGCGGCCGCACTGGCCCGGTGCTCCAGGGGCAACCGGCAAGCTGGGGAGGGTCTCCTGGACGCGGGGTGACCGCGGGGCCTTGGAGCAGGACACCTGCCACGAAGGGCCATCCGTGGAGGCTGAATCTATGCTAAAGGCAGCCTTATTTACAAAATGCTTTTATAAAGCAGAAAACAAAATGACGCGTTCACTGCGAAAACTGGAAAAGAGCGGCAAACGTAAAGGTAGAGGCGGCTCACCAGGGCTGCCCTGTGTCCCGGAGCATGGTCCGTGTGGGCTGCCCTGTGTCCCGGGGCATGGTCTGTGCGGGCTGCCCTGTGTCCTGGGGCATGGTCCGTGTGGGCGGCCCAGGGCGGCCTTGGCTACACTGCTTCTGGGGGAAGAGCTGCAGCCCCAGTTTCCTCCACCCTGGATGGGCCCTGGGCCTGCCTGCTAACCAGGACCCACTCAGGTGGCTGCCGAGAACCTGCGCTCTTGCTTCTCTCTCTCAGGTGAAGTTCATCCACGACCAGACTTCTCCAAACCCCAAGTATAGAGGATTCTTCCACGGGGTTAGGGAGATTGTGCGGGAACAAGGTGCGCCACTGGACCTTCCTGCTAGGGCTCAGGGACCTGGGCCAGGGTGGGAAGGGCCTGCACCTCCCATCCTGCCTTGGGCTCTGTGCAGCACCCACCCTCCACACACACCAATTCCCAGCCAGGGCCTGAGAGGCTGCAGGGCAAACCCGTGCCTGCCTTCCCCCAGGGCTGAAGGGGACGTACCAGGGCCTCACAGCCACCGTCCTGAAGCAGGGCTCGAACCAGGCCATCCGCTTCTTCGTCATGACCTCCCTGCGCAACTGGTACCGAGGTGTGTCTGCACCACAGGGCCCTGTCTCTGCACAGGGCCAACTGCTCTCCTCTCCTTGAGACCACCCCTGGGTGGCGGGCACCCACCTTTTGAGGTGCTGATCCAGGCTCCTCCCGGCACCCTCTGACCACACCTTACTCCTCATATCCAGGGGACAACCCCAACAAGCCCATGAACCCTCTGATCACTGGGGTCTTCGGAGCTATTGCAGGCGCAGCCAGTGTCTTTGGAAACACTCCTCTGGATGTGATTAAGACCCGGATGCAGGTGCGGGGACTGGGAATGCGATGGGAAGGGGGCACCGGGCCAGAGCTAGCTGCTGAGCCCCTGCCTGCTGATGTCCCGCAGGGCCTGGAGGCACACAAATACCGGAACACGTGGGACTGCGGCTTGCAGATCCTGAGGAAGGAGGGGCTCAAGGCGTGAGTAGGGGAGGGGCAGGGCTATTGTCCCCACCTCAGACCTTTCCGGGCCTACCTGGCCTTCCCATGCCCTATGCCGTCCCCTTCAGGCCTCTGTGCCTCCCCCTTCAGCATCTGGGGATTGCCCTGTGCAGGGACACTGCACTGACCTGCCTTCCTCTCTCCACCCCTCCTCCCACCCAGATTCTACAAGGGCACTGTCCCGCGCCTGGGCCGGGTCTGCCTGGATGTGGCCATAGTGTTTATCATCTATGATGAAGTGGTGAAGCTGCTCAACAAAGTGTGGAAGACAGACTAAGCCTAGAGAGGCTGCAAGGGGACCGCCCCAGGCACCTCCAGAGTGCCCCACCACCTTTGTCTCACATGATTCCAGTGCAGTAGTGCCAAAAGGCCCTTCCCACGTCCCTCGAGCTCTGTAGCCTGGTCTGTGCATTGTGGCTGTCAAGTCCATGTGTCCCCCCTGTGGTCTGTGTGACACCACCACTGTGTCCTGGTGTCTGGCCCAGCCATGGCTGGGTGTGCATCTGGCCTGTGACCCCGTGCCCACTTGTCCATGTGCTTACTGTGAGCCCTGTGCCTGTGTTTCATGTTCTGTGTCATGTGACCTGTGCCCCGCCTCCCGGGGTGCCCGTGTGGCCTGGGTCCTCGGCCCTGTAGCCCTGGCCCGGTCCCAGTCCGGTGCCTTCCACCCTGCCCCGGCCTACCACAGCTGCCTCCGGGCCTCGGCCTGGCTTCACCGCATTCCAGGGGCTGCAGCCCCTCGCTTCTCCCGCCATTGGCCTTAACTGGCCCTCGGGCCCTCCCTCCGCCCGGGACAGGGTGGCACCCACCACTCTCAGGACCACCCTGCCAAGGCAGAATAAACCGGATCCTGTTGCAGTCTCCTGTCCTGTGTTTGTCCCTGTATGGGCCCATCTGTGCATGCGATTGGTGGCTGTGCCTCTGCAGGGGACCAGGCCACCTTCATCTGAGGACACTGCAGTAGGGGTACAGGGAAAGCCTAGTGTCCACCCAGGGAAGGGTAGCTGTGGCCACAGTGTTGGCTCCCTGAGAAGCCCAGCGCCAGGCCAAGAAGGATCTGGGCTGCACCCTGGCCTTCTCTGTGGCCTGTGGGCAAGATCCCATGATATGGGTAAAAGGGTGTGTTCACAAGGCCTCAGGGTGGCCTGGCAGAGAGCAGTGTTCAGAGCAGGGGGCTGGGCCCAGGAGATGGAGTCCCCAGGACAACTGCCTGCCCCTCACCCACAGGGAAGCTTAGGGAAGGGTTGGGTTGCCCAGGGCCCCTCCGGGGCATGCCCAGCTCCTGAGTGAGTGAAATGCGCTGCTTGTGGGGAGGAGGAGATGGGGGCATGCTGGGGCCTCTGAACTCCTGGTGGGGGTGTCTGGCCTCTGCTGCCCAAAGGCTCTGGGCAGGGGCCCTTCCTTGTTCCTTCACCCAGGCTGGGAGGCAGCTGCCCTGGGGCAGCAGGGAGTGGGGCTGCCTGGCCAGGGCTCTCTGGGCACCTCATGCCACAGCCATGAGCCTCAGAGGAAGGTGTCCCTCTGGCTGGAGGCCAGAGCTCTGAACTGGCATGTCCCCATGGGGCCAAGCTTCTCTTTCCACAGCCTGTGAGCCACGCGGAGGACACTCGGGCAGGATGGGATCAGTCAGTGCCCCTGGCTGTGCAGAAAAACCAGCTTCCTGTCCAAGTGCCTCCGTGGGGGAAAAGTCATGCAAGCGTTTGGCTCGGACTGGAGAATAAGCTTTTGCCAGCCAGAAACTCCATGTGAACAGGTCCCGTCCCTGGGGAGACTGCCCTGTCCTGATGACCTCACACAGCACCGGATCCCTGGAATCCCGGGAATGTGCAGCTGGGGAGGAGTCTGGGGTGCAAAGGACCAGAGGTGACAGCCAAGCATGGGTTTGGGGGTATGAAGGGAGCAAAGGGTTTGGAAGCCTCCTTGGGGAGAGCCGCCGGGCTAGGGAGGGCTGGGGATGGCTCAGCACTCAACCTGTGCTGTGACGGGATGGCCATGCACTCTCCATGCTCATGGCAGACTTCCCAATCTGTTGCTACAGAAGAGAAAGGGCCCAGGCAACAGAGCCTCTCCTCCTGCTCCTGTGCACTAGGGCATGCAAGTGCCACCACGAGAACCCCACACCAAGATGCTTCCTGTCCCTGGAGCTCAGGCCACTGGTTCTGCACCTGAGAAGCTTTGTTGTGGGCTGGCAAGCAGGCAGTGGGCCGCACTGGTCCACAGTGCCAGCCCTGAAACCTGGAGGGGCACTCAGCTCTCTGGGGCCTGCCCACTAGGCCTCAGCATCCACTTGCTGTACTCCCTGCAGGTGCTGAGAATCATGCTTAGTGCAGAGCAAGCCCTCACACATGGCAGCTTTTTTCTTGGGGTTGCAGGAGGCTGTTTACAGTCTCCCCAGGTTCCAGGCAGTTCTGGGAGCAGCCAAGGCCTCGCAGCTGCCTGAAGAGAACCCCCCGCCCCCACATCCTGACCTCCAGAGATGCCAGCCACTCACTGCACACCTGCATTGAGTCCTGTCCCTGTCCCTTTCCAAAGGAAGGGGCTGAGGCTGCACTAACTGAGAGCAGGGTGTAGGATGGCATGGGTCTCCATCCTCCCTGGACCCCTGCCATTCTCAGGGTCACCTTGTTTATGCTTTGAATCACAGGACAGACATCAGGTAGCACAGCCAGAAATGTTGATCGAGCTGGGTCTGAGTCCCTTGGGGCCATGAGCATGGAGGAGCTACCTACTCTGGTAGATAGAACCCACACTGTAGGCTGCTTCACACATTCCCTCAAGAAGTAAGCAGCCTCCAGTCTTGGGGCTGAGACCCAAGGGGAAAGGTGTCTGTGCAGGAAAGAGCTGGAGGCTGGAGAGGCAGGCAGGGGCCTGGAGGGAGCCAAGTTGCATTTTTTTTTGAGTTGGAGTCTCGCTCTGTCGCCCAGGCTGGAGTGCAGTGACGTGATCTCAGCTCACTGCAAGCTCCACCTCCGGGGTTCACGCCATTCTCCTGCCTCAGCCTCCTGAGTAGCTGGTACTACAGGTGCCCACCATCACACCCAGATAATTTTTTTTTTTTTTTTTTTTTTGTATTTTTAGTAGAGAAGGGGTTTCACTGTGTTAGGCAGGATGGTCTCGATCTCCTGACCTCGTGAGCCACCGCACCCGGCCTGCCAAGTTGCATTTAACCAGACTGCAAAGAGGAGGCTTGCAGCAGGGAGCAGCATAGACTAAGAACACTGGGGCCCTTAGGGGCAGAGGGGCAGAGACATGTGGATGGGTCTCCAAGCTAGCCTGCAGGCAGAAGGGTCTTGATTTCTAGCGTGGTGCTCCACGTCTCCCCACTAACCAGGACACTCGGCCAGTGCTGGGGAGAGCCCCAGGAGGTGGCTAAGTGCACATTGCAGGACTGGATGGAGACTCCAGGTCACCATGTCCTGCTCCAGCCAGAGCCACAGTGGCCAGTTAAAGTCACAGTCTGGAATCTGAACCTTACCAACTGTGCCCAGGAGGGACAATGGCCTCACAGAAAAGGACGAGGGAGCAGGTGAGGTGGTGACTACACCTAGGGCAGGGCATGGCTAACCTCCAGCCTTATCCTCACCACTGTGGGACTGAGGCCTCCAGGCAGCTACCCCACTCCATCCTCCCGCTCCCCAGATTCCTTGACGTTCCCCTCACACACTGCTGCGTGCCACCTCCTCCACACTGGGCTTTCTGTTCCTGTGTAGATGATGAATGGCAGTCAGAGCTTAGTATTCAAAAAAGCCAATGACTCCTGTCAGTGGGTCTGTCTCCTCTTAGCCAACAAAGAGAATGCTGGTTTGGGGGTTGTGTCCCTCTCAGCACTCACAACAAACACTATCTTGGTCGAGGATGAAAGAGTAGTATTTTCCTCACTTTTTATTTCCTCTGTGTTTTCACAGATTCCCTGCACAGGGTCTTAGGTAAGGGGCACAGAACCAGGGGCCACCTCAAGACCTGGGAACATGGACTGAACAGACACACAAGGGACAGGGGCAGAGATGATGCAGGGACATTGGCGAACTGAAAGCACAGCCTGAAAGGGGCTCTGGGAGGACCACAGAGAACACTGAGGATCACGGATAAACATGACAAGGCCAAAAACATGGGTGACCCATGGGAAACATGGTGGCCCTGTAGTTCCACTCCACCCATTCCTACCTGACAAGTATCCCTGAGAGCAGCCTCCCTTCTGCTCAGGTTGGGCCAGGCCCTGACCCCTGACCCTCCCCAACATGGCCCTTATTACACTGTTGTCACATTTGTCCCCTCTGCCAAACCACACTCATCCACCACCCATCGCCCACTTAATTCTCCACTGACCAGGCCTGACCTGGGAACAATGACCAGCTTTTAGCTGTATCTGGCAGGCTACACTTAGCCACAGGAGTGTCATCTCCTGAAGTGACCTCAAGAGACGCACCATCTCATCCCTCTGCCTCCAAGCTCTGCTTAAATCCCTGCCGTGGCCGGTGGCTCACTAGCTCCAAGCAGCGCAAGCTCCGTCTCACAAGCGCCGCTCCTGGAGCTCCTGGGTCCCGGGGCACATTCCATGCGCTGGGGGCTACGGCCCCCGAGGCTCGCGGCCATCCTGCCAGTCGCCCCGAGGCAGCCCTATGCAGGCCCCAGCTGCCGCTGCCGATGGCCCTGGCCAGTCACCCCCTCCTCTCGGGGCCCCGGGGACTCGCCTGGGGTTGTCATAGAGGAAGGTAAATAAAATGCCAGCGACCGTGATCCGGGGGCTCATCCAGCGGGCCAGCCCAGGTCACGGGAGAGGCGCTGTGCCCGCCAGGGCCAGGATGGGGGTCGCCTGTGCTGAGGGGCGGGGGCCACGGCCGCAGATCACCCGGGCCCCGCTCAGTACCCAGCCACACCGAGAGGCTTACTGGGGCCCATTTCCGAAAAAGGAATGGACTTCCTCAGTCTCGCGGACCGGCCATCCATGCAGGTAGGGCCGCCGAGTCGGATCGCGTTCTCGGAGCGCACAGGCAGCGGGGACCACCATGCTTGCGCTCGGAAGTTGGAGCGGCGCGCGCTGATGGCGTCACGAGGGCGCGCCCAGTAGCCCGGGGCTGCGCACGCGCCCTGCCGGGGCTGCTAGGTCTGGAGCCGCGCTGCTCAGACCCCGGCCGCCTGCACCGCCGCGGGCTCGACACCTCGTCCGAGGTTGATTGGGCGGCCTGGAGGTCCCTCGCGGTTACTGCCACCAGCCCCTGACCTTCGGGTTTCATCGCGAGTCCCCGTCCTCGCCTGCAGCCCCTGCATTCTCGCCGGCCCAGCCATATCGTCTACCCTCCCCGAGCCTCTGACGGCGCCTCCCGGGACCAGCGGAGGCCCACGCTGGAGGCTGCCTGGGCCATCCTGACTCACCAGCCTGAGGGGACACTCCCTGGCCTCCCGCTCCTCCCGCCCCTCCTTTTCCCTGCCTAGAGCTGGCCTGCGTGTCCCAGAACTGGGCTTCTCCCGCCTCACGTGCTCCCCACCGCACTCCAGATCGCTGCGGGCGCGGCTTCCTCGCCCTGGAACACTCTTCCTCTCCCCCCTCCTTTCCCCTGTAATTCACACTGCCCTGCAGGCCCTGCCTGGCTCATGTGCAGGTGGGGTGCCTGTTTCCCTTTCCAGAACGGCGCGCTCCCATCCGGTTGTCTAACTGTGTCCTCGGACCCAAGCTCCCAGAGGGCAGAGCCTGGGCCTGTGGTTCACGCCTGTGTCCCGTCCACCGGGCTTGGATGGTCCTTGGTCACTGCTGAAGGAACAAAGGGAGGGAGGGAGGTGAGAGGGAAGGAAAGACAAATGTACTTATGACTGCGTCTCTCCCTCCACTTGTGACTTTTTGTCCCAATGTCCCTAGTCTCAGCCATGGGAAAGAAGATGGGGAACCAGAGCGCTCCACTAGCCTCTCCTCTGCTACTGCCCACCCCATCCTGCCTGCCTGGCCAGCTCCAGTCCAGCCACTTACTGCTGCCTGTAGGCTCATGTAAGGCACGGTGGCCTTGCCACATCCCCATGGAAGAGGAGGCAGGTGTAGGCACACCCCTCTGAGTCGCCTACTCTGGGGGCCTGTTGGCAGGAACAGGAGAAGGAGTCTGGGTTGGGGTTGTGTCCCCACAGAAGGTGGCAGTGAGCACAGGCCACACACCATACTGGCACATCCTGGCTGGGCCTTTCCTTAGCCGGCTCCATTCCTCAGATAGGAAAACTCAGGCAGAGACAAAGGACCTACTTGGGACCTGTGGAGGCCCAGTCCCTCCCTCTGCCGCCTAGTGAGAAAAGACTGAAGATGAAGAGTGAGGCTGGATTGAGAGCAGGTGGTGTCACTTCTGCTCTGTCAGTGAGTTAGTCAACAGAGGCCTTCAGGGGGCTGTACCTGGACAGGGACCCCAAAGGGAAGATGGAGGGTCTGCAAGGGGGCTGCTAGCTGCCCTCAGTCAGCATCCACCCAGTCTGCAGGCTGCCCCCGATCCTGCTTGATGGGAACAGGTGTGTCACGCATGTTGCCATGCAACCCAAGCTCAGTGTGTGGGTGGCACCCAGGGCAGCACTGGCGATCAGGGTCCACAAGTGGTGTGGGTCGGGAGGGGCAGGAGCATCCTTCTCTGAGTTCCCTGATCACCCAGAAAGGCTGGCAGGGGCGGGGGATCCACTCATCCAGACCCGTTGGCCAGCCCACCAACGTGCGCATCTCCCTTTTGGCTCCAGGGCCCGCCTTGGCCCAGGTGATAGCTGGGGAAACTGATACCAGCTCGTAGCTCTGGACTGCTGGGTGGCAAGGCCCTGTGGTCGCTGGGAGCCAAGTTTCCTCAGCCCCGCGCGTACGATGCTGACAATTGAGCGACCAAAGCAGATTAACTTGGGTGTTAATGCCCCCTTAATGGCTTCAGAATCCCCGGCTCCAGGAGCTAAGCCGGCCTTTCTCCGTGCGCGGCCGAGCCCTCAGCGGCTTCAGCCCCGCAGCAGCGCCGATGCTATCTCCGCCTGCCCGGCCGCGGAGCCGCGCTAATCCCCGGCGCTCCTTTCTTCCCCGGACCGCCCGAGATCGGCCGATTGGAGTTTGATTATGGCCGCTATCGAGGGCCCCTTTGTGTGACCGGCCCTAAATCCCCTAATTCCGTGATAAAGGAGGCATTAGCAGGCGTCTGTGGCTGAGAAAGGCACCGGGATGAAAGAAAGCAATCAGGGGATCCGGATGGCCGCGCCCTCGAGGCGGGTTGGCCTCGACCCAGCTGGGGACGGCCTGGGCCCGGGCTTCCTCCACCCCAACCAGCCCTGAGCGGGGCCAGCGCCCCCTCCCCACCTCCATGACTGCCCCTCCCCACTGTTCTGGCTGCCACTTGGCTCGGGAAGCCCCTGGGCTCACATGCCGAGGGACCACTCCCCTACTTCAGCCTCACTTTTGCATGTGCAGGACCTAAGGGATCTAACCCCCCAGCTCCCTGGGTCCTAGCTGCTCCTGCGTCTCGGCCCTGACTGACCAAATCCAGTGGTCTGTCCGTGCGCACCCAAAGCTCCATTCCTCTGTGGCCTCTAATTCTCCCCCAGCCCCTCCAGATCCCTGCCCCCTTCATCTGCCTCAGCTTCATCCAGTCCTGGAAACAATCAGGTCTGTTCTTTAATCCAGGAAAGAAATGGTGGCAGCCGCAAGCACTGGGATTGTCTAGGGAGGTGCAGGTGGGGACAGCAGGGAAGGCCCCTTTGCAGAGGTGCCGGGAGCCCCAGGATAGGGTATCAAGGAGCCAGGGTAGGTGCGAGCTCCGTGCATTGGAGGAGCTGACCAGGGGCCTGAGCAGCTGAGAGTGAGGAGGGAGGGGACAGATGGGAGAGGTGGCAGAGTCCAGGGCTTCCAGGCACTGAGGACCACTCACTCTGGGCATCTGAAGTGAGGGCGCCATGATTGCACTTGTGTTTGTGGCGAGCATTGACGCCTCTCTGGGGGAGGCTCACTTTGGGGAGGAGGACAGGAGAGAAAAGTGGCTGAGAGTGGGTTCAAAAGCCAGCCACTATGGGGGTGCAGGTAGCAGACATCTGTGACTGGCACCAAGGCGGAGGCAGTGCACAGGGACAGGCATGGGCAATGCCAGCTGGATCTGGAGGTGGACGATGAGATCCAAGGTGGGAGTGGGGAGTGTTAAGCGTTGCCCACCAGCTGAGCCTTGAGCGGCCCCAGAGGCAGGTGAGCGCTGTGCAGGTGAGTGAGTGGGGCATTTACCTGGACGGACAGGTGTGTGTTTACCAAGGTGCACAAGAGTCGAGGTATGCGTTTACCCAGGTGAGTAGGTGGGGCGGCGGGCCATTTACTGGGAGGACAAGGGGATGGGCGTGCACAGATGACTCTGTTCAGATCCCCTTTTGAGGTCAGCCTACTGGTCCCCACCTGCTGACTGTTGCCTCCTGGTGGCTCATGGCCTTGGTCTTGGAGAATTGTCCTGGGGAATGACAGCCACCCACACAGCAGCCCTCCAGACCCAGAGGTAGAACCCTGACAATGGCTGATACATGGCCGTCCCTGCTTTGCCAAAAGGTAGTTCAGATCTGTGAAGTTCTCAGTGTCTGCCCCAGCGCTTTCATGTGGAATGATGGAAACTGACCTCTAACAGAGACAGACTTCTGCTCAGCAGTCTCCACTCCACCACCCAGCCCTGTCCTACTTCCACAGTGACCAGGCATCTCAGTTTTCCCAAGACTAAGGAAGTTCTTGGAAAGCAGGGCTTTCAGCACCAAAACCTGGGAAAGTCCCAGGCAAACCAGGATGGTGAGTCCCTCTAGGTTTCTGTTGTGTCCCCCAGAGATGCCAAAGTCCCAGCTCATCGTACCTGTGAATGTGAAGTTATTTAGAAATAAGGTGTTTGCAGATGTAATTAACATTTAAATTAATTAGCTGGGCATGTTGGTACACATCTGTGGTGCCAGCTACTTTGGAGGCTGAGGTGAGAAGATTGCTGGAGCCCAGAAGGTTGAGCCTGCACTGAGCTTTGGCCACATTACTGCACTTCAGCCTGGCCAACAGAGCAAGACCCTGCCTCTTAAGAAAGCAAAACAACAACAACAAAAACCACGTAAATGAAGATGAAGTCATACTGGAGTAGGGTAGGTCCTTAACCCAGTAAGACTGATGAAGTCCTCAGAAGAGAAGAGCTGCATACAGGAGAAGGCCATGTGATGACCGAGGTGGAGATGGGAGGGGGCATGTGTGAGCCAAGGAATGCCCAGTGGGTCCAGCAATGCCAGATGCTGGGAGAAAGGCAGGGGGTAGACTGTCCCCTGGAGCCTTCAGAGAGCATGGCCCTGCTGACACCCTGATCGGGGGTCCTGGCCTCCGGAAGTAAGAACCAGTAAGCTTCTCTTGGAAACTTCAGGGCTCAGCACCACCGGAAGGTAGCATGGACTTCCCCACTCTCCTAAGCACACGCTCAGCAACAGCCCGAGAACAAGAATCCTCGCTTTCAGGCTTTGCTTCTAGGGAACTTGACCTCAACAGTGGGTGTCTGGTGGGTGGCCCTGGGAAGCCCACCTGAAGGACAGCACTCTGATATTGGATCCTGCACCGGCAGGGTGGCAACGGGGAGCCGTCACTCTTCTCGTGTTTCCAGCATTTTGTGGTGTTCTGTCCTTGTAGATGCCAAGGTGGCAGGTGGAGAACTGAGAGCCCCCGGCCTGGGTGGCAGTGTGACAGTAAGAACTGTCACCAGGGGGAACTGGGATGGGAGACATTGGGAGGCAGTGTCACTGGTGCAGCGCCCTGGGCACCTGAGAGGTGGGGAGGAACTCCAAGAGCCATGGGACTCAGAGGCTGTTGCTAAGCACTATTGATTCCTTGAGGAGAGAACATGACAGATCCAGACACACCCATCAACAGCATGAAGCAGAGTGCCCCGCGTCACAGCCAGCTGGCACATGCAGAGACTGGCCGGCGGGTGGACAGAAATGAAGATGAGACCCCGGGGTTAGTGGAGCACAGCTGAACTGCAGGCAAGGTGGGGGATCTCAACTTAAACAAGTCTCTGGCAGCAAAGTGACAGCGCTGATGGTGAAGGGGTGGGATGCCGATGTGTGGGGCGGGATATCGGAGTGGATGGCCTTGCGCACTTCGGTTTTTTGTTTTAATGTTTTGTTTTGTTTTGTTTTGTTTGAGACGGAGTTTTGCTCTTATTGCCCAGGCTAAAGTGCAATGGCGCGATCTAGGCTCACTGCAACCTCCGCCTTCCGGTTTCAAGCGATTCTCCTGCCTCAGCCTCCCAAGTAGCTGGGATTACAGGCGTGAGCCACCGCGCCTGGCCTTGAGGTATTTATTTGACATGGAGTCTTGCTTTGGTGCCCAGGCAGGAGTGCAGTGGCATGATCATAGTTCACTGCAGCCTCCAACTCCCAGGCTCAAGTGATCATCCCACCTTAGCCTCCTAAGTAGTTGGGACTACAGGTGTGCACCACCAAGCCCCGCAAATTTTTAGAGACAAGGTCTCACTATGTTGCCTAGGCTGGTTTCAAACTCCTGGCCTCAAGTGATCCTCCAGCCTCGGCCTCCCAAAATGCTGAGATTATAGGCATGAGCCACCACGCCAAGTCCTTTATACCTTTTATATATTTTTCTTGCTTTATTGCACTAAGACTTCCAGGACAATGTTGAATAGAAGTGTCACGGATATCCTTACTTTACTCTTGATTTTAGGGAGAAAATAACCAATATTTTGCCAGAAAGTATGATATTAACTGTAGGTTAACTATAGATTATTAATAAAGTTGTTCATTACATTCCCTTATTATCTTTTAATGTCTGCAGAATCTATAGTTATATCCCTTCTCTCAGTCCTGATATTAATTTGTGTTCCTTTTTTTCTGATTCAGTTCAATTTATTAATTTTGTTTATCTTTGGCTTCATTATTTTCTCTATTTTTGCCTTTTTATATATTATTGACTCTATACAAAAAAATCTTCTTTTACTTGCATCTTTTTTTTTTTTTTTTGAAATGGAGTCTTGCTCTGTCACCCAGACTACAGTGCAGTGGCATGATCATGGCTCAGTGCAGTCTTGACCTCCACAGGCTCAGGTGATCCTCCCACCTCAGCTTCCTGAGTATCTGGGACTCCAGGTGTGCACCACCACACCTGGCTAATTTTTGGAATTTTTTGTACAGATGGAGGTCTCTCTATGTTGCCTAGTCTGGTCTTGAACTCCTGGGCTCAAGCAATCTGCCCTCCTCAGCTTCCCAAAGTGCTAGGATTTTTTTTTTTTTTTTTTAAAGATGGTGTCTCACTCTGTCGCCCAGGTTGGAGTGCAGTAGTGTCATCTGTATCCTCAACCTCCTGGGCTCAAGCGATCCTCCCGCCTCTGCCTCTGAGTATCTGGGACTACAGGCATGTGCCACCATGCCCAGCTAACTTTTGTATTTTTCGTAGAAATTCAAGTGGGGTTTTGCCATGTTGCCCAGGCTGGTCTCTAACTCCTGAGCTCAAGTGACTTGCTTGCCTTGGCTTCCCAAAGTGCTGAGATTACAAGTGTGAGCCACCATCCCACCCCAGACTGGATAATTTCTATTATCTAGCTAGTCTCAAACTGACTCTTCCATTATTCTGCTATCTCTCTTCTGCTGTCAAGCCTATTCAGGGAATTTTTTATTTCTGATGTTGCATTTTTCAGTTCTAGAATTTCCATTTAGTTATTTTATTTATTTATTTACTTGAGACAGAGTTTCGCTCTTGTTACCCAGGCTGGAGTGCAATGGCGTGATCTCGGTGCATTGCAACCTCTGCTTCCTGGGTTCAAGCGATTCTCCTGCCTCAGCCTCCCGAGTAGCTGGGATTACAGGTACCCACCACCACACCTGGTTAATTTTTTGTATTTTTAGTAGAGACAGGGTTTCACTATGTTGGCCAGGCTGGTCTCCAACTCCTGACCTCAGACGCCTCCACCCGCCTCGGCCTTCCAAAGTTCTGGGATTACAAGCGTGAGCCACTGCACCTGGCCTATTTAGTTATATCGTTATTTTAGCTATTTTTAAAGTTTCTTTTTCTCAGCTGTGTGCTAGGATGCTAAAACAGTTACCAGATGACTACACAAACATGGACTGTATTTTTATATACCATTGGCAGGCCACTGAAAGATTAATAAAAACAATCCTGGCCTGCTGCTGTGACTCCCGCCTGTAATCTCAGCAATTTGGGAGGCTGAGGCGGGAAGATCACGGTAGTCCAGGAGTTCGAGACAAGCCTGGGCAACATACCCAGACCCCGTTTGTAAAAATGAAAAGACGAATGCATACATAGTGATAAATCCACTATAGCAAAATATTAATCACTGAATAATCTAGGTAGTGAATATCCCTTCAAATTATCTGAATATTTGAAAATTTTCATGATGACATATTGGAAAAAATAATATAAGTAAACTCAACAACAACCACAAACAAACAACTGGCTGGGCACGGTGGCTCACGTGATCGCTTGAGTCCAGGAGTTTGAGGCTGCAGTGAGCCGTGAATAGCCACTGCACCCCAGCCTAGCCCACAGAGCAAGACTCTCTCAAAAAAAAAAAAAAAAAGAAAGAAAGAAAGGAAAAAGAAAAAAAACATAAAAATGAGCAAAGAGGACAGGCACGGTGGATCACCCCTGTAATCCCAGCACTTTGGGAGGCTGAGGCGGGTGGATCACCTGAGGTCAGGAGTTGATGATCAGCCTGGCCAACATAGTGAAACCCCGTCTCTACTAAAAATACAGAATTAGCCGGGTGTGGTGGTAGGCACCTGTAATCCCAGCTACTTGGGAGGCTGAGGCAGGAGAATTGCTTGAACCCAGGAGACGGAGGTTGCAGTGAGGTGAGATCGTGCCAACTGCACTCTAGCCTGGGGGCCAAAAGTGAAACTCAGTCTCAAAAAAATAAATAAACGAAAATTGAAAAAATAAGCAAAGTGGCTGGGCACAGTAGCTCACACCTGTGATCCTAGTACTTTGGGAGGCCAAGGCTGGCCCATCACTTGAGGCCAGGAGTTTGAGACCAGCCTGGCCAACCTAGCGAAACCCATCTCTATTAAAAACACAAAAATGTGCTGGGTGTGGTGGCAGGCGCCTGT
Organism: Theropithecus gelada; assembly: GCF_003255815.1. Taxonomy (NCBI): domain Eukaryota; kingdom Metazoa; phylum Chordata; class Mammalia; order Primates; family Cercopithecidae; genus Theropithecus; species Theropithecus gelada. The sequence continues at coordinate 31,277,769 of NC_037678.1, read as the reverse complement.
AATCCCAGCTATTCAGGAGGCTGAGGCACCAGAATCGCTTGAATCAGGAGGTGGAGGTTGCAATGAGCCAAGATCGCACCACTTTGACTTCAGCCTGGGCGACAGGGCAAGACTCCGTCTCAAAAAATAAATAAATAAATAAGAATGAGAAAAATACTTCATCCCCACTAGGGTGTCTATACATTTTAAAACCAGAAAATAACAAATGTTGTTGAGGACAAAGATAAAGTAGAACTCTTACGGGAACCTAGTGGGAATGTAAGATGGAGCTGCAGCTGTGGAAAGGTTTGGTGGATCCTCAAATCCCTAAACATAGAATTACCATGCACCCCAGCAATTCCTCTCCTCAGTGTATACCCAGAAGGGCTGAATGCAGGAACTGAAGCAAGCGCTGTACACCCACGTTCACAGCAGCGCCATTCACAGGAGTCAGAGGGCGGAAACAACCCAGGGACCCTGGAGGAATAAGTGGATAAACAAAATGTGGTCTGCACATGCGCAGTGCGGTGTTATTCAGCAGTAAGCTCCCCTCGCCGGGCGCTGGGAGTTCAGGGAAAGGCAGTTACTGTGCAATGGTTACAGTTTTCTGATTAGGAAGGCTCTGGGAACGGTCGTGGAGAGTTACACAGCTTTGTGGATATCCTTAACGCACACTTGTATTGCACACGTAGAAAAGGTTAAAATGAATCTGGGCAAATAAGTGAGACCCGATCTCTACCAATACACAAAAATTAGGTGCGCATGGTGGATGCCTATGGTCCCAGCAACTGGAGGCTGAGGTGGGAGAATCGCTTGAGCCCAGGAGGTCGAGGCTGCAGTGAGTCATGACTGCACCACTGCACTCCAGCCTGGGCGACAGAGCAAGACCCCCTCTACAAAAAACAAACAAACAAAAAGGTTAAAATGGTAAATGCTATTCTGTTTTTATTTTACATTTAAAAACATAAGTAAAAATAATAGAAGGGCAAAAGGCTGAGGTCACCTGCCCACTGAACTGTCTCAGTGCTTCGCCCAGTGTCCAGCCAGTTCTCAGGCCCAGACCTCCTCTGCTGAAGTCTCCTTCCCAGGAGAAAGGAGTCAGTAACACCATGAAGGGTATTTCTTTATTTTATTTATTTTATTTTTTATTTTTTTTGAGACGGAGTCTCACTCTGTCGCCCAGGCTGGAGTGCAGTGGCACGATCTCCACTCACTGCAAGCTCCACCTCCCGGGTTCACGCCATTCTCCTGCCTCAACCTCCCGTGTAGCTGGGACTACCGGCGCCCACCACCGCGCCTGGCTAATTTTTGTATTTGTAGTAGAGATGGAGTTTCACCATGTTAGTCAGAACGGTCTCGATCTCCTGACCTTGTGATCCGCTCATCTCGGCCTCCCAAAGTGCTGGGATTACAGGCGTGAGCCACCGCGCCCGGCCCATGAAGGGTATTTCTATTGGTGATCCCCCTCATCCTTCCTTGAAGGGGCCTATGTCCGCTTACTCAGGTAGCTGTGTGCTGGGGAAAGGGAAAACTCAGATCTTTTTAGTGCTATTAGATACTGGTTCCAAGTCAGCACTGATTCCTGGGACCCAAAGTGCCCTCATGGCCTCCCTGCTAGAGCAGGAGCACAGAGAGTCAGGCAGTAAGCAAAGTCCTGGCCCAATTCCATCCCACAGTGGCCCCAGCAATGCATGAGCTACCCACGGGTTATTTCTGCAGTTTCTGAATGCATAATTGGAATAGACGTATTTAGTATTTGGCAGAACTTTCATAGTGATTTCTAACCTTTAGAGTGCCAGCTGAAAAATCACACAATTTATAAATTTAGAAAGGAGACTTTATTTCTTTTTTTTTCTCTAGAGACAGTCTCACTCTGTCACCCAGGCTGGAGTGCAGTGGCACAATCATAGCTCACTGCAGGCTCAAATTCCTGGGCTCAAGAGATCCTCCCATTGCAGCGTCCCAAGTAGCTGAGGCCACAGGTGCACGTCACCATACCTGCTAATTTTTTTATTTTTTGTAGAGATGGGGTCTCACTATGTTGCCCAGACTGATCTCCAACTCCTGGCCTGATCCTCCCACCTCGGCCTCCCAAAGTGCTGGGATTATGGGGTTACAGGCATGAGCCGCTATGCTTTGCCAACTTTATTTCTTATAAAGGGTTACAGCCCGCAAGGCGGCCAGGCTGGGAAGTGTAGCCACTTGCAGAGACCAAAAGACAGGCATGTTTAGGATGACAGCAGTGAAACAGGAATTTATGCTGAATAGGATAGCCAAGTATGCATTTTTTTTTTTTTTTTTTGAGATGGAATCTCGCTCTGTCACCCAGGCTGGAGTGCAGTGGCGCCATCTCGGCACACTGCAAGCTCTGCCTCCTGGGTTCACGCCATTCTGCCTCAGCCTCCCGAGTAGCTGGGACTACAGGTGCCTGCCACCATGCCTGGCTAATTTTTTTGTATTTTTAGTAGAGACGAGGTTTCACTGTGTTAGCCAGGATGGTCTCGATATCCTGACCTCATGATCCACCTGCCTTGGTCTCCCAAAGTGCTGGGATTACAGGCGTGAGCCACCGCGCCCAGCCAGCCAAGTATACGTATTTAACAGGATCTGGGAGGAGTTGTGAATATGCACGAAGGGGGAACATGTGCATATGTGGTAAGCAAATATGCATGTCACATGCAGCCACGTTTACTTTGGGGTGGAGACTTCACATTTAAATGCATTACAATTAGACCCTACACGTCCAAAGGTGAAGCAGGGACGGACATGAAGGCACGCAAGTGTGCAGCCTCTGTAACCAGCCAGAACCAGTCTAGGTTGGGTGGTCTTTTTATCAGAAGACAGTTATTAAATCCAGTCTCTTGTCCTATCAAAGCTGTAGTTGTGGCTTGTAAGAACAGGAGGGTCAGTTAGTGTCCGGCGGTAGTTGAGTTGTAATTGTTTTAATATTGTTTATCTCGAGGTGAGTGCTTGTTTAACTGTTACAGAAAAAAAAAAAAAAAAAAAACCCACCCGTGACAGAAAATAGTTTCTTCTTTACGTATGGGGATGCGTGACTTAACCCTTGCCTAGCATGGCCTTTGGTCCTGTTTATACTTTGGTATCTTTTTGCCACTGTCTCTTCTGTCAGTTTTATGATCTCTATTTTAACATTAATGTTGGTCAGTTGTTGTGTTTAAACCACAAAAGGGACAGGGTTCAGCAAGGCATGTCTGACCTTCTCTCCTGTCACGGCTGTTAACTCAGTTTTTAAGGTTTCTTTGCGGTCCCTTCGGTCAAGGGGGATCTTTTCAGTTGGTGGGAGTGCTTAGGATTCTACTTTTAGTTCTCAGGAGTGAGACCTATTTTGCAATAAAGGCTACATAGAAGTTCCTGAACTGCCCCTACCAAGATAAAAAAAAAAAAAACAGTGCTGCATCCCAGGAAGTATAGCAGAGCTTAGAGGTCTCAGTTGAACATTGGAAGGATGGCCGGGCGCGGCTGGTCATGCCTTGTAATCTCAGCACTTTGGGAGGCTGAGGCAGGGGGATCACTTGAGTCTAGTAGTTTGAGACCAGCCTAGGCAACATAGTGAGGCCCTGTCTCTACAAAAAAATATGAAATTTAGCCAGGCATGATGGTGCATGCCTGCAGTCCCAGCTACCTGGGAGGCTGAGGCAAGAGAATCACCGGGGCCTAGGATGGTGAGGTTGCAGTGAGTGTTGATCACAGCACTGCACTCCAGCCTGAGTGACAGACCAAGACCCTGTCTCAAAAAATAAATAAATAAAGATTGAAAGGAGGTTGCAATGTGGTCCTTAGGAAATCCCAGTTTAATACATTATCTGGCTCCTGCAAAAACCAGTGGATCATGTTGTTTAATCCCAAAACTAGAAGGACATGCTGGGTGCGGTGGCTCACACCTGTAATCCCAGCACTTTGGCAAGCCGAGGCGGGCAGATCACGAGGTCAGGAGTTCGAGACCAGCCTGACTAACATGGTGAAAGCCCGTCTCTTCTAAAAATACAAAAATTAGCTGGGCTTGATGGCACGCACCTGTAATCCCAGCTACTCGGGGTGCTAAGGCAGGAGAACTGCTTGAACCCGGGAGGCAGAGGTTGCAAGGTTGCAGTGAGAGGAGATCATGCCACTACACTCCAGCCTGGGCGACAGAGTGAGATTCTGTCTCGAAAAAAAGAAAAAAGGACACTTCCACAACTTGATAAAGGGCGCCTATGAAAAGTCCTCAGCTAACATCACACTCAGTGGTGAAGACCGAATCATTTTCCTCTAAGATCAGGAACAACACAAGGAGGTCCACTCTCTCGCCACTTCAATTCAACACTGTATTGAAAGCTGGGCACGGCGGCTCATGCCTATAATCCTAGCACTTTGGCAGAACGAAGCAGGTGGATCACCTGAGATCAGGAGTTCAAGACCAGCTTGGCCAACATAGCGAAACTCCATATCTACTAAAAATATACAAAACTTAGCCAGGCATGCTGGTGCGTGCCTGTAATCCCAGCTACTCGGGAGGCTGAGACAGGGGAATCACTTGAACCTAGGAGGCAGAGGTTGCAGTGAGCCACGTTCGTGCCACTGCACTCCAACTGGGCAACAGAGTGAGACTCTGTCTCAAAAAAAAAGAAAAGAAAAGAAAGCTCTGCAATTAGGTAGGAAAATGAAATAAAATGCATCAATCGGTATTGGCCGGGCGCGGTGGCTCATGCCTGTAATCCCAGCACTTTGGGAGGCCGAGGTGGGTGAATCACGAGGTCAGGAGATTGAGACCATCCTGGCTAACATGGTGAAACCCCATCTCTACTAAAAATACAAAAAATTAGCCAGACGTGGAGGCGGGCGCCTGTAGTCCCAGATGGTGGGGCGGCTGAGGCAGGAAAATGGCGTGAACCCAGGAGGCAGAGCTTGCAGTGAGCCGAGATCGCACCACTGCACTCTAGCCTGGGTGACAGAGCGAGACTCCGTCTCAAAAAAAAAAAGGTAAAGGTTGGGTGCAGTTGCTCAGTCCTATAATCCCAGCACTGTGGGAGGCCGAGGTGGGCGGATCACCTGAGGTCAGATCAGCCTGGCCAACATAGCAAAACTCGTCTCTCCTAAAAATACAAAAATTAGCCGGGCGTGGTGGCGGGCGCCTGTAGTCCCAGCTACTCGGGAGGCTGAGGCAGGAGAATGGCATGAACCCAGGAGGCGGATCTTGCGGTGAGCCAAGATTGTGCCACTGCACTCCAGCCTGGGCGACAGAGCGAGACTCTGTCTCAGAAAAAAAGAAAAGAAAAAGTAAAAGCTGCCCACAGAATGAGAGAAAATATTTGCAAATCATATATCTGATAAGGGACTAGTATCTTAAATATACAAAGAACTCTCACAAACCAATAATGAAGAAGAGACAAAAAAAGCATGCCTCTGGGAGCCCAGTGGCCTGGGATACCACAGCAACCCCTCCAAAGCAAAGGGCGAGCACCCAGCTCCTCCCACCACTACGAAAGAACACAACAGGGTGAGGCTTCTTTGTGATTTGGAGGCGGAAAAAACTTGGGAATACCGCCCAAGAAATGTGTGGGTGATATGGAGGATGCAGCTTTTAGTAGAGCCCAGGGCAATACGGGATCTGCTGCAGGTCCAGGCTGTGGTACCAGCAGCCCTGAGCCTGACCCTGTGACCTGACAGAGCCATGGCCAGTGCTTGGCAGAGAAAGGTTTCATGTGGGGCCTTCAGCAGGCTGCAGTGGAAGGGTGGCAGTGCCCACTCCTAGGGTTCTGGAGCAAGGCCATGCCACACACCTTTCACAAAACAGCCGGGCGTGGTGACAGGTGCCTGTAGTCCCAGCTACTCGGGAGACTGAGGCAGGAGAATCACTTGAACCTGGGAGGTGGACGTTGCAGTGAGCCAAGATTATGCCACTGCACTCCAGCCTGGGAGACAGAGCGAGACTCCATCTCAAAAAAACAAAACAAAACAAAACAGCTCCTTCCACGTTTCTGGGCCCTGGCACGAACTGGGCATCTGACAATGGGCTACTGAGTGACCAGAAGGCCCATTAGAGCTGGGTATTGTCAGAGCCACCCACTGGGTCTTTTATTTATTTTATTTTATTATTTTATTTTGAGACAGAGTCTCGCTCTGTTGCCTAGGCTGGCATGCACTGGTGTGATCTTGGCCCACTGCAACTTAGCCTCCTGGGTTAAAACGATTCTCCTAACCTCAGCCTCCCGAGTAGCTGGGATTATAGGCACCTACCACCACGCCCAGCTAATTTTTGTATTTTTAGTAGAGATGGGGTTTCACCATGTTGGACAGGCTGGTCTGGTACTTCTGACCTCAGGTATTCCACCCGCCTTGGTCTCCCAGAGTGCTGGGATTACAGGCATGAGCTGCTGTGCCTGGCTTTACTTATTTTATTTTTTGAGACAGGGTCTTGTTCTGTTGCTCAGGCTGAAGTGCAGTGGTGTGATCTTGGCTCACTGCAGCCTCGAACTCCTGGGTTCAGGCGATCCTCTCACTTTAGACTTCTGAGTAGCTGGGACCCCAGGCGCATGCCACCACGCCCAGCTAATGTTTTTATTTATTGTAGAGACAAGGTTTTGCTATGTTGCCCAGGCTGGTCTACAACTCCTGGGCTCAAGCAATCCTCCTGCCTCGGTCCCCCAAAGTGCTGGGATTATAGGTGTGAGCCACTGCACTTGGCCAAGCCACCAGGTCTTAAGGTACCATCACACAACAGAAGTGGCATTACCAGGATCAGCTCTCAGCAAGTCCAGGGGACACACGTAAGCTGTGAAAGCAGGTGACTGCCATCCCATGTGGCCTGACTTATGACGTCTGCCCTACAGCTCACTCAGACTGCCCTGAACTGCAGTGGAGCATGAGGGCAAAGACCCCCAAACGACAGAGTTTCTGGGAGCACTGTGCCATCCACTACATGCAAAGACAGATGCTGCGAGACCCACTGGCAGTAGCAAATAGTTGAGCTGGTTGGTTCAGGGACCTGGACAGAGCAAGATTAGAAGTTAAGAGATGAGGGCCTGGTGCAGTAGCTCATGCCTGTAATCCCAGCACTTTGGGAGGCTGAGATGGGCAGATCACGTGAGGTCAGGAGTTCAAGACCAGGCTGGTCAACATGGTGAAACCCCATCTCTATTAAAAATATAGGCTGGGTGCGGTGGCTCAAGCCTGTAATCCCAGCACTTTGGGAGGCCGAGACGGGTGGATCATGAGGTCAGGAGATTGAGATCATCCTGGCTAACACGGTGAAACCCCGTCTCTACTAAAAAAATACAAAAAACTAGCCGGGCGCCTGTAGTCCCAGCTACTCGGGAGGCTGAGGCAGGAGAATGGCCTAAACCCGGGAGGCGGAGCTTGCAGTGAGCTGAGATCCGGCCACTGCACTCCAGCCTGGGCGACAGAGTGAGACTCCGTCTCCAAAAAAAAAAAAAAAAAAAAAAAAATACCAAAGTGTAGCTGGGTATGTTGGTGCATGCCTGGAATCCAGCTATTCAGGTGGCTGAGGCACAAGAATCGCTTAAACCTGGAAGGCAGAGGCAGGCTGCAGTGAGCCAAGATCACGCTGCTGCACTCCAGCCTGGGCGACAGGGTGAGACTCTGTCTTGGAGAATGAGGAGGAGGAGGAGGAGGAGGAGGAGGAGGAGGAAGAATGTTAGGAGATGAGGACATCAAGAGAGGCACTTGAAGCTCTGGGGTGATGCGTGCTGCTTCCATGAGTGAATGCGCTGGTCTGAGCCCCAAGGGGGTACTTTGCTCCCTAGGACTCCTGGTAATCCCCCTGGGGTAATTCTGTTCCCAACCTCACAACTTTAGGTTCTGGGTCCCTTGGGGTGGGAGGCGGGGAGTGTCGTCACCAGGGTCATGGTAAGGGTTGTGTGAAACATAAATTATGACAGTTGCCCAGTCACTCTAGGCTCCTTGTGCCAGCAAGCAAAGGAGTCCCCAGGCTGGCCCAGGTACCCAACCCAGCTCATACTGGGGACTGGGAGGAATGTTCCATCTTCCGGGCATCCCTTGGGTGTCCTGTGATGCTCCCATGCCCAGCCCTCCCTGTCAATGGGCCACTGGAGCATTGCAGCCTGCCACAGGCTGGCACCCAGGGGATCAGACCCCTCCAGGAGGAGGACCTGGATCAGCCTGCCAGGTGAGCCACCCAGACCTTCAGAAGTGCTTCCGGCTCCAGGAGAGGGAGCCCTGAAAAAGGGAGGAATGGGGAGGAGATGGTCCTCAGTTACAGCCTCAGGACCAACTCACGCAGCATGGGCGGCTGCTGGCCCCACCAACCTTCCTCCTGTACACCTGCACAGCAGCTGTGACCAATCAGACTTCCTGTTCCCTGCATCTGCATGGAATGGACTTGGCCCAAGAAGCCAGGGGAGTGGAGCTCTGCAGCGCTATGGGAACCACCCTTGGCCTCTCCTGGAGCCTTCCACCTGTAGCTGACTCGAGAAGATCACTCACAGCAGGTCCCTTCTCCGGAGCACTGGCCAAGTGGGAGCCACCTTGGAGCGGGGAGACTGTGCACCCCGACCCTCTGTGGGCTACAGTGGAGGTTCTGCAGTATCACCTGCCCTCCCCTAGCATCTCAGGAAGCCCTGGTGCCCAAATCCCTGTCTTGGGCTGCAATTCCAGGCAGTGATACTAAGAGAGGTGGGTGGCTATGGGATTAGGAAGTGGGTGGGCGGGCAGGTGGGCGGTTTCCTGGCTCCAGCTCCTCTCCAGCCCTCCACACAGAGGCAGTCTCTTTATGCCCCTCCCTTGAACCTGGGGGCCCCTTTCTTGAATTTGTCAGGAACTCCACTCCCTTGCAGCCCCACAGCTGGACCCTCTGGTCTGTTGGAAAGTGTCTGTGAAGCAACCCTTTATGTTCTGGTATTTTGTTTTGTTTTGTTTTAGTTAAAGACAAGGTCTTTCTGTATTGCTCAGGCTGGAGTGCAGTAGTACGATCATGGCTTAGTGCAGCCTCAACCTCCAGGCTGAAGTAATTCCCTGCCTCAGCCTCCCGAGTAGCTGGCACCATAAGCTGGGGTCACCACCAAAACTAATTTTTACAATTTTTTTTTGTAGTCAGTCGAGGTGGCTCACACCTGTAATCTCAGCACTTTGGGAGGCTGAGGCAGGCAGATCACCTGAGGTCAGGAGTTCAAGACCAGCCTGGCCAACATGGAATCTCTACTAAAAATACAAAAAATTAGTTGGGCATGGTGGCACATGCCCGTAATCCTAGCTACTCGGGAGGCTGAGGCACAAAAATTGCTTGAACCCAGGAGGCGGAGGTTGCAGTGAGCAGAGATTACACCACTGCACTCTAGCCTGGACAACAGAGCAAGACTCCATCTCAAGGAAAAAACTTTTTTTTTTTTTTTTTTTTTTTGAGACGGAGTCTCACTCTGTCGCCCGGGCTGGAGTACAGTGGCCTGATCTCAGCTCACTGCAAGCTCCGCCTCCCGGGTTTACGTCATTCTCCTGCCTCAGCCTCCCGAGTAGCTGGGACTACAGGCGCCCGCCACCTCGCCCGGCTAGTTTTTTGTATTTTTTTAGTAGAGACGGGGTTTCACTGTGTTAGCCAGGATGGTCTCGATCTCCTGGCCTCGTGATCCGCCCGTCTCGGCCTCCCAAAGTGCTGGGATTACAGGCTTGAGCCACCGCGCCCGGCGGAAAAAACATTTTTTTATAGAGATGAGGATCTTGCTATGTTGCCTAGGCTGGTCTTGAACTCCTGGCCTCAAGTGATTCTTCCGTCTCAGCTTCCCAAAGCATTGGGATAACAGGAGTGAGCCTCCATGCCCGGCCCTAACTCTTGCTTTTTGAATCATATCTTCTCTCTTTTTGTTATTGGTAGCTAGAAGAAGCCAAGCAGCACCTTGAACCTTCTCTCTGGGCATCTCTTTAGCTGGATCATCTTATTCTTGGGTATACTGTCTGGCTTCTAGTTCCTATTTGGCCACAGGTGACAACGTTGCTAAACTTCCTGCCGCTGCATAACAGTGGTCTCCTTTCCTCCGTCTTCCAGTAACATTTTCTTCACTTTCCTCTAAGTCCCCACTGTCAGCCTCTGCAAGATCCTCCCAGCTCCCGGATCCTGCCCCGTCCCAAAGCCAATGTCACATGATTTAGGTTTTGTGTCAGCAGCACCCCACTTCCACTACCAGATCCCGTTCTGCTTATCTGTAGCTATATAACAAACCACCTCAAACTTGGTGCGGTAAAAACGCACAGCATCGGCCGGGCGTGGTGGCTCAAGCCTGTAATCCCAGCACTTTGGGAGGCCGAGGCGGGTGGATCACGAGGTCAGGAGATCGAGACTATCCTGGCTAACATGGTGAAACCCCGTCTCTACTAAAAATACAACAACAACAAAAAAAAACTAGCCGGGCGTGGTGGCAGGCGCCTGTAGTCTCAGCTACTTGGGAGGCTGAGGTGGGAGAATGGCGTGAACCCGGGAGGCGGAGCTTGCAGTGAGCCGAGATCACGCCACTGCACTCCAGCCTGGGAGACACAGCGAGACTCCGTCTCAAAACAAAACAAAAACAAAACAAAACAAAACAAAACAAAAAAACGCACAGCATCATCTATCTTATTATCTCTCATCGTCCTGGAGCTTGACTGGGCTCAGGGAGGGGATTCTCAGTTTTGGTATCTCCTGTGGTTGCAGTCCAATGGCGGCCCGGGGCCAGAGCCACCTGGAAGGCTTCCTCACTCACTTGTAGGTGCCCCGTGCAGGGGGTGGGTGGGTCTTTCAGCTGACGCTGCTGGCTGGAACACTCCTATCTTCTCCCGAGGCTGCCTGTGCCCCTCACAGCATAGTGGCTGGGTGTGAACAGCAAGCATCCCGAGATATGAGAGAGAGAAGGAGCTGGGTCGCTGATCTGTGTGACTCTGTGTGTGACTTGGCCTCAGAAACCACACGATGTCAGTTCTGCTGCATTCTGTGGATTAGAAGCAAGTCATTGAGGCCAGCCCATGTTCAGGAAGAAACCCAACTAAACTCCCAAAGGGAGGGGTGTCAGAAAACCTGCCAGCATATTTCAGAGGCACCACAGTGGCCAGGCACAGTGGCTCACACCTATAACCCCAGAGCTTTGGGAGGCTGAGGCAGGTGGATTGCTTGAGGTCACGAGTTCTAGACTAGCCTGGGCAACATAGATCTATATTGTTTCTTAATTAGCCAGGTGTGGTGGTGTGTGTCTGTGTTCCCAGATACTCAGGAGGCTGAGGTGGCAGAACCTCTTGAGCCCAGGTGTTCGAGGCTGCAGTGAGCTATGGTCACCCATTGCACTCCAGCCTGGGTAAAAGAGTGAGACCCAGTCTCAAAAGTGAGAAAAAAAAGGGAGGGGGGGGCGGTGGGCAGGCCAGGCAGGCACAGTGGCTCACACCTGTAATCCCAACACTTTGGGAGGCTGAGGCAGGCAGATTGCTTGAGCTTGGGAGTTTGAGACCAGCCTAGGCAACATGGCAAAACCCCCCAAAACCAGAAACATTAGCTGAGCATGGTGGTGCACCTGTAGTCCCAGCTACTTGGTAGGCTGAGGCAGGAGGATCACTTGAGCCCAGGGCACCAAGGCTCCAGTGAGCTGTGATTGCACCACTGCACTCCAGCCTGGGCGGCAGAGCAAGACCCTGTCCCAAAAAATAATACAAAATAGAAAATATTTTGAAAAGGTGCCACAGTGGGCCATTTACCAAGGTGGACTGGTGATGAGGCAGGGCACACGCAGAAGCAGACAGGTGGAAGAGAATGAGCCCTGGAGGTGGACAGGTGGGCAGTGGTCCATTTGTAAAAGTGGGGAACAAGAAAGGGATTTTGAGAAGACCTAGAGTTCCTTTCTGGCATGGTGACTGGGAGACCTTTATTGGTGGTGGAGATGGAGATGTGGAGCAGGCTCTGGAAACAAGAGCCTGGAGCAGAGAGAAAGGCCAGGCTGGAGGTGCACTTGTGAGTCACTGTCACAAAGATGGTGTCTGGATCTCCAAGGCTGGAATAGGTATCAAGGGTGAGAATGGGAAGGGATGAAGCAATGGCCAGGGCTAGGAGGAAGAGGGCTCAGCAAATGTTGGGGTGGCTCTCCTGACCAATGACCCTGCCTCCCCTATCATAGCAGAGCTCTGATTTTCGAGGATGGTCCAGATGCAGTTCTGTGAGGGAGGTCTGCTGGGGTAGAAGGGATCCATGGCCATCCAAAAGGCCATGGGAGGAGACGAAAAGTGTGGGGCTGTGGCAGCCATTCTACCACCAGGAGGTGGGTGTGGGGTTGGCAGAGCCACTCACGGAGGTGGCAGCTCCATCACTGAGCCTCCAGACTAACAACCCCTGGGAACCCTATGTGGGAGCTCTTGTGACAGAAATTAAATCAGTAGGTTCTGTCACAGCGATGTCCACAGCACTTTCACTGATAGCAGAGGGGGGATGGCAGAGTCTTGCAGAGGGGCTGGCGGCGGGAGGAGCGCAGGAATACGCATTGCCCTGTGGAGGCGGCCAGCTTCTAACCGTCTCACGCCTAGTCACTACAGTTTACAGACTGGGAGAGTCAAGCCCAGAGGCTGAAGGCACCTGTGGAAGTCACACGGCCAGAAAGTGACAACTCGGTATGAGCCAGGCCGTCTGTTTCTCTGTGCTGAGTCCCATACAGTATTTTCGGAGGTCAAGAGGAGAGGGTCTTAAGCTGAAGGGACGGTCCCGCTGTCCGAAGCCGCTTCACTGAGGGTGAAACAATGCAGCCAAGTGCGGGTCACCTGCGCTGTGGCAGAAGGGACCGAGGACGGTGTGGCCAAAGTAGGACTGTCCTGGGCGGAGAGCGAGGAGGGGGAGCCCACAGCTCCTGGGGGCAGTGACAGTGCGAGGAAGGGCGGGGTGCAGTGTTGGATGTTTCTGCGGGGATTCTGGGTCCAGTGGGAAAGCTGGAGGACGGACGGCTCTGGAGCACCGAGGAGGGGCCTTGAAAGGAGCAGGGAGGTCTCCTTGACGCAGGTGAGGAGACGGAGAACTGGGGGCACCCGGCAGCCCAGGTTTCCTGCCGCGCTCCCACGCCCTCTAGGGCCATGAGACCCTGGCTCCGAGGCGGCGGGCGGGTTTGGAACCCAGCGCGGCGGGACCGTGGGGTTGCCGGTGGTGTTGGGCCCCATGGAGGCTGCGGTCCCGGAGTTTTGGGTGGGCGGCTAGGCTGGGCTTCTGCGGCGTGCTGAGCCGCCACGGTAGGGCCCCAGAGGGGACGAGGAACAAGGCCCGGCGGAACGAGGCGTGGGGGGGGGGGCGGGCCACCAGAGGCTGGGCCGGGAGGCACCGCCGCGCTCTGGGGGCCGCCAGGGTCGGGGCGCCCTCCGGGCGGCTGCCAGGCCCAGGGGTCGGCGGGGAGGCGGTCATCCGACCCTTCCCCCGCAGGTCGCCCTGACCGCGCGAACGGTGGGCCCCGGCGGGACAGGAGGACGCGGGCGGGGGGCGGGGAAGGCACAGGGCGCCCTCCCCGCAGCGCCGCCGGCCCCCGCGCGCCGAGGCAGAGCCGCCGCAGTCGAGGATTAGCGCGCTCGCGGCCGGCGCTGCGGGATTAACCCGCGTGGACTGGGCGCCCGGCCCGGGGATTACTGCGCGCTCCCCCCCTCGACGTATATATTTCAGCGGCGGCGGCGGCGGCCGGGCCGGGCAGGGCATGGCTGCAGCGGCGGGGGCCCCAGGGCGGCCCTGCCCCTTCTCCATCGAGCACATCCTCTCCAGCCTGCCCGAGCGGAGCCTCCCGGCCCTGGCCGCCTGCCCACCGCAGCCCGCCGGTGGCCAGAGCCCCACCGAACCAGAGGAGCCCGGGGCGCCAGAGGCTGCGCCCTGCGCCTGCTGTTGCTGCTGCAGCCCCCGCGCGGGGCCCTGCGGGCCCCCAGAGGCGGCAGCCGGGCTGAGTGAGTAGGCGCGGGGCGGGGCGCGGGGCCCGGCTGGGGAGCCCGGGGCGCAGCGCGGTGGGTGCCGAGCTTGGCCCCAGCCCCGCGCCTCACCGCGCCCTCGCTCCATAGGCGCTCGTCTGGCGTGGCCGCTGAGGCTGGGACCCGCGGTGCCCTTGTCCCTGGGTGCGCCAGCTGGAGGTTCCGGGGCGCTCCCGGGCCCGGTCGGCCCGGGTTCGCAGCGGCGCACGCGGCGCCACCGCACCATCTTCAGCGAGGAGCAGCTGCAGGCGCTCGAGGCGCTCTTCGTGCAGAACCAGTATCCTGACGTGAGCACGCGCGAGCGCCTGGCCGGCCGCATCCGCCTTCGCGAGGAGCGCGTGGAGGTGGGTGCCCCGCCCAGCCTCTCCCCAGAGCGCGCGGGCCGCGGCTACACTGCACTGGGTCCTGGCGGGCGGGCGCCCTTTGCAAAAACGGCCTCGGCCCAAGCCCTACCCTGGCGCGCCGGAGGTCCCTGGAAGGTGCTGGGCGTCCAGGGGGACGAGGAGCGGGTGAGGGCGGGCAGGTGTCGCGGGAAAGGGACGGGAGGGCTACTTTTGTTTTACACTTTACCCTGATGACGAAAGAGGCGCGCCTTCACGTCCCGAATTTGGGATATTCAGAAGGGCCCTGAACCCAAGAAGGGGCGTCCTGTTCGCCGCCAGCTGGAGGCTGGGGCGGGTACGAAGGGGGTTCCCATTTCGCGTTCAGACCCACCGAGTCTGTCCGCAGCGAATAAGAGCAGCGCCGTCCGCCCACGCCCCTGTCGCGAAGCTCCCTTGTCGGTCCCTGTGGGAGCCTCGGGAGCCGGTGGGACGTGGGACCTGGGCTGGGGCTGAACATTCTCCTCATTCCCAGGTCTGGTTCAAGAACCGCCGGGCCAAATGGCGACACCAGAAGCGCGCGTCGGCTTCCGCGAGGCTCCTGCCCGGCGTCAAGAAGTCCTCCAAGGGGAGCTGCTGATGACTCTAGGAGCTGCCCCTGGGCTCGGCCACCCTTTTTGGGGTCTTTGGAGTTGGCCCTGGGAGAAGACAGATCTACCCGAAAAGGAACTGGGAGAGTATACCCGTCTGCTCCGCCCGTCTCCACAGCCCTTGCCTCCTGCAGCTTGTACCCTAAAGACAGCTGTACCCTAAACACTCCTCGCTGGGAAGGAAGGACCCCAGCCCAGGGCCCCTGGTGCATGGTGTTCCACGGTAGTGGGAGTGGGGAGTCCCTTGGGGGTGGGCTGGGGCATAGAGCAGCTTCCTCACCCCCTCATCACCCCAAGAGACACTAACTCCACCCCAGGAGGGGAACCACTCCGTATCAACACTGGACCCAGAATCCTCCGCAGTGGAGCCTCTCTCCGCACCCTGGGACATGCTGGCCTCCCTCTTCTCAATGTGAACATTGACCCAACTTGACCTGGCCCGCCCTCCCGCAGCGGGAAGCAGGGTGGGGTTCGTGTCTGTGCAGTCCTGGGGTTGCAGGCTTCCCAGGACCTGGGCTGACTCTTGGTATCTGGACCTGTAGGATAAGAAGGTCGCAGGAGCGATTCCAGGAGCCCCTCCCCAGTCCCTTCACCTTCACCTTCACCTTCGAGCCTCTCGCTGATACTGAGAAACAAGCAACTTCAGATACCACAGAAGCCGCCCAGAGTCTCAAGTCCACCTTGGCTCCACCCTCACAACCAACAAGGAGCTGTCCCTTCTTCCTTCCTTCGCAGCGAGGGGAGTTTAGGGTACAGCTGTCTTTGAGAGGAGCACAGCTTTGCGAGGCCTCGGTCTCTGCACCAGGGTGCCCCCCAGCAGAGGAGACTGCTCCATGGATGGTGGCCTTGGGCCCCTGGGGTCCAGCCCTGGCCTCTGGGCTACTGTGAACCTGCCCATGGGTGGGGGTCCCCTGCTTCCTTCTGGGGTTTTCTGTGCTGTGGGGTCGGCCTCCCTCACAGGAATCTCTGCCATCCTAGGGTAGGGCAAGAGGAGATTGGATTGGGGAGACCCCACCCCTGCTGCCTAGGAAGATGCCTGCCCTCCCCTTCTTTATCCTGGCCCATGGCAAAAGGCACCCTGCAAAGAAGCCTTCGATTCTCCAAGTAGGCCCTACAGTGGGTCCAAAGCATCTCACATCCCCTTCAGCTGGCTTGAGCACCTCGCTCTGTCACCTTACAGGCCCTGCAGGAAACGGGGCAGTTCTCCCTGCAGGAAATGAAATCCATCTCTAAAAGCAGGACTGCAGAAGCCAGGGCTGCAGCTCCTCGGACACCCCAAGGCTGGCCAGCTTGGATGACACCAAGCAAGCATGGTGTCCCCAGTCAGAACTGCCCTGACACTGCTGGGTGTCCCTAGCATTCCCGCCTCCACCCCTAGCATGCACACTGCTGGTTGTCACAAAACCCTTCTCCCTGAACCCTGGTCTTGCCCTCGGGGACTGAACAGACGACCTGTGGACATGCCCGTGTCCCGGTCAGCTCCCTTGCAGGTGGGGACACTCCCATCTGGCGGGTTCCAGGCCCCTCGCACTCCTTGGTTGAATGGCCATCTGTCATTGTGTCGGGAGCCCTGATCAGAGCTTGTGGAGCGCCACCTTCCAGGGCTCAGTGGCTGTGTTGCTCTCCTGAATTTGCTCCTTGAGCTCTAGCTGCTCCTTGGCAGGCTGACCCCCCCCCTCCCCAGCAGGCTGTTAACATAGGCATCCTTCAGGCTCACACCCAGGCGCTCACTTCTCATCTTCACCCTCTCCCCGGTTTATCTTTTACCCTCGGGCTCCAGTTCCTATCTTTCTGCCACATTTACATCTCAAGCTCAGGCCCTTCCCCTGAGCCAGGTATTTATCTCCAGCTGTCTGCTTGAAGCCCACAGACTCCTTAAGGTCACCTTGTCCACAGTGAGCTCTTCTGTGCAAACCAGGCACATGAGCCAAAGAGCCAGCGGTCACTGGACCCCTCCTTCTCCTGATCATCCACTATACCCAGGCTGACAGGAAGTCAATTTTACTGTTTATCAATAAATTCCAGAATCTCTTCAGCTCTAACTGTACCAGTCTGATGTAAGCCACCGTCACCTCTCACCTTGACCACTGCCAACTGTTTCCAGTCTTGTCCACCTGCACCCACACTGGCTCTGCTTTTTTGTCGGTTGGTTTGTTTGAGACAAGGTCTCGCTCCGTCACCCAAGCTGGAGTGCAGTGGTGCAATCACGGCTCACTACAGCCTCCAGCTCCTGGGCTCAAGTGATCCTCCCGCATCAGCCTTTTGAGTAGCTAGGACCACAGGTGGGCACCACCACACCTGGCTAACTTGAAAAATATTTTGTAGAGATGAGGTCTTGCCATGTTGACCAGGCGGGCCTCAAACTTCTGGCCTCAAATGATCCACCAGCCTAGGCCTCCCAAAGTGCTAGGATTATAGGCATGAGCTACTGTGCCTGGCCTGTCCCTTCAATTCAGAATAAAGACAAACCACCTCACCATACCCCACGAGGCCCCGTGCAGCCTGGCCCTGCCTCTCTGGCATCATCTCACACCTCACTGCACTCTGCATTTCCAAAGGACTTCTTGGGAACTTGCCTTGCTCCCTCCCACCACTAGGCCTTTGCACATGCTCTTTCCACCTGACCACTGCCTGTTTGTTCATCTTTGGAATCTGCAATCACTTTCTGCCTGGGGAAACTTCTCTGACCTCCCAAACTAGGTCAAGATTCCCCAAGTACAAACTCTTTTCTTGCAAGGACACAGCTGCAATTTTACACCTGTTTGTGTGATGATCTAACAAGTGTCTCTGTCTCCCCCATTGCCCTATCACTTCTACCAGGGCAGCAGCAGCACGCTGCACTTCAGTGAATGAAGGTATGCTTGTATGTTGCAAAAGCAAAATTGTATTAAATTGTTCCAGGCCAGAATTTATTTGTCTGACATAATTCACATCTTCTGTTTGGGGAGAAATTCCTTAAATTTTCTGGTCCACTTGAATGTTAATTTTTTTTTTTTTTTTTTTGGACAGAGTTTCACTCTGTCACCCAGGCTGGAGTGCAGTGGCACAATCTCTGCTCACTGCAGTTTCCGCTTCCTGGGTTCGAGTGATTCTCCTGCCTCAGCCTCCCAAGTAGCTGGGACTACAGGCACCCACCACCACGCCCAGCTAATGTGTATGTGTGTGTGTGTGTGTATACATATTTTTTTTTTAGTAGAGCTGGAGTTTCACCATGTTGGCCAGGCTGGTCTCAAACTCCTGACTTCAAGTGATCCACCTGCCTGTGCTTCCCAAAGTGCTGAGGTTACAGGCATGAGCCACTGTGCCTGGCCTTGAATGAGAATTATCCCTCTTCTGGGAAGCCCACTATGGCATTTGGGGGCCCAATAATCTCTTTTATTTTTATTTTTATTTTTGACAGAGTTTCACTCTTGTTGCCCAGGCTGGAGTGCAGTGGCGTGAACTCAGCTCACTGCAACCTCCGCCTACTGGGTTCAAGTGATTCTCCAGCCTTAGCCTCCCGAGTAGCTGGGACTACAGGCACCCGCCTCCACCACCATGCCCAGCTAATTTTTTGTGTGTGTGCGTGTTATTTTTTTATTTTTTATTTTTTTTTGAGACGGCGTCTTGCTCTGTCCCCTGGGCTGGAGTGCAGTGGCACGATCTCGGCTCACTGCCATCTCTGCTCCCAGGTTCACGCCATTCTCCTGCCTCAGGATTCAAGTGCCTCCTGGGTTCAAGCAATTCTCCTGCCTCAGCCTTCCGAGTAGCTGGGACTAGGCGCCAGCCAGCATGCCCGGCTTATTTTTTTTTGTATTTTTAGTAGAGACAGGGTTTCACCATGTTAGCCAGGATGGTCTCCATCTCCTGACCTCGTGATCCACCCGCCTCGGCCTCCCAAAGCGCTGGGATTACAGGCGGTGAGCCACCGCCCCTGGCCTTTTGTGTGTTTTTAGTAGAGATCGGGTTTCATCTTGTTGGCCAGGCTGGTCTGGAACTCCTGACCTCAGGTGATCCGCCCCTCTTGGCCTCTCAAAGTGCTGGGATTCAGAATAATCTTTAGACATTTCTTAATTGATCCACTGTCTTGTTCTTTCTTTTATCTTTTGTTAGATAGCTATAAAAAAAGATTGTTTTGGCCGGGCGCGGTGGCTCACGCCTGTGATCCAGAGACCAGCCTGACCAACATGGAGAAAACCTGTCTCTACTAAAAATGCAAAATTAACTGGGCGTGGTGGCCCATCCCTGTAATCCCAGCTTCTCGGGAGGCTGAGGCAGGAGAATCCCTTGAACCCGGGAAATCCGGTGAGCCGAGATCGCACCATTGCACTCCAGCCTGGGCAAAAAGAGCGAAACTCCATCTCAAAAAAAAAAAAAAAAAATTGTTTTAAGGCCCTTTTTTTTGCATAAAGCTTGAAACTCCTATATAAGCACATTTCCTCGTGTGTATTTTTGTTGAATAATCTCGAAGCATACATAGTTCTTTCTTGTGGGAAATTAGAATTCTAAGGCCTTTGGGCACCGTAAAGCTAGAATTTTTCGCGTGAAGAACACGCCCCACAGCACCCGCCCCCCGCCACCTCCACAGCACCACCTCGTGTTCACAGCATTGACAAGCATGAATAGCGCGGGGCAGGACAAAGACTACAACTCCCATAATGTCTAGTATTTATAGTGACGTCAGTACGGAGCGCGGGCTGGCTTTCTAGAGCCACAGCTTTTCCATTGGCCAACTATTGGAGGCGCCTGCGCAAATGATGCAATCCCGCCCCCTCCACCCTGTGACGCGCCTGGGGTGCCCGAGGTTTTTCCTGGGATAGCGATGGAGACTCCGGGCGCATCAGGTTCGTCCTTGTTGCTCCCCGCCGCGTCCAGGCCCCCGAGGAAGCGCGAGGCGGGAGAGGCTGGGGCTGCGACGAGCAAGCAGCGGGTCCTGGATGAGGAAGAGTATATTGAGGTACGACCTCGGTGCGGACGCCGGCGACTTCTGGGACCCTCCCCTGCTTCACGCTCCCCTCGGGTTCCCTTTTTCAGGTCTTGACGCTCCGTCTCCTCTTGGAAGTGGAGGAGCCGGAGTCCCTGCCCTTGGGGTGTGGACGGTCCCACGAGTCAAGTAAACAGGGCAGAGGAAGACGTCTGTGGTGGAAGAGGCTGTAGCAGTGTTGTCAGGGAAAAGAGGGAGCGGCTCTCTTTCTGTAGGACGGGGGTCAGGGAAATAAGATTTTCTGTTAAAGTGTAAGAGTTTGACACACTGGAAGGATGGTGGCAAAGAGGGCTTTCTAAAGAGCGGTGGCATCAAGTATGAATGCTGGGGTTCCAGGAAAAAGCCTGCAGTTGTAACAGCATCTCGAGTGAGTGGACCTCCGTCGCCCCACCACAAGCTCACAGAAGGAGCTGAAACGGGGATTGGCGGAAGTCAGTTTGGTTTTAGACCTGTTTAATTCGGGACACCTTTTGGGATATGTAGATGAGTGGCTTTAACGGACGGTTGGGTGCCCAAATTCGCAGCTCGGGAGCAAGGTCTGGCTGGAGGTGCAGACTTGGGAATCTCAGCCCGTGCTAGTGACTGGCTGAAGTTACTCAGGAAAAAGGTTTATTTTTATTTTATTTTTTGAGGCGGAGTCTTGCTCTTGCCTCAGCCTGCCGAGTAGCTGGGACTACAGGTGCCCGCCACCACGCCTGGCTAATTTTTGTATTTTTAGTAGCCGCAGGGTTTCACCATGTTGGCCAGGCTGATCTCGAACTGCTGACCTCAGATGATCCGCCCGCCTTAGCCTCTCAAAGTGCTTGGATTACAGGCGTGAGCCACCATGCCCCGCCAGGAAAAAGGTTTAGATTGGAAATAGAAAGTCATGTGTGGAATGAAAGTGATAATACCCACGTTGGTCTGGCTGGTGGGCAGCCAGCAATGGAGAATGAGAATGACCAGTTAGCAAGGGCAAGAGAGAAGAGTTTCACGGACATCAGAAGAGTGTTTAGTGATGGTAGAGGTTGCAGCATGGCAACCATATGGGATGCTCAATCTGGCTAGAAAGTGCCCTCAAGCTCCCTCAAGGCAGGCCCAATCACTGGGGAAGCAGAATTTGAAGGAGTGGACTCTAAGGCAGGAACGCCCAGACGGCAACTCAAACTTTCTTTTTTTTTGAGACAGTCTTGCTCTGTCACCCAGGCTGGAGTGCAGAGGCATGATCTCGACTCACTGCAACCTCCACCTCTCGGGTTTAAGCGATTCTCCTGCCTCAGCCTCCCAAGTAGCTGGGACTACAGGTGCCTGCCACCATGCCCGGCTAATTTTTTGTATTTTTAGTAGAGATGGGGTTTCATCATGTTGGCCAGGCTGGTCTGGAACTCCTGACCTCGTGATCCACCTGCCTTGGCCTCCTGAAGTGTTGGAATTACAGGCATGAGCCACTGTGCCCAGCCTCTGACCTTCATTCTGATCTCCTTGCAGGGCCTCCAGACAGTCATCCAAAGGGATTTCTTTCCTGATGTGGAGAAGCTCCAGGCACAGAAGGAGTACCTGGAAGCCGAGGAGAATGGAGACTTGGAACGGATGCGCCAGATTGCCATCAAATTTGGCTCTGCCTTGGGCAAGATGTCCCGGGAGCCCCCGCCGCCCTGTATGAGGACCCTATGGGTAGTGGAGAGGGGAAAGCCTGCTGAACTGTTGCTTCGGGCTGCTCTAATTCTCATCCCCCTCTCTTCCCTTAGATGTGACTCCAGCCACGTTTGAAACCCCTGAGGTGCATGCAGGCACTGGAGTGGTGGGCAACAAGCCCAGGCCCCGCGGCCGAGGCCCAGAGGATGGTGAGTGAGCATGCCCTTTTTCAGTCACCTGGCCAGGATTGCCTGGGAATCTTAGCCTGTGAGGCCCTGAGGGGGTGCTCCAGAGGGCTGCAGGTCACATCTTGTTCCTGAGAGGTCTTGCCTAAATAGCAGCCTGTGAAGTCAAAGGACGTTGGTCTAACTGTTAAACATTTGGGTCCAGCTCCCACACGTGACTCGCCTCTGTGAAATGGGACTCTCACTAGCTCTCACTGGCTTTTCGGCTGTGTTCCAGCCCTGCCCTGTGGGCTTCATGGATGTTGGAAGGCCCCTTTTGTCACTATCCTGAAGACGCCTCAGGGCCTCTCCATTTGTTTCCTTCATATTGGTTGCTTCCCAGATAATTGCATGGCTCGCTGCTTTTTTTCCTATAGATCTCTGCATAGATGTTACCTGTTCAGAGAAACCTTTCTTGACCTGCCACTGTAAAGTCACAACACCACTGGTGCTCTGTGGCTTCCAGCCTGGCTTTGATTTTTCATCACAAGACATTTTATTTTATTTTATTTTATTTTATTTTACTTTATTTTTTATTTTTTGACACAGAGTCTCACTCTGTCACCCAGGCTGGAGTGCAATGGTGTGATCCCAGCTCACCGCAACCGCCACCTCCCGGATTCAAGCAATTCTCCCTGCCTTAGCGTCCCAAATAGCCAGGATTACAGGCTCCCGCCAGCACACCTGGCTAATTTTTGTATTTTCTAGTAGAGACGGGATTTTGCCATATTGGCCCTGCTGGTCTTGAACACCTGCCCTCAGGTGATCTGCCTGCCTTGGCCCTCCCCAGAGTGCTGGGATTACAGGTTTACACCCCGGAGTGCTGGGATTACAGGTTTATACCTTAATATACAAGGCTTACGCCACCGCGCCTGGCCGAGACATAACATTTTAAAGGGATTACTATTTATGGTCTCTTTCCCTAATTGGCATCGCTTGCATAAGAGCAGAAGCGTTATTTTGCTTTCATCTGTATGCTGTGTTGGGAACAGCACACGTGGTATTGTGGGCCTTGCACAGGTACACGTGGAACAGATGAAAGTTGTCATCTTCAGCATGTTTGCTGGGACACACAGGTCTATATGGTAACATCGTGACTTGATGGGGGAGTCCGTTTAGGAAAGGGCACTCCGAGTCCTGTTGAATGTAAGTGTTCTGCACGCCATGGGACTTCCGCATGGTCAGGCCCTCTTTTAATCAGTAGTAGAACGTCAGTGCACGTATGGACGAATGAGATGCTCTTTCCTATCAGTTTCTAGACTCCAGTGTGCTGGAACAGCACAGATGTGTTGTATGTTTGCACAAACATGATATTTTTTGCTTTACAATTCAGCTTTTTCGGCCATTAACACAGTCCTTGTTGTCCTTGAAACTTGATTATCTGTTGAAATGTAGCTTGTGCATCACAGGACAATTTGTAGATTTTTTTCTTCCTTTTTTTTCCTATAGAGATGAGGTTTCATTATGTTGCCCAGGCTGGTCTTGAACTCCTGAGCTCAAGTGATCCTCCCACCTCAGCCTCCCAAAGTGCTAGGATTACAAGTGTGAGCCATCATACGTAGCCAATTTGCAGATTTTCAATACCTGTACACCTACATGCCAGTAAATATAGGAATCCTTTTCAGAACCTAAGTGGTAGGAGCCATCATCGCGTTTACAGGTGAGGAAGCTGAGGCTCAGAAAGGGAGTCACTTCTGCAGGTCTCAGCGATGGTCAGGGTTTCACTTCTTATCTCTCTGACCCCTGTCCTCATCCCTTGGGTCTTGAACTTGTAGCCACTGTGCCTTGTGCATAGCCTCGCATGTAGCAGGTGGTCAGGACTGTCACTAGACTCGAAGGCAAAACTCTCCAGGTGGCCCCACTGAAGTTTGCACCACCACACGCAGCACCAGGGCACCACCTCAGTGGGGGTACCACTTTCCATGGTGGCAGGCTTGGTGTCGAGGTGTTTGGGGTTGTGGCTTAGCACCTGTGAGGCCCCATCCAGAGGACCGGGTCATATGGGGTCCCTGGAATTGGGGCTGGCTCTCAGGTCAGGATGATAAGGCGATGACCACCCACCTGTAGTACAGGTACTGGGAAGAGAAGAGTGGTTAAAGTAAGGAAATCCTAGAAAGTGAGGGAGAGCCCCCGAGGATTTGGAGGTACATCCCACAGGGCTGGCACCACTTTGGTGGGGGAGGAGCCTGCCTGTGATCACGAGCTCTTACTCTAACACCTGTGTTGCTCCCTCCAGTCTGAATCAGACTATGTAATTCCCTTGGCATCCAGCACATGAGCAGAGCTAGCCCTGCATCTGTAGAGCACCACCTGAAGGCTCTCTGGGCAGTCAGAGTGGGTGGATTCTGCCCCCATGGGGAGTCCTTGGCAGTGTGGGCTCTCATGGGCAGAAGCCAGGACCAGGGGAGAGGATTCCAGCACTGCATGTTGGGGGCTGTGATTCCTGGGCCTGGGTGTCGTCCTCTTTCCTGACTACAAAGGGTGCTGTGTTCCTCCTCCCGCAACCCCTAAGCAGGAGAGGCTGGAGAGGAGGAGGAGAAGGAGCCACTGCCCAGCCTAGATGTCTTCCTGAGCCGCTACACGAGTGAGGACAATGCCTCCTTCCAGGAGATCATGGAGGTGGCCAAGGAGAGGAGCCGGGCACGCCACGCTTGGCTCTACCAGGCTGAGGAGGAGTTTGAGAAGGTGTCTCTGGGGTCTTGGGTGTCACATAGGCATAGGCACCCTCTGTGGTGGTTGGGGGAGCCCCAGGGCCGTGGGTACAATGCCCAGGGGCATCTCTGACCATCACTTTTCCCCATGTGATTGCAGAGGCAGAAAGATAATCTTGAACTCCCGTCAGCAGAGCACCAGGCCATCGAGAGCAGCCAGGCCGGTGTGGAGACCTGGAAGTACAAGGCCAAGAATTCCCTCATGTACTATCCAGAGGGTAAGCAGCGGGCCTGGCAGCCAGATGGGGAGGTGTTGGGTAGAGCTGCGTGTGTCTGGCTCTGTGTTTGGAGTAGCCTTCCAGGTGTGTATGTCCGTGCCCCCTTGCAGTTTGGGCCTCCGAGGGATACTGGTCTGTCTCAGAGTGGACAGGTCTGTGTGAGGTCAGCAGTGAGTGAGGCCCTCTCCAGCAGCACCAGGGCCTGCGTTCTGCTCAGTGCTTCTGTTCATCTGGGAGTGACTTGGCCGAGAAGCGAGCTCCTCATGCTCCTTAGGCTGCTGCCCTTCTGACACCTGCTGCTACCTTTGCTTCGTCTGCCAGGTGTCCCTGATGAGGAGCAGCTGTTTAAGAAGCCCCGGCAGGTGGTGCATAAGAACACGCGCTTCCTTAGGGATCCCTTCAGCCAAGCCCTGAGCAGGTGCCAGCTCCAGCAGGCAGCCGCCCTCAATGCCCAGGTGAGTGGCGGGTCAGCAGGGTCACATGCGCCAGGCGGGGCAGGGCTGCCTGGGGGCAGGCACGATCTCTCCCATGTCTTTGAGCTTGGCGGAGCTCAGTGAGTGGAACCATCTGCGGCCCTGTGTGGCAGGGTCCTGAGTCTTTCCTCAGCCCCAGTGGGCTTCCATTGAACACTGCCTTGGTTACACACGTTCTGTAGGTCCAGATCTGTGCCAGCTCCCTTGATGGCAGGGGCATGAGAGAAAAGGGGCTGCTGGGAGCGAGTCCAGGCTGGCCGCTGCACGCGCACACGCCGGGCAGGGAAGCCAGCGAGCAGCAGAGGGAGCCCAGTCCCAGGGGGTGGCTGGGGTGAGACAGGCCCTGGGTTGGCAGACAGCAGAGGCTGTCTGAGTCTGGGGGCAAGACGAGTGGACACTCTCTGACAGTGACTGTGGCGGTCACAGGGTTGAAGTGAGGAAGGCAGGAAGAGACTAGAGCATAAGTCCTATCTATCGTCAGCATTGCCTCCTGCAGGGGCCTGGCATCAGCATCCTCCAGAGTCGCTGGGATAGGCGCAGCTGGAGCTGAGCCCTGGCACCTCCCTGGATGGGAGGAGGGGCTTCCCTCGCTCCGGTGCCCACTTTGACAGGCCCTCAAAGTCTTTGGGGTGGTTGGGGCAGGGGCCCTCCCTCTCTTTGTCCAAGAAGGCCGCCAGCCCCAGAGCCCCAGCCTTGCCTTGAGCAGAGGAAGTGTTTCCAGCATGTTCCTACGTGTTTGCCCACTAGCCCGCTGTCGAGCGTGTGGACTGCAGTCCCCCTGATGCCAGCCTCTCTGCTTGTTCCAGCACAAACAGGGCAAGGTGGGCCCCGATGGCAAGGAGCTGATCCCCCAGGAGTCTCCTCGAGTGGGTGGATTTGGATTTGTTGCCACTCCTTCTCCTGCCCCTGGTGAGAAAAGTGCCCACTGGCAAGTGGCCTACTGCTGGGACTCCCTGGGAGAGGTGGGCTTCTCAGTCGGCCCTGGCCACTCTCGGTCTCTACCTGGCCTGCCCCACACGTTGTGTAACTCAGGGACCTGGTCTCCTGTCTGTACAAGGCCTTAGAGGCCAGGTGTCCAGGCTGCTTGGGGCTGTGGGCGGGCTGGACTCTCAGGCAGACCTGACCCGAGACGTCCTGGGGTGATGTGTCCTGTCCTGGTCCTTACTGTGATGTCAGCAGGTGGGGGTGTGTGCATAGTGCTTATGAGTCTAAGTCTACCTAGCACTGCAGGGAGGGAGGCTCGGCACCTCAGGGGGCAGGTGACACTTAGGTGGTCCCGTGGCATGCGTGGGTGCCCCTCCTGCACTCTGGCCTCTGTGCTTTTGGGTGCTGGTGCTGTGTCACAGGCCAGGGCATGTGAAGGCACCACAGGTTTGTCCGGGGTTCTAGGAGGTTTGGGAGCCCTGGAAGGCCTGAGTGTCTCCTCCTGCATGGCTGGGGGAGACCTCCCAGAGGCTCGTAGGCTAAGCACATGGCTGTAGGGCCTTGAGCCTGCCTCGGAACTGCTAGGAGCTTGGCATTTCCCTTTCGGAGGATGGAGGTGCCAGGGTTCCAGAGTCCTGGGGAAGGAGAAAGGGCTAGCTGCCTGTATTCATGTTAGCTGGGATGCACATTGGGTGAACAGGCTGTGACTGGAGGGGAGGGGGGTGGGGAGTCCTCTGGCCTGAGACGGTTTTGGGCTCTTTATTTGCAGGTGTGAACGAGTCCCCAATGATGACCTGGGGGGAGGTTGAGAACACACCATTGAGAGTTGAAGGGTCGGAAACCCCCTACGTGGACAGGACACCGGGCCCAGCTTTCAAGGTGGGTCGTGGTGATGGGGGAAGTGTGTGACCGGGGTGGACACCTCTAGAGCCCTGAGTGCCTGTGGCTGAGGACTGAGCACTGGGATCGGCCCCCAGCTGCTGACAGGCAGAGGGCTGGCTTTTCTGAATGCCAGGGCACCGAGGGCAGGTGTGGGTGGGTGGACCTGTCACAGAGGGATTTGGGGGTGTGAGGGCTGAGACACCAAGGCAGGGAGTGGCTTGGGCCCTGTGGATCCTGGAGGCCGGGTGCTGTTCATGAGTGAGGGAGGATAGTCACAGACACGTCAGGAGCTCTGCAGGCCTGAGGACCACGGGACGCGGCTGTGTGCTTGCAGAGGAAGGACCCTGGCTACAGAACATGACTGGGGCACGCTGGATGACACGGCTCAAGCCTGGTGTTGTAGGAGTGGTCGGGGTGGAGTGTGTGAGAGCCGGCACAAACCAGGGGAGGCTCTTCGTGGGCTGGGTCAGATGCAACAGGCCTCCCCATACCACTGCGGGGCTTTCCCCAGAGTACTTAGTAGAGGTAACCCATGTCCAGACAAAACATGGGGAGAGGTTTTGGTTACTTTCGTTCTGAATTGTCTGGGATGCAAGGATAACTAAGGCAGGCATGCGAGAGGGATAATGAAGAGGATGCTATGCTGTCAAATGTGACAGCATAAGGCAAGGGCTGAGGTGCTTCCAAGGTGCGCCTGCCACTGCTTCCCGAGTCTCCAGGCCAACGGAAATTGTGAAATCATGATCCAAGTCAGAATTTAGGGCTCGATAAAGATGGCAACTCAAATTGCACTGAATAGCAGAGTATTTAGAAATGAAGGAAGCTAGGTTCTTAGGATGTGTAGCAGCATACATTGTGGAAAGGTGAAAAGGTTACATGTAAAAACAATAACCATAAAACAACTAGAAGAAAATAGTGGCAAGTATTTAGTTTGATTTTTTTTTTTTTTTTTTTTGAGATGGAGTCTCGCTCTGTTGCCCAGGCTGGAGTGTGCTGGCGCGATCTCGGCTCACTGCAACGTCCACCCCCTGGGTTCAAGTGATTCTCCTGCCTCAGCCTCCCGAGTAACTGGGACTACAGGCATGCGTCATCATGCCCGGCTTATTTTTGTATTTTTAGTAGAGATGGGGTTTCACTGTGTTGGCCAGACTGGTCTCGAACTCTTGACCTTGTGATCCACCCACCTCAGCCTCCCAAAGTGCTGGGATTACAGGTGTGAGCCACCATGCCTCGCCTTTATTTATTTATTTATTTTAAACAGATAGGGTTTCACTGTGTTGTCCAGGCTGGAGAACAGTGGTGCAATCATAGCTCCTTGTAACATTGAGCTCCTGGGCTCAAGTGACCCTCCAGCCTCAGTCTCTGAGTAGCTGGGACTAATAGCACACACCACCACACCCAGCTAATTTTGTGTGTGTGTGTGTGTGTGTGTGTAGAAAAGAGGTCTCGTCGTGTTGCTCAGACTGGTCTCCAACACCTGAGCTCAAGTGATCCTCCTGCCTTGGCCTCCCAAAGTGCTGGGGTTCCAGGTATGAGCCACCACTCCCAGCCTGTAGTCTAATCTTAAGTTAGGAAGGACTCTCTAAACATAAAAGCAAAGGAAGAAATCACAAATGAAAATAACAAATACAGCAGAAAATGTTATAAGTGAAACAAGTGCAAATAACTGAAAACACATATGCTGGGTGTAGCGCAGTTGACTTGACACAGGGTCTTGGCGAGGGTCTTCTGAGTGACAGCAGCAGAAAAGGAAAATGAGCCCCTTGAGAGTAAAATAGGCCACAGACACGTGGGGAAGCGCCCAAAATACAGAGTGCCGATAAGACAGAGATGTTCACGCCGATAATCAGGGAAACGTTAAAACAGACCTCTTGTTCCTGAGAGGTTGTCAGAGGTCATGGCTTTGGGAGGAACAGGAAGACAGGTGAGGAGTGCTGGGCCCTGGGCAGGTCAGGCGGGGTTGGGGGCTTTCCAGGGGCTTTTAGTGGGAGGTGATGGTGGGTTGTGGGGGTTTTGTAGGCAACAAAGAGAGGCTGGCAGCCACCACAGTGGCTTTCTGTGTGAAGGGCTGCCTGGCATGTGGCAGGCCTGGCACAGCTACCCACACGCCTGCTACCTTGTAGATCCTGGAGCCGGGCCGCAGGGAGCGGCTGGGGCTGAAGATGGCCAACGAGGCTGCTGCCAAGAACCGGGCCAAGAAGCAGGAAGCCTTGCGGAGAGTGACGGAGAATCTGGCCAGGTGAGGGGCCGCCTGGCTGGTGGGGAAGTGTGAGGGTAGCTCTGGCCTGCTCCTGCTTGGCCCCTGCCCTGACGGTGTGGAGGCATGGCCCATGCGGCAGAGTCCAGGGCAGATCTGTGGGGTTCTGCAGTGGGTACTGTGGCAGCTCCTCTATCCAGAGCACAGCCACACATGGACAGGATGAGAGGCCCCCTCCATCTTCTCTTTCCTCCACCTCCTCTTTGGCCCATCCCTAAGAGGCATCTTTAGGCATGTGGTCCTGCTGGGAGCTTTCATCAGCCCTGTGGAGACGGTCATTGTTCCCCTTGGAGAGGGGTGGGGACTCCAACTCTCAGAGGCCTGGGGGTCCACCCCAGCCCCCACAGCCAAGGGCAGTGCTGCTGTTTGACCTTAGGTTTGACCTGAGTGCTGCTGTTTGACCTCAGGGATCCCCCGCATTTGCCGCCATGCCATCCTCCTCAGCTCAGAGTGACTGTGTCTCTGTCCAGGCTCTTCCTGGGAGCCGAGGGAGGCCCTGCTGCCGGCAGCTCTCAGCCCACCTAACCCTGCCTCTCTCGTCCATCCCTTCACCCCAGCCTCACTCCCAAAGGCCTGAACCCAGCCATGTCCCCAGCCCTACAGCGCCTCGTGAGCAGGACGGCCAGCAAGTACACAGACCGAGCCCTGCGGGCCAGCTACACACCATCCCCAGCACGCTCCACCCACCTCAAGACCCCGGCCAGTGGGCTACAGACCCCCACAAGCACACCAGCGCCTGGCTCTGCCACACGCACCCCTCTCACGCAGGACCCGGCCTCCATCACGGACAACCTGCTGCAGCTCCCTGCTCGGCGCAAAGCCTCGGACTTCTTTTAGAGCCAGGCTTGGGCTGGGCCCATAGACGCTTCATGGAGCCTGCAGGGCAGCTGTACACCCAGCAGAGGACTCCAGCCTTCTCGGGGCCCAGGCCTGGGCCAAAGCTGTTGACTACGCCAGGAGCCACTGGAGAAAGGGGCTGTGCTGGGGCCAGGCTGGCACAGGATGCACATGCCCACGCCACATCCCAGGGCCTTGCCAAGCTGTTTGCTGTTTAATCGGCCCCTTGAAGTGTCATTAAAGAACACCTGGTACAGTCTGGGGGTTGCCTCTCCATCCTGCTCCCCACACAAGCCCTAGCCTTGCCCTGGGGCCTACGTCGTGTCTCAGGACTGCAGGGCTTGAAGCGAGGGGCCCCCCAGGTGAGGAAGCTGCAGGTGGCGTGGCTGTGGGGGCACCGGATGACTCTGGCATTGCTTTCTGCAGCACCTGGAACCTGTGTTCTGAGCTGAGCTCACATCCTCCTATGCTTTCTGCTCCTCTGGGGGGATGTGAAGGAGAAATGGAGCCCTTGGAAGTTGTACTCTCGGGTTCACCTGCAGTTCTGGGCCCAGGTCTGCAGCCTCCACTCTGGGCTTGCCTGCTGTGAGGTGCACTGGTTATAGGACTGTGTAGGGGCTGCATATCAGGTGATCTCAGCCATCACCTTCTCCCAGCCCTGGCTTCCAGCTCATGGGGTGGGACTGTCCCGCTCACCCTTCTGCCGTAGGCACTGCTAATCTTATGCTGCTGGCCCTGGCCTCACCTTGTCTCTCCCACCAACAGGAGCTCCCAGATAACAGTAATGTGGGCCCCAGGCTCCATGCAGACCTGGCAGGTCCTCTGTGCACTGCGGGCACACTTGCCCATTGGCCAAGGATATGGGTGTCTGACCCTTAGGAGTCTGGTGGCCTGACAGTCCTGTGCCTGCTTTCTGCAGAGGTAGAGGGGCCCAGCTGGGCCCAAGACCAAGGTCTGGCCCCCAGACCTCAAGTGGAGGTCACAGATTGTGCATTCAGGGTGGGGGTCTCACTGCTCAGGGACACACCTGGCCTCTGCTCACACTGGGATCCTTCTTGCTTTGAGTGTACCCAGCCTGTGCTAGGCGATCTCTGGTCCTCTCACACCTTTCCTAAGTGCTGAAGTTCTCTGGAGGCTGGTGCAGGGCCTGATCTCTGCCACCTACCTGGGGCCACTGCTAACCTGTGTTCCTCGATAGTGAGTTCCTGCAAGTTCCTGGGGTGGCTGAGCTCCAGATGTGCCCTGGGACCTGCAGGTGGATGTAGGGTTGCTGGACAGGTAGGATGGGACTCTTAATGGGTGGGGGATGTGGGGCCTTTGGTGCTTTATCCCATAGGAAAGGGTGCATGTTGTCCTAAGGGAGTCCCCAGGAAGTGGGGAGGGAGGGGGAGGAGCACTGTCTAGGTGCTGACCACCTCAAGCACTTGGCCAGCAAGTGGGCCGCATGCTTTGGGAGCAATGGGTGACACAGCAGGAAGCACAAAAGACAGGCCAGTGCACCATCACCAAGGGCTGCTGAGCAGCTTGCAGAGCCACTGGGTGGGGAGGGCACACCGGGAGGTCTCAGCTGGGGCTGCCCCTGGAGGACAGGGCAGGGAACTTGAGGGCTGAGTACAGAAATCTCAAATGACTCCGGGAAATAGAGGAAGAGGAGGATGCTGAGCGAGGGACTCTGAGGGAGTGGGGGTAGGTTAGAGTGGGCTAAACTGTAGGAGGCCAGGGGGAGTCGTGGACCCCTGGAGCTGGCCAGCCCCAGGGCATTGGGGAGGAGGCCAGGTCAGAGGGAGACAGTGTGGGCCTGGCAGGTGGACCCTGGCAGAGGCCCTCTCGTCCCCCACAAGGCCAGGCCACACCACGAGTCTGCCTGTACCTGAGCACCTGTCCTGTGCTCCTAGGCCGGAGACCACTGTGTGTCAGGTGGGGCGGTTGGCTGAGTCCCAGAGAAAAACACTCCTCACTGGGCACTCTTGATGCTTGTACACACCCTGTGGTTTATTTGGTGGTCAGTAAAGAACGTCTTTGCTACTAAGTGGAAGAAAGCTAATGGAACGTAATCAAAATAGTGGTTTAATTGACGAATTTTACTTGCACCTGTGCCTTCTTCAGATCCTACCTGCCTACTTAGTTAATGTGAAGGCCGACTGCGCCATGCCCCCCCACCACGACCCCCACCACACACGACGGGGCCATCGTCATGCTAGGTGCTTGCTTTCCCCACCTCAGCTCCGGAGACGTGATGGTCTTTGGCCCTGGAGGTCTCGGCCAGCCTGTCCTCCACCCTGTCCTCGTTCTCGGGCACCACCAGC
The DNA here is from genome assembly GCF_003255815.1 of Theropithecus gelada. Classification (NCBI taxonomy): domain Eukaryota; kingdom Metazoa; phylum Chordata; class Mammalia; order Primates; family Cercopithecidae; genus Theropithecus; species Theropithecus gelada. The sequence goes on along the minus strand of NC_037678.1, from coordinate 31,245,503 downwards.
AGCCGGTGCTGGGTTTTGGCTCCAAGCTTGTGGTCGGGTCGGTGGTCGGGCCGGTGGTCGGGCCTCAAGCCTGGCTTGGTGTCCAGTTTGCACTCGGCACGGTACTTGCCCTCCCCCTCCCTCTTGAAGGAGGCAGAAGACATGGCTTTGGGCTTGGGGGGCTGCAGCCACGAGTGGCTGAGGATCTCATCGATGTGGAGCCGCTGGCTGACGTCAGGCTGCAGCATGCGGTAGATGAGGTCCTTGCACTCACAGGTCAGGTTCTTGGAGCGCGGGAAGTCCACACGGTGCTCCTTCTGGATACGCAGCATCTTCCTGATGTCGGAGTCGTCGTAGGGCATGGAGCCGCAGACCATGATGTAGAGGATCACACCCAGGCTCCAGATGTCGTACACCTTGGGCTGGTAGGGGATGCCCTGCAGCACCTCGGGGGCTGCATATGCCGCTGACCCGCAGAAGGTCTTGCTGAGGATGATGCGCCCATTGCTGTCCCGCAGGCAGCGCTTGGAGAAGCCGAAGTCAGACAGCTTGATGTTGAAGTCCTTGTCGAGGAGAAGGTTCTCGCACTTGAGGTCTCGGTGGACAACGTCCAGGTCGTGGCAGTACTTGACGGCCAAGGAGAGCTGTCGGAACATCTTGCGCGCCACGTCCTCGTGCAGGGCTCCCCGGCACTTGATGAACTCGAGGAGGTCGCCCTGGACGCCAAGCTCCATGATGATGTAGATGCGCCCGTCAGAGGTCTCAAAGATCTCGTAGGTCTTGATGATGGAGCCGTGGTTGACAGTTGCTAGGATGTCCATCTCCCGAGGAAGGAATCTCTCCACAAAGTCAGTGGGTGTTTTCTTGCGGTCGATGATCTTGACAGCCACATTGAACTTGAGGCGCTCAGAGTAGGCAGATTTGACTTTTGCGTAGGAACCCTTGCCAAGATTGATGCCTACGATGTAACCCTTCTTCCTTAGGACTGTGGCATCGTCCATGGTGCCAGGAGCGACTGGCGCCGCTGCCGTCTACATCCCCCCGTCACGTGGGCCAGCGGGCATTGTCCTCATTTACACTACCGGGAGGTGTCTGGCTGGGCTGGGCTGGGCTTCAACTCAGGGGTGGAACACTCAGCATTGTCTCTGGGTGACTTCAGCAAATGAACTCATAAAGCCAAGGAGTGGGGGCGGGGACTGGGCTGAGGGGGAACAGGGTTCCTGGAACCATGGAAGCCAGGCTGGTCTGGCAGGAGCGCCCGCTCCCCACCCGCTGGAAGGAAGCCTGTCCCCAGACAGGACTGTGGTAACCCTGTTGCTACTGCTTGCATTGGTTTCCCTGTCTGTCACACAAGTCAGGCCGGAGGGGAGGCGGCCCGTGTCCAGCCTGTTTCCATCACCTGGCTGTGGGGACCGACCCTGTGTTGGTCTTTGTCTCACTAGGGTGGGTTTCCTGCAGCTTCTTTGGGCTATGAAAAAAAGCCCCCCTTGGGCCGTGTCCTTGGTGTGGCAGGACAGTTCTCCCTGACAGTCACCCAGACAGGCCTGCATAGCACCCCGGTTACACAGACAGATTTCCACAGCACTGCCTTAACATTGAGCACATAGTTAAATCTAGGGAAATTAGTGCCCAGACATCGAAGCCAGAAATGAAACATACGGTCAGTAGGAGCCTTGCATGGGCTTCTCTCTTGCTGGAGCCAGCCAAAATAATAGGAACGGTTTTACATTCCTAGTGCCACGACCCATCTCGGGTCGACAAAATCTGAAGACAAGTCAAGGTAACAGGCAGCTGTTTGAATAGATTCATCGAATAGTCTAAGGCAGCTCTCTGGACCAAGCTGTAAAGGAGATAAAATCGAAATAATCACACCCGTACCACAGTAGACAGGCCTTGAAGACAGTGGGCCCCTTTTGATCAGACTTAGCAAGCATTTTTTTTTTTTTTTTTTTTTTGCCTCTGACCTACTTGAAACAAAATCAGTTACCAGTAGACTTAGGTGATTGCTAGCACGTAGGCATATAACCCCAACCTATATAAACACTAAGAAAATTGTAACACTTGGAGTTGGTCTGGTGGAATTATCTCCAGCCTTCTCCCTGTATCCAGTTACAGTAAAAAATTCCCTTCTTTCCTAGTTTGTCTGCTTCTTGTTATTGGGCCTCAAGAAAATGCAGCTGGACCTGGCTTGGTTCTGGGAACAGTGGTACCTGGGAGGGACTGCCCTGGACCAGTCCGGCTGGCAGTGGTGCCAAGCCTGGTAGACGAAAGCAGCCCTGTGTTTGGGAGCGGAGGCGGCAGGCCCCTCAGGGTAGAGAGCCGGGCAGGTGAGTCGCTGCTGCTCCAGCGAGCAAGGGCCTGTGTATGGGTGGGTCAGGGCTGCAGTACATGCCAACTGGGTGCCCAGGGTCCAGGGCAGGTGCCTGCATGTCTGAGGGGTGGGGCAGGGCCTCCCTTGGGTAGAGGTGGCAGGAAGGCACCTGGGCAGCAGAGAGCTTGGGAGAAGAGAGGGCTTTTTCTGAGAGTGGCTGGGAAGGAGGAGGGAAGTGAAGGAGTCGGGGCTTTTTCTGTAAGTGGCAGGCCGCCACTGCAGGTGTAGGACAGGAGAAGGGCCGTCCCAGTTGTGTTTTAAGATGGTCAGTGGCAGAGAAAGAGACAGAGTAGAACTGGCTTTGCGATGAAGGTGGGGGCCAGTGCCTTCAACCAAGTGAGAGGAGGCTGGGCCAGGGTGGGCCTCGGGATCAGCAGGAGACAGAAGGTCAGGTCTGTCTTGTTTGCTAGTCTGTCAGTGGATGGGCCCTGGTGCTGGGGAATCCTGGGGCTGAGAGTACCCAGGCCATGCACTGGGAAGAGCAGGCACCTGGGTGAGGAGGGAGTTCTGAGTCATGTCAGTTTGGGGCTTTGTGTGGAGTGAGCAGCAGTCGCCTGTTGGAACCCTGACACTGAGTATCATTTGCATCTTGGGCTGCCTTTCGCACCTGGAAACAGTGTGAACATCCTGTGTCAGGGCTGGTGTGTGGATTTGTGCTTTGGGAAATGTGGCATCCTGTACATGTCTCAGGTGCTTTGGACGGATGTTCATTTGTCATCCATCACAGGCATCCTGGGTCCACAGGGAGTGGCTGGGACAGACGAGCTGTGTGCTCAGCGTTAAGGGGAGAGGGAGGAAGGCCTGCTCCCAGGTGGGGTTTAGTCCTGGAAGGTTTCAAAGAGGAAGTGATGTTGGAGCTGGGGTGCTGGGAATCAACAGACTCCATGGGGTTGACAAGAGGGGCAGGACATGTCAGGCAGATGTGACATCTTGGCCCTGGCATGGCTGTGGGAACCCACTCTGTCTGGAGTACACAGGGAGCACCCTGTGTCTGGAGGTCACTAGGGAAGATTGGAGAAACAGGGCAGCCAAAGTCAGGATGCCAAGCTGAGAGGCTCAGATGAGCAGGATGGGCCGATGTGCCCACAGTGACTGCCTTCCAGCAGTGACAGCCTCCCAGAGTCCCACCCGAAGCTCTTTGTAGCATCGGTGGTTAATAGCTTTAGTTTGATGCTTTCCTTTTTCCTGGGAGTCTCTATGGCTGAAATGACCAGCACTTCACTCCTTTTTTTGTCCTAGAAGGGGCTGGCTATGAAAATTTGCAGGCCAGGACCCAGGAGCATGAGAATTCCCACTTACCACCCCTTGACCCTTTCCCTTGCTCCCCTAAATGACCTATCTGGGGCATTTCTCTGCATATCTGCTTGCCCTGCCCTTTCCCTTCCCCCTTCCCTTCCCCCTTCCCTTCCCCCTTCCCTTCCCCCTTCCCTTCCCCCTTCCCTTCCCCCTTCCCTTTCCCCTTTCCCTTTCTTTTCAATGGAGTCTTCCTCTGGCACGATCTCAGCTCACTGCAACCTCCACCTCCAGGGTTCAAGCAATTTTCATGCCTCAGCCTCTCCAGCAGCTGGAATTACAAGCACGCACCATGATGCCCAGCTAATTTTTGTATTTTTTAGTAGAGATGGGGTTTCACTCTATTGCCCAGGTTGGTCTCGAACTCCTGGCCTCAAGGGATCTGCCTGTCTCAGCCTCCCAAAGTGCTGGGATTACAGGCATGAGCTACCGTGCCCTGGCCAGATATCTGCCTTCTTGCTAGACTCTATCAATGCCTTCTCCCTCTTTTTGTGCATTCTACTTCACCCCCCGAGTGCCTCTCTGGTCCTTGGGGGACATGCCAGAAGAGGCAGGTGTCAACATCGCAGAGGCGGAGCTGCCCAGGCATGGAGTGGGCTGCTTCATCCAGGAAGCACACACAGGGCCGGGACTCCTGGTGTGTTTGACGGAGAGGGTTGGATTGGATCTGGGGACCTCCAGCGTTGCTCCTAGGGTTGCAGTCCTGTGAGCCAGGTACCTGCACACTCTGAGAAATCCACTTCCCTCTGAACCTTCCTTTCCTTTATAAAGTAGACACCCGTTTACCCATTTGTCCCCCAAGCACTGAGGGTCTGCCCTGGGTGCTGAGGTACACTGATGAGCTAGACCACCCATGCCTTCCTGGAGCCCAGAGGCGAGGGAGGCTCAATCACGCCAAGTGTGTATGCACGATGGTGGCTGTGCCACGCCTCAGAACCATGGTGCTGTGAGGACAGGGAACTGGGGATTGGACTTTGGGAAGCTGAGGAAGGCTGAGGTGTGAGGAACGAGCCAGGTGGAGGGGGATGAGGATGGCTACTACATGTGACGGTTTGAAGGGATGTGGCTTGGCAGGAACATGGACAGGCCATGGAGGGCCTTGTTGAGGTCCTGGTCCTAGCACCTCTGAGGGTCCTTGAAGGGGTCTGAGCCAGGGCTGAGCCACCTATGGGAGTCGCCCGGCATGGCGAGGCCACCTGTGGAGGGGTCACCTGGGCCTCCTGCCCTGGGCAGTGTGATCTCAGACACTCTCTCTGAGCTGTTTCCAGCTGTAAAGCGCAGAGCAGGAACTCCTCCCGCAGCCCCTCCCACCCGGGCTCACCTGGCTGAGCTACAGTGAAGCTCCCAGACCTGCTTGCTGGCCACTCCCCTGAGGACCAGCGCAGGTCTGTGGGGATAATTGGGGAGGAGGGCCCAAGAGCCATTCCTCAGGATGTCCCACCCGGGCCCCCATCCCGGCACTCTGGGCTTCCTCTCCACCGTGAGTTTCTTGGTGGGAAGAACAGGGTGGCCCCTCGAGGCCTGTTGGCAGAGTACAGAGTGGCAGGCTGCTGAGAACCCCTAGAAGGCTTTATGGAGGCCTCAGCCCCTCAGCTGAGCCTGGAGAGCTGGACAGAGTCTGCAGGGGCAAGTTCCCTGTATGATTATGGGCCATGTGTGTGATGGGGGCACAGTGGTGAGGCCTGGTGCCCAGAGGCCAGGGGAGGATGCACTGGGCCACAGGAGGACCCTAGAGGCCAGGGTAGGTTTCTCCCCGCTGGGCAGTGGGAGCCAGGCTGGGTGGGGGATGGCTCTGGACACTGTTGGAGGTGGTGGGAGGGTTGGGGTGGAGGCCTGAAATTAAACCACGTGGAAGGGGGCTTTGGGAGCATGAGGAGGCAGGTGGACTTGAGGAGGAGTGCAAGGAGGGCTGGTCCAGGCTCTCAATGGACCCTGCTTCTCCAAGGGGACTGAGGTTGGGGTCTTCCTGAGGTAGAGAAGTGACCATAGGTAGACTGTGGACAGTGATCATGAATGCTGCTGGCAGTGGAGCTCCTCTGCTCTGACATTCTCTGTGTCCAGTACCTGCTTCAGGCCCCGCCCCGGGGGAGTGGGAGTCGAACTGTCCTAGCCTTGGGTTTGACTTTGGCCCCATCCACTTAGAGGCCATGGGAGAGGTGATTCTGAAAGCGCTTGTCCTTTGTGTGTGTGTCAAGCCTTAGGCCCACATAAGGTTGTCCACAGTGGGGCGAGGAGAAAGGGGCCATGGAGAGGTAGCCCTGCCTAAGATATGCACAGGCCATGCAGCACACTGTAGCCAGTGGTGCCAACTTTAGGCTCATGACCCCTGTGGGGCTCCGATGGTCAGCATTCCCTGTCCTCAGGCCAGGCATGCATTGTGGTTGCCTGGCCTATCCTACTTGCCAGTGTCAACTTCTAATGCTGGCAGGGGTGTCATCCCTGGGGACAGGCTGGGACGGGGATAAGATGTGGTCAAGACCACACACGACTGTGGGACATGCTTGGGCTGGAGTGTGGTTGGGCCATCCGGCAGAGCCTCCTACTTCTCCTGGGCTGGAGAGTGACCACAGGGTGGGGTGACCCCGGCACTGTTGAAAGCTGGGTGCTGGCTGGACACAGGGGGCCTGTGGTGGACAGAGCACAATGAACGAGTTGCCCAGCAGGGTAGGGAGCTCAGGAGTGGCTGAGAGGCTGGCCACCTGTCCTCTGCAGCCTCCTGCAACCCCCACTGGCAGCCTTGTGGGGCTGCAGAGGGCAAGTCTGCCCAGACCCTCAGTCCCAACTGTACACAGAGCCTGCGCTCCTCTGCAGGGGTGCCTGGGCACACTTCTTGGTCCTGTCCTCTCCCTGTCCTTTCCTGACCCCAGCACCGCACTCGGGGGCGTCCCTTCTGAGGCAGCAGCTTCCTCATTCACCTCTCAGCTCTGGCCCCTGCCCCTCCAGGTCTCTCCCAGCCCTAGCCCCAGCCCCAGCACGGGCTTGAGGTCATGGTCTGGGCTGGGCATGCTGGGATGTGTTTTCCCAAGTGAAGAAGGAATCATAGCACAATCTGAGTGGGAAACCCGTGGAGGGGAGCCCAGGACTAGTCAGTTGAGGCAAAGACATTCACTTTGGCATCTGCATTAATATAGTGATTTATTGCTCCTTTAGCAATGTGGTTATGAAGTTCAAGGGGAGAGAGAAGAAACTGATGAAAACAGCGGCTCATCCAGGACTGTCTTCCTTCTCTGGTTTGTGCCTTGACTTCTTCAGAGCTTCGGCCTGAAGGTGTGAGCTCCATCTCATTCACTGCTGGCATACTGGGCCACAAATGCTCACTAGATGCGAATCTCTGGAGGCCTTTGGGGGAACCCTTCCTCTTTCTCCCTGGTTGACGGCTTGCTGGGGAAGCCTAGGATGTCCAACTGCCTGGACATTTGCATTGCCAACCCCTCAGGTTTTGTCTCAGGTTGTCTCTTGGGCTGTGCCTCTTCCCCAGACTCCAGCTTGGTGGCAGACCTCTTGGCAGAGCCAGGTTCAGGGGTCCACAAGAGTTCAGTTCCCCGGGAGCTTTCCCCCTCCTTGTTGATGACCATAGAGGGCAGTCCTTGTGCCTTGGGCTGCACCCAGCATTGGCTGAGAATGTCATGGATGTGGAGCTGTTGGCTGATGTTGGGCTGCAGCATGCACTAGATGAGGTCCTTGCACTCGTCTGTCAGGTTCTTGGAGTGTGGGAAGTCCACGTGGTGCGCCTTCTGGATGCGCAGCATCTTCCTGATGTTGGAGTTGTCCTAGGGCATGGAGCTGCAGACCATGATGTAGAGGATCACGCCCGGGCTCCAGATGTCATACACCTTGGGCTGGTAGGGGATGCCCTGCTGCACCTCAGGGGCTGCATATGCCACCGACCCACAGAAGGTCTTGCTTGATCTCTGTTGGCCATTGTCATCCCGCAGGCAGAGCTTGGAGAACCTGAAGTAGAACAGCTTGATGTTGAAATCCTTGTCGAGGAGAAGGTTCTAACCACTTGAGGTTCTGGTGCACGATGTCCAGGTCGTGGCAGTACTTAATGGCCGAGGAGAGCTGGTGGAACATCTTGCACGCCATGTCCTCGGGCAGGGCTCCCTGGCACTCGATGAACTAGTTTTTTTTCTCAACCCTGGCTGGGCTCCCAGGGCAGACCTGGGGCTGGGGGCCAAAGGCGGGGCCTGGATGCCACCCTGAGCACTGGTGGCTGCTCTGAGGACAGTATAAGCAGCAGGGGCAGCACTGGACAGTGGCTATTGTTTCTTCTGGCAGTGGAGCCCTGCTGCTGTGCCAGGCTCTGTGTCCGGCACCTGTTCCAGGCTACGCCCTAGGGGAGTAGGGGTCACACGACTATCCTAGCCTTGGATTTGACTTTGGCCTCATCCACCTAGAGGGAGTGAACACCCCTTCCTCACAGAGCCAAGTGGAACCCTGGATCCCTCAGGGATGACTTGGTAGTGCAGGCTGGATGTCACTCAGGTTGGGTTGGGTCCCTACCTGCCATGGCCCTTCCCCCTTTTCTCTGCTCCTTCACCTTCTTCCCTAACCCTGACTGCCCACTGCCAGGCCTTTGTGCGTTCTGGGCGCTCCTTCTTCCGGACAGCCTCCTTCTCCTTCCTGCTGGGGACACCCCAACTACTGTCTCCTGGAAACCAAAAATAAAATTCTAAGCTCCCCAGCCATCTGAATGGACCCCTCCTCTCCACCAAGGGCATTCCAAACTTAACCTGAAAAACTAGTTCAGGCCGTGATAGGAAGTGGGAGTCAGGCCTCATTATCCCTCCTCCCTTCAGGTTTCAGGCACAGCTAAGCAATGGTAACATCGACACAGAGACTTGAAGACTGACAACAGACTCTGTGGCAGTAAGATACCAGCATGACAGCAGGCCCGGGAAGAAACAAGTATTTTACTGTAGAACAGATTTCTTTCACATATTTTGAAGTCACTCTGCAAAGCTGTTTCTTGTGGGGAAAATCTACATTCTGTAGAGAATCCCCATCCCTTTCAAGGTCTTTTCTCCTGAGAGAATTAACTAGAGTCTGGCACCTTTTATTTATTTTCCTTTTTTAATTTTTTTTTTTTTTTTTTTTTTTTTGAGACAGAGTCTTGCTCTGTTGCCCAGGCTGGAGTGCAGTGGTGTGATCTTGGCTCACCGCAACCTCTGCCTCCCTGGTTCAAGTGATTCTCCTGCCATCAGCCTCCTGAGTAGCTGGGATTACAGGCGTGCGCCACCACACCTAGGTAATTTTTGTAGTTTTGGTAGAGACGTGGTTTCACCATGTTGGCCAGGCTGATCTTGAACTCCTGACTTCAGGTGATCTGCCCACCTTGGCCTCTCAAAGTGCTGGGATTACAGGCATGAGTCACTGTGCCCTGGAGTCTGGCACTTTTTTTTTTTTTTTTTGAGACGGAGCCTTGCTGTGTCACCCAGGTTGGAGTGCAGTGGCACAATCTCAGCTCACTGAAAGCTCTGTTTCCCGGGTTCACACCATTCTCCTGCCTCAGCCTCCCAAGTAGCTGGGACTACAGGCGCCCGCCACCACGCCCGGCTAACTTTTTGCATTTTTCGTAGAGACGGGGTTTCACCGTGTTAGCCAGGATGGTCTCGATCTCATGACCTCGTGATCCGCCCACGTCGGCCTCCCAAAGTGCTGGGATTACAGGTGTGAGCCACCGCGCCCGGCCGAGTCTGGCACTTTTTAATAAGAAACATTAACAGTTTCTTCTCTGTGAAGCCTGATACCTGGAGGCTTCATCTATCTAAGAAGCTTGGTCTCCACAATCCCTTAATCCAGACAGTCCCTTTTATTGATTCCACGTCTTTAGATAAACTCTTTGAACCAGCTGCCAATCCGCATGACCTGGAAGCCCCCCTCCACCCCTACTTTCAAGTTGTCCCGCCTTTTCCGACTGAACCACTGTATACCTTACATGACTGATGTCTTGTCTCTCTAAAATGTATAAAACCAAGCTGTAGCCCTACCCCCGTGGACACTTGCAGGATCTCCTGGGGCTGTGTCCCAGGCTATTGGTCACATATTGGCTCAGAAGAAATGTCTTCAAATATTTTACAGAGCTGGACTCTTTTCGACAACACTGCCCTCCAAGGTTCACCCTGTTGGTGATGACAGGTGAGAGGTGGCACTTGGAGCACTGTTCGCAGGTGCGCTGGGCCTCCTCTCTGCCTAGCTTTCCTTCCTGCACATGTGGCCTTCCCCTCGCCATTGTGCAGGGAGGTCCTCCAGGGAGCCGGCTTCGCTGCAGTCTCCAGGACCTGGCCTTCCCGGTATCTCTTTGCCTGACACTCCCTTAGGCCATTCCTGTTCCTTACAGGGTGACCCTCTTTTCCCACCCTTAGAACCGGCAGGCCCTCACTCCTCCACAGCGGTTCGGCCTTAAAAAGACCCCTTTGGGGCGCACTTTTGGGCTGCTCACGGGACCTGAGCTTGCAGGTGTTAAGACCCTTGGAGTCTCAGCCAGGTTCCCGCTTCGTCCTCTCCGCTCCCCACCCGCGCGATCCCACGGCGCCCCGCCCCATGCCCCGCGCCTTTCGATGTCTGTCCTTGTGGTCCCGCGCCCGCCGCCCCTACCCCGCGTCCAGAGACCCTACTCCCTTCCCAGGCCGCGTCGCTCAGGCCCCGGCCCCGGCCCTGCCTCTCTGCTTAACCAATGGCACGCCTCACTCCGTATGGTCCCGCCCTTCCCTTAGAGCCCGCCCCTCAGTCACCGCCCTTAGGTCCCCGCCCACCGCCGTCGTGACCTTAGGCCTCACCCCCTTCGGGGGGAAGGTCTGTGGCTCTGGCCCCGCCCCCTGCCTTGGCGTTCATTGGCCCGCGCCGGCGTCGCGGGCGGGAGGCGGGGCGGCGCGGCACGGAGCCGAGCAGGACGGCAGCCATCTTGCGCGGAGCTGGAGTCGGAACCTGAGGCTGCCGGCGAGAGTGCGCGCCAGCCCGCGGCCCAGCCGAAGCTCTTTCCCGCCGCCTCTCCGCGCCTCGCCCAGGTCCAGCCCCGCCTGACCCTCCTCTTGGCACGGTCCCCTGACCCTCAGTCCGGCCCGGTCCGGCCTCCCAGCGGGGTCACGCAGCCGCCCCGGGGACGATGAACGGAGGATAAATGGTGCCCAAGGCAGACAGCGGCGCCTTCCTACTGCTCTTCCTGCTCGTGCTCACTGTCACCGAGCCGCTGCGGCCAGGTGCGCCGCGCGATGGGGGCGGTGTGGGGGCGGGGCGGCGAGCGGGGCCGGGGTCGCCCCAGGACCTCCTTTCACCCGCGGCGCCCTTCTGCAGGGGCCGCGCCTGGGGCAGGGGCGGGCGGGGCCTGGCTCGCGGGCCGCCTGGCACTCTCTGCGGACGCCTGCTGGAGCTTACCTGGGCTCGCGGCGCCTCGGACTTCGTGCAGCTGTGCTGTCCGGGATGTTGCCTCTGGGCCCTTCCTGGGAGCGGCGGCGGCCAGGAGCTACGCCACGGGCGCGCCCTCCCGCCAGCCCAGTGTCGGAGTCGGGCTGGGGACAGCGGCTCTCGGGGGCACCTGGTTTCGCAGAAGTCCTCCCAGCAGTGGCCTAGTGGCAGCCTCTCAGTCCTGGAAACTCCTCGCCTGGACATTGGTGGCTGTGGCAGACTGTCATTCAGTGAGGCGTTGCACTGAAGAAGTCCTCAGCTCACACCCGGTCCAGAGGAGGCACCAGGAGTCAGCCTAGCGTTGTGTGGCCGGCGCCAGCGTCCCGCGAGCGGAGACCTCGCCACTGTGCGGGGCCCTTAGGCGTGCTGCGTGTATGTGATGAATGAGTCCAGGCTTTGGAACTCCCCTAGGAGCTAGTGTGTTCTTAAGTCTGTGGTGGGGAATCAGAACCCGGGCAACCTCCTAGGAGACCCTTTTCTACCTATTTCAGTGTACCTCTCCTTCCCTTGAACTGCCCCAGAAAATCAAACCCCCTAAATACAGGACCGATGTATCCATCAGGCACAGGAATTCTGATATCACTGGCCCACGGTACTTTTAGTGGCCTGCGAATGTTATTTTATTTCATTTTTTAAGTCAGCAGAAAAAAACAACTTCTGGTCAAAGAAAATGTTTTCTTATGTATATTAATACAGTTTTCTTTATGCCAATACAGTGAAAAAGCATGACTCTTAATATTTCTTAGTGGAGGAAAGGTCCCATGAAGGCAGAAGTGCCAGGGCCGTCTTCTCTGATGACCTGGGTGTGGGAGCACGGGGTGTGTGGCCCTCTCCTCTGTCCTAGCCAGGCTCCCAGCCCAGATACACCGCACCTCTTGGCTCTGCGCTTGTGTCATCTGTATGGAATGTCTGCCTCCTCCCTGGTGCCTACCTGGTGGCCAAGGCCCTGACCCATGCTCAACCTGGACAGATTCAGTGATGCTTCTCTGGTCTCCCCATGCAGAGCTAGTTGCTCACTGCTTTTGGCTGCTCTCTGGGCAGCGGGATGACTGGTAGTGGGGTGGCCTTGGTAAGAACAGAAGCCAGGGCCGGGCGTGGTGGCTCACGCCTGTAATCCCAGCACTTTGGGAGGCCGAGGCGGGTGGATCACGAGGTCAGGGGATCGAGACCATCCTGGCTAACACGGTGAAACCCCGTCTCTACTAAAAATACAAAAAATTAACCGGGCGTGGTGGCAGGCACCTATAGTCCCAGCTGCTGGGGAGGCTGAGGCAGGAGAATGGCGTGAACCCGGGAGGTAAAGCAGGGGGGCGTCATAGGAGACCTCACACTGAGACTGAGGTCTCAGTAGGGCATGGGTGGGGTAGCTCTGGTAGAGGGAACAAACATTCTTTTTGATTCCATGACTCTCCAGATGAGAACATTGCAGCTACCCCTGGAGGCGTCTTGAGTTGCCGTGCAGAACCTGGGAGCTGCAGTTGGCTCCCTGGCTTTGGCTGGGCAGTGAGGGCGGGCCTCTGGGCCTGATGTGTTCCTTGTATGCCCGCGTGTGCCTCTTCACACATTCACCCTATGTCCTTCCTGAGAGTGCTGCAAGGATCTGCCTAGCTGGTGCTTTCAAGAGGCTGGGGCTTCTCTGGTCTTAGTCGGCGTTCTTTCTGTGGGGATCCCGGCCTTAAAAGCATACTTGGGTATGTGGAAGGTACCAGTCAAAGCCCACTTCTCAGGAGTGTGTTTTCTGACTCCTGCCTGGTGGGTTCCCTGAAGATGAGGCCAAGCCACTTGGGTCTCCTCTCTGGTACAGGGCAGGGTGGAAGGCCTTTCATGGAGTTATGGGGCAGCAAGTGCTTGCTGTACTTGACCTTTCACCAATTTTTTTTTTTTTTTTTTTTTTTTGAGACAGAGTCCTGCTCTGCTGCCCAGGCTGGAGTGCAGTAGTGTGATCTTCGCCCACTGCAACCTCCACCTCCTTGGTTCAAGCGATTCTCCTGCGTCAGCCTCTCGATTAGCTGGGATTATAGGCACACACCTCCACGCCCAGCTAATTTTTGTATTTTTAGTAGAGATGGGGTTTTGCCATGTTGGCCAGGCTGGTCTGGAACTTCTGACCTCTGGTGATCCACCCACCTTGGCCTCCCAAAGTGCTGGAATTACAGGTCTGAGGTACCATGCCCAGCAGTTTTCTTTTAAATGCATATTTGAACTTGATTTAAGATGTGTCATGTGCCGGACACTGTTCTAAGCACTAATATGTATTAACTCTCAAGAGGTCCCTGCTGGATGCTATTTTTAGTCTCATTTAAAGATGGGGAAGCTGAAATCCAGAGCGCTTGTGAAGCTAAGTGGCTGAGATGAGATTTCATTGTAGGAGTCTGGCCTTCCCCTCATTGTGCACCCCGACTGGGGCTTGTGCACTCCAACTGTGTCTCCAGCCCAGCCACAGGAGTACCTCACATTATGCTCTGAAAAGCTTCCTTAACCCCAGGTGGAGCCACAGGGGACCTATCTGTCCCCTGATAGGTCCTGGGGTCCTCTAGGTGAGGGTGCAGAATCTTTTTCCATGTGGATACTGCAGTCTGAGGGACAGAACCACCCACTCCCCCAAATCCCGTCTGTGTTTGGCCATGTGACCACTGATGATGTGTGTTATGATCACTGGGGGTGTGATGAGGAAGAAGGGTTGGAGACTACTGCTAAGGTAACTGACAGCAAGACGGTGGGGGATTTGGGGAACACTGATAATGTCTCATTGGCCCTTTCTCCATCTGTATAGAGAAGGCAGCATTGATTGCTGATTCTAAAACTGTTTTTCTTTCTAGCTTGAATTGTGAAACAAAATTGTATCACAAGCCACAGCTCTATCCAGGTTGAACCTACCATACATAGCTGAGAAAAAATTGCCTTCTGAGTACTGGTGCACCCTGGTCCCTTCCTGCTGGTTGCTGGTCCTGTACAGGGCTTGTGCTCAGCCAGGCCCCTTGGTGAGGTATAGGATGAGAAGATCGTCTTCCTTCTATTGCTGGTACAGCTAGCTGGGAGAGGCAAATGACTTGTCTAAGGTCACACAGCTGGTGAGCAGCAGAGCGAGGGTTCAGACCCAGGTGGAGCTGGCTGCTAGCTTAGGGTTCTTGCCCTTTTGCTTTCAGTAGGCAGCTGTGCTGAGCTGATAAAATCTCAGGGAGCTGTGAAGTGAACACAGCACCTTGGCTCTGGAGTCCAGAGTTGTTTTTTTTGAGACGGAGTTTCTGTCTGTCACCCAGGCTAGAGTGCAGTTGCGGGATCTCAGCTCACTGTAACCTCTGCCTCCTGGGTTCCAGTAATTCTCCTGTGTCAGCCTCCAGAGTAACATTACGGCGTACACCACCATGCCGGGCTAACTTTGTATTTTTAGTAGAAACGGGGTTTCACCATGTTGGCCATGTAGGCTTTCCTCAAATTCCTGGGCTCAAGTGATCTACCTGCTTTGGCCTCCCAAAGTTACGGGATTGCAGGTGTGAACCACCTCACCCGGGCTGGAGTCCAGAGTTTTCTATCATGTGACGTAGCACAGGGGTTTGGTGAATAGGGAGAGAGTGCATATTTTCATCACAAGAAAAAGTGACCGAGGCTTAGAAGTAGCTGGAGAGGTGAGCTTGCACCTGGCCTTGCCAAAACCTCCTGAGTTTGGAGTGCTTTCCTCTATAGCCTGGTACTGTGACACTTTGTAGAGTTTGCCCACTGGTAGATTTGGCTTTTGGGTTAACAGGTTCATTTTTTTTTAGTTGGAAAGTGGTGTAATATACTTTCTAGCTTTACTAGCTAATGAATTTTCCTTTCTTTTCTTGACAAAAAGAAACCTTTTACTTGGAAATAATTTCAAACTCACAGAAAATTTGCAAGAATAAAATGAGTGCAGAGAACACCTGCATATTCTTTGCTGAGGCTTCCCTACTGTTGGCGTTTTACCTTATTTGCTTTATCCCCCGTCCTCTGTGTGTATATGCATATCGTGCATTCACACACGTTGCTTTTTTGTGAACCATTTGAGAGTAAGTTGCATGCGCCATGGCCCTTTATCCTTGTACATGTTAGCCATTGCAGAGAGTAGAGGCTGCTCCCACTTAGCCCCTCCCCATTGTTCTCCCTAACACCTGCTATGTGCCAAGCCCTGTGTCACGTGGGAAGGTCTCGTGGGTGCACGAAGCCCTGTGGTTAAAGCCCAGGTTGGCCCAGGTGGCAAGCTGGCATCACTGCATGTCAGGGTTATTATTTTAGTTGGCGGTTCTAGGTTCGGGAATGAAGATTGCTGTTGTGGAACATTTGTGCTCTGTTAGGCTCTGTTAAGCTAGCTTATGGGCACTTTTCCCACCCCTTCCTTCCCAGATACTTCCCAGAGTGCTGAGTGATTATATCCTCTTAGCAGCGGTGGCCAGTGATTTGTTTGTGCAAGTGTCCTTCTAGCAGTGACGGCAGGTAATCTTGTTACGCACAGATCCTCTTAGCAGTAATGGGAGGTGATTGATCTATGTGTGTCCTCTTAGCAGTGAGGGCAGGTGGTCTAGCTGTGCACGTGTCCTCTTAGCCATGGTGGGAGGTGATTTGGTTGTGCAAGTGTCCTCTTAGCAGTGATGGGAGGTGATCTCAGTGATGGAAGGTGATCTCAGTGATGGGAGGTGATCTCATTATGCATGTTTCCTCTTAGCAGTAGTGGCAGGTGATCCGGTCGTGTGCATGTCCTCTCAGCAATGATGACAGGTGATCTAGTAGTGCATGCATCCTCTCAACACTGATGGCAGGTGATCTGGTTGTTGACTCTCCTCTGCTGGACCTGAGCCTTTGACGGGCAGGGAGTTCCTCTGCTTCTCTTGGTTGTTGGCATAAGGAAGGACCCGACTGGCGTTTAGTAGTTTCTTGACTCTTAAGTGGAATGCATCAGTGACAACATTAAGGACCCCGTAGAAAGCTCATGACTGATTAGATGTCTTTTCCTTGGTGTGCTGCTAGATTTTCCCTTATCACATGTGCTGTTATGTTTGGGTGCTGAGGTTTGGTGACCGTCCTCTTTCCTTTCTTTCCCTGCCAGTCTGCAGAGTGGGCTTGGTAATCCAGAGAGACCAGTTTTGGGCCAACAGTTCATTGAGCAGCGTGATGCATGGGCTTGGGTATGGTTATTATGTGAAAACTGTGTACCAACTGTATTTGTGTTTCTGGCATGATTTACCAGTTGTCCTGGGAGCTTTAGTCAAAGCCATTCCATCTCATCCTGCCATTTCAAGCTGTGTGTCCTGTCAGTGTGGACATGGTGGGCTTGGCAGGGTAAGTCTAGGTTGAAGGGTGAATGGCCTGTGGACCCAGATGTCCTGGACCTTCTGGGCATCCACTTGGGAGGTAGGGAAGCTCAGGTCTGGTTTGACCTCAGATGAGCTGTCTGTAAAAGTAGCAGCTGGGATTAGATCAAGCCTTCTCCTCCCGGCCCATGGCAGCAGTTGGGTATGGTGGCTTAAGAGCATGGGCTCGGCTGGGCGCGGTGGCTCAAGCCTGTAATCCCAGCACTTTGGGAGGCCGAGACGGGCGGATCACGAGGTCAGGAGATCGAGACCATCCTGGCTAACACGGTGAAACCCCGTCTCTACTAAAAAATACAAAAAACCAGCCGGGCGAGATGGCGGGCGCCTGTAGTCCCAGCTACTCCGGAGGCTGAGACAGGAGAATGGCGTGAACCCGGGAGGCGGAGCTTGCAGTGAGCTGAGATCCAACCACTGCACTCCAGCCTGAGCAACACAGTGAGACTCTGTCTCAAAAAAAAAAAAAAGAGCATGGGCTCTAGAGTCACACTGCCTAGGCTCAGTCTGCTCTGCTGCTCACTCTGTGACTTCTGCTTCAGTTTCCTCATTTGGAACATGGACATCATAACAGAACTTCATGGAGATGTTGTGAGGATTAAAATGGGTAAGCATAAAATTCTAAAAAGTGTCTGATGTAAAGCAAACTCTTCATCAGGCAAAATGTTAGTATTAATCACAGAGAGACTTCAGGAACCCTGAACTGAAATGTGAAATGTGAGGTTGTGTGTGCACAGGGCATATTGGTCGGGAGAGGGCTCCCTCAGGAGGTGGCAGAGCACAGTGGCTCTGAGGAGTGTCTGCGCACAGAGAGTGCGCTTTGCTGTTCTGATGGGATCAGAGGGACTGCGTATGACTCTCTGAGAGCCCCCGAAACAGCCATGGTGCTTTGGACAGGGCGAGGATTGTTCATACACGTTTTGCTCTTTGTCACATTCATGCTGTGTCACCTGGGCCTGGTCAGGCACAGAGTGGGCACTCAGAAATCAGTTATTGAACAAATGCACAAATGCCTATTTATATTTTGACATAAAGAGCAACAGCTAGTTTAGCCAGCAGGCCTTGCAGCTGCCTCTGGTGGGGGTGGCGAGGAGGATGAGAGCCTTGTGGCAGTCCTGCAAAAACGCCTTGGGAGGATGGGATGGGGGGTAGGGGACATGGCTGTGGAGCCAGCTGGCCTGGGCCCCACCCTGGTGGGAGCTTGCTCCTGTGATGGGAGCTGAGCTGAGAGGTGAGAGCAAGTGTGGCTTCTCATTAATGTGGATCCTCACTGAAGCTCACCAGCTGCCCAGCCTGGGGTGGAGGGTTGAGGGGCCCCCCAGAGGGAGGGACCCCAGCAAGCCAGTGCAGAGGGAGCACTGCCTCTCTGATGGACTTGCTGGCACCTAGCTTTGAGAACTGGACTGCCCTGTGTGAGGATGTGGCCAGACCTTCCCTGGGTCGTTTGCACAATGCAGGGCTTGTTTCTGGTCAAGAGCTGGCTGGGTGCATGGGCTGTACATGCTTGCCTCTTGGCCTTCTCCCCTCCTCTGCCTGGGGTAGCTGTTGCTTCAGTCACTCTGGGCTGGTCATTGTTCTCAGTGCCCTTGTCCCCTACAGGTCCCTCCCTGTAGGCTGACTTCTGGCTGACCTCTGGCAAAATGGCAGACAGCTATCAGTTTGGTTAGCTTGTCTTCCTTGGTTAGTCTGTCATCCTTCAGCTGTTGGCTGCTACCTGTTAGGACAGTACTGAGGACAGTACTCTGGTGAGTATGCTGGACTGAGGGTCCCCCAGGTAGACCCTGCCCTCTTCCTTGCCTGGGAAGTCTCATTTTCTGGGAAACCTTCCTTAGGAGTTCATAGTTGTGGAGACGATTGTTTTTGGCTGGCCAGGGCACTGGATGAGGGGCAGGAGTCACAGCAGAGGGACCCAGAAGGTCAGCACAGGGGTGGTCAGCAGGAGACTGACCACAGGACCTGGCCGGGTGCTCCACTGAAACTAGGTCTGCTGATGCAGAGGTCTCTCCGGTGCCCCTGGCTGCTGCTTAGGGCCTCCAGGTAGATTAGTTTACCTACAGAGCTCTGTCTATGGTCTTAGAATAAGAGGACCCGGAAGAGCTAGAGGCTTGTTGAGGCCCATGGCAGGCCTTTGCTGCAGCTCTTGGAGGTTTCTTGGCCACTCCTGACAGTAGGAGCAGCTCTTAGGATTTCCCCATCTACCCTATTTGTGAAGGATGCCTGCTAGACCAGCATGGTAAGCCATGGGGCATGGAGAGAGCCCAAGGGTGTAGAAGATCTTGTCTGCACAATCTAGAAAAAATAAAGTTGATATTTTTTCACATTTGGTAACATTCATACATGGGATATTTTACATAAATGGAATTATGTTTTTTATTTAATTTTTTTCATTTGTTTTCAGATCTTTGTAGATCAGTACATATATAACCTCATTCTTTTTTTTTTGTAACAAAAGATGGAGAGGAGAGGTGGGAATGGGTTGGGGCAGGGTTGTCTAACTCATTCTTTTTTTTTTTTCCAAACGGAATCTTGCTCTTGTTGCCCAGGCTGGAGTGCAGTGGCGTGATCTCAGCTCACTGCAACCTCCCCTTCCTGGGTTCAAGTGATTATCCTGCCTTGGCCTCCCAAGTAGCTGGGATGACAGGCATCTGCCGCCATGCCTGGCTAATTTTTGTATTTTAAGTAGAGATGGGATTTTGCCATGTTGGCCAGGCTGGTCTCAAACTCCTGACCTCAGGCGATCTGCCTACCATGGCCTCCCAAAGTGCTGGGATTACAGGTGTGAGTCACCACACCCAACCAACATGGATATTTTTAAAAGAGTACAGGCCAGTGCTTATAGAATATATTCCTCACGTGAGGTTTATCAGGTTGTTTCCTTGTGGTAAGATTGAGTCCGCTCAATTTTGGGAGGAGCAACACTGCAGGACATTCAGTCCTCAGTGCATCCCATCAGGAGGTGCCTGCTGCTAACTTGTCCCAGGAATGGTGATGTTCACTTTGACCACTTGGTCAAGTGCTGTCTACAGGGTTTCTCTGCTGTAAAGGTGCTTTTTCCCCATTGTGATTGGCCAAGGACTCTGTGGGAGGTAGATAGCTTTGTCAGGTGGTTTTAAGCATCCGTTGATAATTCCTGCCTGAATTGGTTACCATAATGATTGTTGCTAAATGGTGATTTTATCTTATTCTTTCTACTTTTATTGGTATTCTATAAAATAGAGCCTTCTCCTGCAGAATTCCTTTTTATTTACTCTCCGTATGGACTCATGGAGTCTTCTTTTTATTTAGTGTGTTATAACCTGTTATTGTCATAGTTCACATTGGGGCTCATATTATAATTGAGTTGGCAAGTGGAAACCCCTTCACCTGGCCCCTTCAGGATGGGAATGTTGCCTTCTGACATGTGTTCATCAATTGGAACATTCCTTATTGCCAGGCTCATCTTGCACCTTACCTGCCCCAGACTGGAACAGGGCATTTTTCCACAGAGCGCTGGTTCCTTTTGGTGGGAGATAGTATTTAGAAAGCAGGATTTTGGTGGTAGGTGTGTTTATTGCTAGCTACTAGAGTATGCTGCAACTCCATCTTTTCAGTCTAGCCCAAGAGGTATGTCTCTACGTGCATGTGTCTGTCTCTGTGTGTGCATGTGTGTGTGCGTGCATGTGTCTGTGCCTGGGTAAATTCATACTGGTTTTTTTTTTTTTTTTTTTTTTTTTGAGACGGAGTCTCGCTCTGTTGCCAGGCTGGAGTGCAGTGGCGTGATCTTGGCTCACTGCAACCTCCGCCTCCCAGGTTCAAGCAGTTCTCCCCGCTCAGCCTCCCTAGTAGCTGGAACTACACGCACGTGCCACCACGCCCAGCTAATTTTTGTATTTTTAGTAGAGATGGGGTTTCACCATGTTGGCCAGGATGGTCTCGATCTCTTGACCTCATGATACGCCTGCCTCGGCCTCCCAAAGTGCTGGGATTACAGGTATGAGCCACTGTGCCTGGCCCATAGTGTTTCTTTAGTTCCAATCCAGCATTACAGGGTCTTACTTTCTCTGTTTCATGTTTGTTTCTCTTTTTTTCTACAGTGAAAACCCTGGCTCCCAACAGCATCAGTAGGTTTACTCATTTGCTTAGTCTTACACTGTACACAGAATCGTTTCAGAAGTGCTGCATTCACACCACTAGTAACAGCAGACCTACTAAGTAGAGTTTAATTTTTTTTTCTTTTTTTTTAGCTCTTTGTGTTTTCAGACTGATGGTGTATACTCAAGAGTCTTGGGTTCAAAAGCCACTTGGATTAATTCTCTTACACAATTAGGTTCAAAACTGTGTTGTGGCAGGGCAGGGTGGTTCACACCTGAAATTTCCAACACTTTTGGGAGGTTGAGGTAGGTGGATTGCTTGAACCTAGAAGTTCAAAACCAGCCTGGGCAATATGGCATCTCTGCAAAAAATAGAAAAATTAGCTGGGTATGGTGGCGCACGCCTGTACTCCTAGCTACTTGGAGGGGACTGAGGTGGGAGGATCATTTGAGCCCAGTGAGCAGAAGTTGCAGTGAGCCGAGATCATGCCTTTGTACTCCAGCCTAGACAACAGAGCAAGACCTACCTCAAAAACCAAAACCAAAACCAAACCCAAAAAAAAAACCTGTTTTGGTTTGAAACTGTGTTTATTAAATAATATTGAGAGTGGTATTTACTGTAACCTCAGTATTATAACAAGCCCCTCTTTCATTACACTAATTGGTAAGGAAGCATCTCAATTTTGAACAGGTTTTATTATTTTCCTAGGTAAATTTTTTTCCTTTCTTTTTTTCTTTTCTTTTTTTTTTTTGAGATGGAGTCCCGCTGTGTCACCTGGGCTGGAGTGCAATGGTATGACCTTGGCTCACTGTAACCTCTGCCCCCGGGGTTCAAGTGATTCTCCTGCCCCAGCCTCCCTGGTAGGTGGGACTATAGGTGCAAGCCACCACGCCCGGCTAATTATTGTATTTTTAGTGGAGATGGTGTTTTGCCATCATGGCCAGGCTGGTCTTGAACTCCTGACCTGAGGTGATCCACCTGCCTCAGCCTCTGAAAGTGCTGGGATAACAGGCATGAGCCATCATGCTTGGCCAATAATTGGATATTTTAAAAATAATTATTTTTCATTTCTGAGAGTCCTGAGCCTTGGTTGACGCACTTTTGTCAAAACTCTTGGCAAATCACTTTTTCAGTTTCAGTTTCTTCCTGGAGACCAAAAAAAAAAAAAGAAAGTGGGGGTTTAGATGTTCAAGGGCTATTTGGGCCCAAGTGCTGACATTGTGAGCTTGTTGGTGTAATAGGGTCTCAGTTCCCCCAGCCATCACCTTTTGTGTTTCCTGTCCGTCTGATCGCTTGGGTCTGTGCTCTGATAGTCTTTGGGCATGCAGTGGTATGGGGGAGCTGTCTGAAACAGGGCCTGAGGTTGGCCTGGGAGTTTGGGTGTAGTTGTGCACACCCTTTACCTGACAGACTCATTGTGGAGGGGTGATGAGTGGGGTAGGTGGTAGGTCCGTTTTGGAGGTTAGGATGCTGAGGCCCAGAGAGGTTAATTAGCTTGCCTGGTGGCATCACTTAGCTTTTAAGTAGAAGCAAGAACAGGAAACTCAGGACTGCTGTCCTGAGCCCTGTGCTTTGCCTCCTGCACCATGATTCCAAAAGCTGATGAAAGAGCTGTATGGCAGAGGGAGCTAAGTGGAGCGCCGCCACCTGGGGCCTCCTGCCTAAGAACCAGGCACCTTTTCACCGGGTTGAGCATCGCTAGTGTTCACAGTTCTGACTGCACCAGCATCTTGTGTGGACAGTGGTGCTGTGATGTCTCTTTGGGCTTGGGTGATCAATTCAGGCCAGCTGGTGACCACCCTCTGTGATCTCACCATACAGTAATTGCATTCAAAGCGATCTGTACGTTCCCAGAAGCTTGGGAGGCTTATTAGAGAGTCGCCTTCTTTTGTATGGATGGACTTTGTGGATTTTCAACCATGTGGTTGTATTACTTCTTAATAAACACTCATGAAAGTAAAAGATGAGGAAAAGGTATTTTAAAGGGAAAAAGTTTCGTATAACTGAATATAAAACGGATATTACTTAACAGAAAAAATAGATCTAAAATGCTTAGAACCAACAAAAAATTTAATGAAATTCTAGCTTAATGCTGTTGCATATTTCTGCTTTACAATTGCAGCATGAGGTGTCATGATGCCTTTTTATAGGAAGTAGGTACTCATATTAACCTCATTTTACAGATGAAGAAACAGAGCTCGGGAGACTAAGTGACTTAGCTAACGTCACACAGCTTTTAGAGTCAGGGAGTGGGTATTTGAAACCTGGGCTGCATAGAGCTCATGCTGTGGTATTGCACAGCTTCAAGAGAAGTCTTCGGCTCGTTTTCCATCGACTCCTTGTCTTTCTCCTTCCTCCTTTGCTTTCTTTCTTTTTTTTCAAATTTAATTTTATTTTGCTTTAAGTTCCGGGATACATGTGCAGAACGTGCTGGTTTGTTACATAGGTATACATGTGCCATGGTGGTTTGATGCACCTATCATCTAGGTTTTAAGCCCCGCATGCATTAGGTATTTGTCGTAAGGCTCTCCTCCCACCTTTTCAATGTGAACCTCCCCACCCTGCTTTTCTTGTCTTCTTCCCATTGCTTCAGCAGGCTACAGGTGCCACAGCCCTGACTCCTCAGTGCCCACCCCTGCTGTGTCCACGCAGATGCCCCCAGAAAACTGACACTTCCCCGCAGCCTGTTCCTGCAGTCCCTGCCTTGGTTCTTAGCTGATGTTGTCATCATTATCAGCCCCACCCCATCCCCGTTTCTGAGCATCAGGCACCCTGATCAGCACTTGGCACACAATAGCTCCATTAACCTTACCTGTAACCCCACTTTTTGGATAGAGTTTTTGCTGTGTTAAATCTTGTGCTCAATTTAAGTTTTGAAATAAGTGCAGGAAATGAAGCTTTCAGACTGCACATGTTTCTTTGAACATTCTTTAAAGACCCCGTATGATAGGACATGTGCTTTTTGTGAGTGTAACTCCCTGTGGTGATCACACTAAAGTTTGGACCCACTCTGCTAGACAAGGGAGGAACTGGGCAGAGCTACCTGCCCATACTGGGCTGTAGGCTCAGTCTCCTTTTAGATGCCTCAGATTTCTAGTCTTGCTTTCTTGCAGGAGTTACTTCGTTCAGTTGTAGTATTATCCTTAGGACTTTAAAATCCCTCCATATTTTATGTGTGCTTTTCAGGGTTAGGTGACCCCACTGCTACCCCAGTTTTTTTTTTTTTAAATAAAATATAGTAAAATATACCACCATGACCACTCAATTCAGTGTTCAGTTCATTCAGTGTTCAGTTCGGTAGTGCCAGAGTATGTACCTTGTTATGCAACAGGTCTCTAGAATGTTTTCATCTTGCAAAACTGAAACTCCGTACCCATTGAGTAACTACCCTCCCTTGTATCTCTCTCTCCAGCCTGGCAACCACCGTCCTACTTCCTGTTTCTAAGAGTTTGACTACTTTAGATACTCCATATGAGTAGAATCATGCAGCATTTGTCTTCTTATGTTTGGCTTATTTCACCTCAAGGTTCATCCATGTTGTAGCATGTGTCAGAGCCTCTTTTTGAGACTGAGTAGTGTTCCACCGTGTGTGTGTACTGCATGTTGCTTATTCACTGTGCACTTGGATTGCTTCCACCTCTTAGTTACTGTCAGTAGCTCTGCTATGAGCATGGGTATATGAATATCTCTTTGAGACCTTGCCTTCAATTAATTTGGGGTACATACCCAGAAGTGGAATTGCTGGATCATGTGGTAATTCTATTTTTAATTTTTTAAGGAAACTCCATGTTGTCTTCCATAGTGACTGTTCCATTTTACACTCCTACCAATGATGTGCAAGAGTTCTGATTTCTTCACATCTTTGCCAACACTTGTGGGTTGTTTTGTTTTGTTTTTTTTGACAGTGGCTATCCTAATGGGTGAGGTGATAGCCTATTGTGGTTTTGGCTTACATTTCCCTGATGATTAAGGAGGTTTTTTTTTTTTTTTTTTTTTTTTTTTTTTTTTCCTTTTGAGACAGTTTAGCTCTGTCACCCGGGTTGGGGTGCAGTGATATAATCGTAACTCCCTGAAGCCTTGACCTCCTGGGCTCAAGTGATCCTCCTGCCTCAGCCTCCCATGTAGTTGGCACTACAAATGCGTACCACCACAGCCAGCTAATTTTTTGTTTTTTGTTTTTATTGGTAGAGATGAGATCTCGCTTTGTTGCTCAGGCTGGTCATGAGCTCCTGGGCTCAAGCAATCCTTCCACCTCTGCCTCCCAAAGTATGAGGTTCATTTTCTGATATGTGGAGTCCAATCGTCTAGTACCATTTGTTGAAAGGTTATGCTTTCTCCATTGAATTGTCTTTGTACCTTTGTCAAAATCCATTGACTACATTTGTGTGGGTCTGTTTCTGATACCTGTATTCTGTTCTGTTCTGTTGGTCTGTGCATCTTTTTTTTTTTTTTCCAGATAAAGTCTCTGTTGCCCAGGCTGGAGTGCAGTGGTGGGATCACAGCTCACTGCAGCCTTGACCTCCCTGGCTCAAGTGATTCTCCCACTTCACCCTCACTGAGTAGCTGGGACCACAGGTGTGCATCATCATATGTGGCTAATATTTTTAATTTTAATTTTTGTAGAGACTGGATCCCTATGTTGCCCAAGCTGGTCTCCAACTCCTGGGCTCAAGTGATCCTCCTGTCTCAGCTTTCCAAAGTGTTGGGATTACAAGTGTGAGCTACTGTGCTCAGTGTGGTCTGTGTATCTTTACTAAGCTTTTGATCAAAGACTTTTTTAATTTTGAAGAAGTCTGATTTATCAGTTTTTCTTGTTATGGTCATGCTTTCTGTGTTTGTCTAATAAATCTTTGCCTACCCCAAGGTTACAAAGATCTTCTCCTTCCCTAGTAGAATCTGAGCTTCGTAGGGGCGGAGGCACCTTTTGTTTCTCATCTTGCTCTTCTCACTTGTGTCCTGCACAGCACCTGGCCCCTAGGAGGTACACGGCAGTGTTCATGGAAGGAGCAAATGAGTTGTCTTAAGGATTCATACTAATGTATTCTAAGCACTTGATATACTGCCTGGCACATGCAAAATGAGCATTCAGGAATCTGATTTGGCTACAGCTGTTCTTTCTCTTAGAGAAATTGGCTGTGCTATCCTGTAGCTATGATCAAAATGTGGTATGAATGTTGGATGAAACTGCTGGCTGATGTTTACATCAGATGCGAGATAACTCACTCCAGTTCTGTCCCACCTTCCTGCCCTGGTCTTACTTCCAAGTATGTAGCCCCTCCTGCCCGAACCCCCATGAAATAAAGACTGATTGCAGGTTGCTGTTCTTTTCTTGAAAGTGGCACTCATGGAATAGATATGCTTGGCAGACCTGCCTTTCTCCTCTTTCATCTTATATGATCACTTCCTTTTTCTTAGGACCTTCCCTTCTTTTCTAGGATAACTTATTTTAAACAGGGCCTTCTTCCCCAAACATCTGCCTGAGGAGAAGCCACAGGGCAGAGCAGCTGAGCCAGTGTTTTGGTTGGATGGCATCTACAGATAAATGGTAGCAGGTGATGGTCCCTTCATCTCCTGGAGGTAGAAAATGCTTGTTATTTATGAGAAGTAAATGCTGAAGCATAGGCCTTGTCCCTTTGTTCTTGTGTGGTGTTCCCCAGTGTCAGTGTTGTGACCCCTTGGGCTGTGGGAGAAAGTGGCTGGCACTCCGCTAGCGCTTGGCAACCCTACTTCCTCTCCACTGTCACAGGAGAGCTGACCACTTGCCTCCAGTAATGGTGATGGGGAGTCAGGAGCTCCAAGGTCCAGAGAAGGAGTGACTGAGGGTGGAGCCTTCACTTAGAGATTCCACTTGGCCCAGGGGCTGTATGGAAATGGGTTTGGTGGTTATGTGTTTGGGGAGCTACTGCCATTTAGGGAACCATATCAAAGAAGTTGTGGGCATATTTCAAAACTACAGCAAGAGTGTTTGCAGGTTTAAAATATTTCATTCTAGTAACTGGCCACTGGTAGGGAAAAAAAGTAAAATATGTTGGTACATCCTTGGCTTTGTGCCAAACTGGTGGTGGGGCTCTGGTATCCCTGGGCTTTGTGTAGCGAGCCCCCAGAGGCTCCACTGGCTACTGTCTCAGTGAAGGAAATGGCTCAGAACTGGAAAGTTTGGACCTGGTCCTCTGAGGAGTCAGAACGCAGAGCCCCAGCCAGGGGCTCTGCTGGCTTCAGGGATGGGGATTTGGGTGAAAGAGCCCACAACCTGGCCTCTGATGCCCATTCTGCTGCTGCCAACTTGATGTGGGACACTGAGCAGGTGGGTCAGCCCCTCTGAGAAGCGAGCTGACTGGACTAGATGGGAGTTTCAATACATAGAACAGCTTCAGGCCCTCCTTCACATTTTGCTAATGAAACTTCCAATCCTACCATTTTCCACGAGCCATGCATGTCTTGCTCCCCTTTGAACTCTGGGCCCTTGTGGATGAGGAGCCGGCTGGTCCCTGGGCTTCTTGTGGCTTGAAGTTCAGATGCTGGCATTCTTTGTGCTACAGCTTGGTGGCTGCCAGTGCAGAGGATACCCAGGCCTCCAGGTAGCAGCAGTCTTCACTGTGCCTCGCTGCTGCGACGCAGTGGCAGGTCAAACTGCACAGAGCCCCCGGCCATGGTTCCTGCCTCCCGTCCTCTCTTTGCCCCTATGGGTCCCTCTCAGAGCATTTCAGAGGACCTCCCAGGATTGTTCCTAGGGGGTGGCGTATGTGAAAGTTCAGCAGCTGAGCATTGTTGGAGTGATTTTCTCCTTTGGGCCTCATGACCTCCGTGGAAGTCAGGAGGGATAGGCAGGGCAGGATGATCACCTCCATGCTTTACAGATGGAGGAAGCAGCCTGGCAAGGCTGAGTGGGATTACACGGGCCAGGAGCTGAAGCCTGCTGTTTGTCTTGCGACAGATCTCTGGGGCCTCTTTCCAAGCCAATCTCCCTGCGTGGTTCCAGGAAGCCACAGGGGCGGGGAGGTTGCTGCTGGCCTGCTGGTGCTATGGGGCAGTGGCAGTGACAGGGAAGGAGCTAGATGGGCTGCAGGGGAGAGCTGCAGGGACTGATGAGCCAGGACCCCCAAGAACCTGGGTGTGGGGCTTTGAGGGAAGGCTAGAGGTGGCCCTTGGACCCCATAAAAGGGCAGATGGCATTTAAGCACTGTAGAGAAGGCAGGGAGTTTGTGATATGATCACAGTTGGTTCTGGAATGGTCTGTGCACTGTTTGGAATGCCAGGTCCTGCCTTTCCTCACTTCCTAGCTCTGCCCTCCCAGGTCTGCTCTCTGTGTTGATGCAGATTGATATTCTGATGATCTGCTCCTCCATCGCCAGCTGTGTCGCTTTCTGGAGTTACAGCACATCCCGTGAAGCTGTTTGGTCCCAAAGTCCCTTAGGGGCCCTGGAGTACAGTGTGTCTTCCAGAGCACACGTCGCTCCCTTCCCCTGTGGGCAGCACTTGTTCAGGATGGATGCTTGCCAGAGGCTTGCCCTATGGCCCCTGGTGGCTCAGATGTTGGCCATCTCTGAGGCCCCATTCAAGGCCCTTATTATTCACTCTCTTGTCTCAGGACAGAGGTGACCGCTCCATTTAGAAGGTCACTGAGCAATATGCCCTCTGTTTTGTCTTTTAGTTACTTTGCTATCAACAGTGCTCTCTGTCCTCTTTCTATTTTTTTATTTTTTTGAGATAGAGTCTCTCTCTGTCACCCAGACTGGTGTGCGGTGGCACGATCTTGGCTCACTGCAACCTCTGCCTTCTAGGTTCAAGCAATTTTTCCCACCTCAGCCTCCCAAGTAGCTGAGACTACAGGTGTGCACCACCACGCCTGTCTAATTTTTGTATTTTTAGTAGAGATGGGGTTTCCCATACTGTCCAGGCTGGTCTTGAACTCCTGACCTCTGGTGATTCACCCGCCTTAGCCCGCCAAAGTGCTGGGATTACAGGCGTGAGCCACCGCGCCTGGCCTTCTGTCCCTTCTTGAGGGCATCTGGAGAAGAGATGGCTGGCCCAGGGCAGAACCCAGCATCCACAGCTCTGGTCTCCTAGAGCTGCATGGTCACCTGTTAAAATAGCCCAGCCAGCCCTTGACTTTCAAACCCTCTCCCCTCTGCTGCTGCTGCTTTGAAGTATGGTTCCTTTCCTAGTAGCAACTCGTATGGAGGGTGAAATGACCTGTGGGAAAGCCCTACTGGGAAGCAGCTGCCAGCTCTTTCCAAGGCAGAATGTGCAGTGAGGCTTTCCTGCCCAGGTGTGAGCAGGCCTGCCAGGGATGCTGGAACCTTCTGGGCACTCCAGCAGGGCCTGGTTGTCCCCTGCCCCAGGTGTGGGAGCCCGTGTCTGATAGGTCTCAGACCGCTCTGGTGGAGACCTATCCTAGTGGGCTGTGAGTAGTGCGAGATGGGCTGGAATTTCTCTTACATTTCTTTGCTGGGAGTGTTTTGATTTTCTTAGTGATGTAGCTGTGGACATGTGTACTTCTGCTGGTACTCTGTCTCCCTCTTGTTCTTTGTGGGCACAGGTTGAGGAGAAATCAATTCTAAACAATTTATGCAGCATACTAAATTTCACACAGTAATTTGAGACAGCTCAGTTTACATAATTTAAAACAAGGCTAAGACTTGCTGACAAAGAAGAAATTGAATCTAGAGAAAGAATCTGTATTGCAGAGACACGTGGGTTTCTGCAGGGCATGAATCCACTAATTCCCAAGCTTTGCATAACCCAAAGCAGTAGCTCTCTAAGTGTGCCCAGGGGTCTCTGGGGGGGTTCCCTGACCCTTTTAGGGGCTTCGTGAGGTCAAAACTGTTTTCATAATAATACCGAGGTGTCATTTGCCTCTTTCTCTCATTCTCACAAGCATAAAGTAGCATTTCCAGAGACTGTTTGATGTGTGATGACATCATTGCTCTGACAGCTAATGGGATGTATACTTGGGATTCTCTTTCTTGCTCGCTTGCTCTCTGTCTCTTTTTTAAGAACGGTGCCTCACTCTGGTGCCCAGGCGTGACTGCAGTGGCCAGGTCGCAGCTCACTGTAACCTTGAACTCCTGGGTTCAAGAGATCCTCTCGCCTCAGCCTCCTGAGTAGGTATTACTACAGACAGACACCACCACAACTGGCTAATTTTTATTTTATTTTATTTGTAGAGTCAGGGTCTGGCTATGTTGCCCACGCTGGTCTTGAAATCTTGGACTCAGGTGATCCTCCTACTTGGCTTCTCAAAGTGCGGGGATTATAGGCATGAGCCACCACACCTGGCCTCTGTTTTTTTAAAAAAAAATTTTTTTTTATTGTGGTAAGATACACATACAATTTACAACTTTTTAAGTACACAATCCAGTGGCTTTAAGAACATTCAGAATGTTGTGCAGCCAGCACCACTACCCATTTCCAGAACTTTTTTTTAATCCCAAGCAGTAACTTGATACTTTTTAAACAGTAACTCCCCAGTTCCCCTGCCCACAGCCTTTGGCAATTTCTGTCTGTATAGATATGCCCATTCTAGACATTTCGTACTAATGGAATCATGCAATATGTTGTCCTTTGTGTCTGGCTTCTTTCTCTTAGCATTATGTTTTCATAGTTCATCCATGTTATAGAATGTGTCAGTATTTCATTTCTTTTTTTTTTTTTTTTTTTTTTTTTTTTTGAGACGGAGTCTTGCTCTGTGCCCCAGGCTGGAGTGCAGTGGCGCGATCTCGGCTCACTGCAAGC
This sequence comes from Theropithecus gelada, assembly GCF_003255815.1. Taxonomy (NCBI): domain Eukaryota; kingdom Metazoa; phylum Chordata; class Mammalia; order Primates; family Cercopithecidae; genus Theropithecus; species Theropithecus gelada. Next base: position 31,215,329 of record NC_037678.1, on the reverse strand, counting down.
TCCGCCCCCCCGGGTTCACGCCATTCTCCTGCCTCAGCCTCCCAAGTAGCTGGGACTACAGGCGCCCACCACCTCGCCCGGCTAATTTTCTTGTATTTTTAGTAGAGACGGGGTTTCACCGTGTTAGCCAGGATGGTCTCGATCTCCTGACCTCGTGATCCGCCCGTCTCGGCCTCCCAAAGTGCTGGGATTACAGGCTTGAGCCACCGCGCCCGGCCTCATTTCTTTTTTAAATTGCGGTAAAATATATATAACATAAAATTTACCTTTTTTTTTTTTTTTTTTTTTTTCCAGAGACAGGGTCTCACTGTGTTGCCAAGGCTAGAGTGCAGTGGTGCAATCAAATCATAACTCGCTGCAGCCCTGACCTCCTGGGTTCGAGCAATCCTTCCATCTCAGCCTCCCGAGTAGCTAGGACCATAGGTGCATGCCACTATGTCTGGCAGATTTTTCTATTTTTTTGTGGAGATGAAGTCTCACTATGTTGTCCAGGGTGGTCTCAAACTCCTGGCTTCAAGCAATCTTTCTGTCTTAGCCTCCCAAAGTTCTGGGATTACAGGAATGAGCCACCATGCCCAGCCCCATTTTAACCATTTTTAAGTATACAGTTATTTCAGTGGCGCTACGAACATTCAGAATGTTATGCAACGAGCACCATTACCCACTTCCAGAACTTTTTTGTTGTTCCAAACAGAAACTCTATACCCATTAGACAATACTCCCTATTCTTCTCACCCCTAGTCCCTGGCAACTGCCATTCTACTTTCCATCCTTACAAAATTGACTACTCGGCCGGGCGCAGTGGCTCAAGCCTGTAATCCCAGCACTTTGGGAGGCTGAGACGGGCGGATCACGAGGTCAGGAGATCGAGACCATCCTGGCTAACATGGTGAAACCCCGTCTCTACCAAAAAATACCAAAAACTAGCCGGGCGAGGTGGCGGGCACCTGTAGTCCCAGCTACTCAGGAGACTGAGGCAGGAGAATGGCGTAAACCCGGGAGGCGGAGCTTGCAGTGAGCTGAGATCCGGCCACTGCACTCCAGCCTGGGCGACAGAGCCAGACTCTGTCTCAAAAAAAAAAAAAAAAAAAGAAATTGACTACTCTAGGTACCTCTTATGAGTGAAATCATATATTATTTGCCTCTTTTGTGTCTGTCTTCTTTCACTTAGCATAATGTTGTCCAGGTTCATTCATGTTGTATCATGTGTCAGAATTTTCTTCCTTTTTATGGCTGATGGATGATCACATTCACTTTTGTGTTTTATTTTTTGTCTCACTCTTTCTTTTTTTTTTTTTTTTGAGGCGGAGTCTCGCTCTGTCGCCCAGGCTGGAGTGCAGTGGCCGGATCTCGGCTCACTGCAAGCTCCGCCTCCCGGATTTACGCCATTCTCCTGTCTCAGCCTCCCGAGTAGCTGGGACTACAGGCGCCCGCCACCTCGCCCGGCTAGTTTTTTGTATTTTTTAGTAGAGACGGGGTTTCACTGTGTTAGCCAGGATGGTCTCGATCTCCTGACCTCGTGATCCGCCCGTCTCGGCCTCCCAAAGTGCTGGGATTACAGGCTTGAGCCACCGCGCCCGGCCTTATGTCTCACTCTTTCACCCAGGCTGGAGTGTAGTGATGCGATCTCGGCTCACTGCAACTTCTGCTTCCCAGGTTCAAACGATTCTTGTGCCTCAGCCTCCCGAGTAGCTGGATTACAGGTGTGTGCCACCATGCCTGGCTAATGTTTGTATTTCTAGTAGAGATGAGGTTTCACTATGTTGGCTAGGCTGACCTTGAGCTCCTGGCCTCAAGTAATCCACTTGCCTCGGCCTCCCAAAGTTCTAGGATTACAGACAAGTGTGGTGAGCCACCGTGCTTGGCCCACATTCACTTTTTTTTTTTTTTTTTTTTTGAGACAGAGTCTCGCTCTGTCGCCCAGGCTGGAGTGCAGTGGCCGGATCTCAGCTCACTGCAAGCTCCGCCTCCTGGGTTCACGCCGCCATTCTCCTGCCTCAGCCTCCCGAGTAGCTGGGACTACAGGCGCCCGCCACCTCGCCCGGCTAGTTTTCTGTATTTTTTAGTAGAGACGGGGTTTCACCGTGTTAGCCAGGATGGTCTCGAACTCCTGACCTCGTGATCCGCCCGTCTCGGCCTCCCAAAGTGCTGGGATTACAGGCTTGAGCCACCGCGCCCGGCCTTTTTTTTTTTTTTAAAAACAGAGTTTTGCTCTTGTTGCCCAGGCTGGAGTGCAGTGGCACAACCTCGGCTCACTGCAACCTCCGCCTCCCTGGTTCAAGTGATTCTCGTGCCTCAGCCTCCCAAGTAGTTGGGACTACAGGTATGTGTCACTACACCTGGCTAATTTTTGTATTTTTGGTAAAGACAGAGTTTCACCATGTTGGCCAGGGTGGTCTTGAACTCTTGACCTCAGGTGATCCGCCCACCTCAGCCTCCCAAAGTGCTGGGATGACAGGTGTGAGCCACCGCGCCGGGCCCCACATTCACTTTTGAAGCGACACAGTACACCATTACTTGGTTGCCCATGGGGTACTACATGCCTGCTGTTTTTATGGCGGAATAATACTCTTTTGTATGGATATACCGCATTTATTTATCCTCTCATCTGTTCTGGCCACTTGGGTTGTCTCTGCCTCTTGGCTGGTGTGAATAATGCTGTTGGGAACAGTGGTGTGCCAGCATCTGTTTGAGTCTGCTTTTAATTCTCTTGAGTACATGCCTATGAGTGGAATCATGAGCATTTGATAATTCTAATAAAAGGTTAAAACCTTTGAGCAGGGGCTTGGGATTCTTGTGTTTAAAAAAATTCTCAAGTGTTTTTTTTGAGACAGGGTTTCACTCAGACGCCCAGGCTGGAGTATACAGTGGTGCAATCTTGGCTCACTGCAACCTCCATCCACCTCCCAGGTTCAAGTGATTCTCCCACTTCAGCCTCTGGAGTAGCTGGGACTGCAGGAGCGTGCCACCACGCCCGGCTGAGTTTTATATTTTTTGGTAGATACAGGGTTTCATCATGTTGGCCAGGCTGGTCTTGAACTCCTGACCTCAAATGTTCTGACCACCTTGGCCTCCCAAAGTGCTGGGATTGCAGATGTGAGCCACTGTGTCTGGCCAAATTTCTCAGTTTTAATTTCTGATACAGTAAATATTGACAGATATAACCCACATAAATAAAAGCTCTTTGGGGTCTTCAATAATTTTAAGTGTATTAAGGTATCTTAGAATGAAGAAGTCTAGGAACTGCTGATGTGGCAGGTTTTTGTTTTTGTTTTTAAAAATGGAGTCTCGCTCTGTTGCCCAGGCTGGAGTGCAGTGGCACAATCTTGGCTCACTGCAACCTCTGCCTCCCGGGTTCAAGCGATTCTCCTGCCTCAGCCTCCTGAGTAGCTGGGACTACAAGCACAGGCTACCACGCCCCGGCTAATTTTTTTGTATTTTTAGTAGAGACAGGGTTTCACCATGTCAGCCAGGATGGGGCCGTTCTTATTTTGGTACTGCGGCTGGCATGTTGTGGGCATGGATCGTTTCATAAAGTGTCAACAATCCATTGGCTAAGAGGAGCTGGCCTGCCTCTGCCATGCTACAGCAAGGTGACAGTCATCACCAGAAGGCCTGGGACAGGACCTCATAAAGCCAGTAGTGGAAAGGGGTGACCTTTTTTTTTTGTTTTTTGTTTTTTTTGACACAGTCTTGCTCTGTTGCACAGGCTGGAGCGCAGTAACGTGATCTTGGCTCACTGCAACCTCGCCTCCCCGGTTCAAGCGATTCTTGTGTCTCAGCCTTCTGAGTAGCTGGGATTACAGATGTGTGCCGCCACACCCAGCTAATGTTTGTACTTTAGTAGGAACAGGGTTTTGCCTTGTCCAGGCTGGTCTCGAACTCCTAACTCCTAACCTCAAGTGATCCTCCTACCTTGGCCTCCTAAAGTGCTGGGATTATAGGCATGAGCCACTATACCTGGCCAAGGGTGAATTTTTTTTTTTTAAGATGGAATCTTGCTCTGTCACCCAGGCTGGAGTGCAGTGGTGCAATCTCGGCTCACTGCAACCTCCGCCTCCTGGGTTTAAGAAATTCTCTGCCTCAGCCTCCAGAGTAGCTGGGATTACAGGCGTGTGCCATCACGCCCAGCTAATTTTTTTGTATTTTTAGTAGGGTCGAGGTTTCACCATCTTGGCCAGGCTGGTCTTGAACTCCTGACCTCGTGATCCACCTGCCTCAGCCTCCCAAATTGCTGGGCTTACAGGTGTGAGCCACCACGCCCGGCCAAGGGTGACTGTTTTTAAGCAACTCTATATGTCGCGGAAATTGCACTTAATGCTTTACAGAGAGACTGTGGAGGATATTGAGAAAGGACAGGCAGTTATTTGTTGTTGGTGGTGTTTTGTTTTTTTGAGACAGGCTGGAGTGCAGTGGTGCTATCATGGCTCACTGCAGTCTTGGCTTCTCAGGCTGAGGTGATTCTCCCGCCTCAGCCTCCTGAGTAGCTGGGACTACAGGCCTGCACACCACCATACCTGGCTTATGTTTTGTATTTTTAGTAGAGCTGGGATTTCACCATGTTGCCCACGCTGGTCTCGAACTCCTGGGCTCAAGTGATCCACCTGCCTTGGCCTCCCAAAGTGTTGGGGTAACAGGCATGAGTCACCATGCATAGCCGTGGAAACGCAGTGTTGACGTCCAGCTAAAGCAATGCCAGTTTGACCTGTCGGAGTTACCATCTGGCATGCTGTGCTGGATGCAAGCTCTGTCATGTCCTGGAGTTGACTTGCTTTGTTCATTTCCACAGCCCTGTCACCTGGAGAACTGCCTGGCACAGAGTACGTGCCAATGTTAATGAGTGATCCACATCTTCAGTTGCTTCCAGAATAGACCTGGCTTGACAGGTGGATCAAGAAGGGAGAAAACCTTCCCTATTGGAGAACTTTTGACACTTTGTTGTCTGCTAGCAGAATATGGGAAGATTTTGAGCTGTGCAGTTTATCAGGCATTTAGTGAATGCCTTCATGTGTGGGGTGTTGGTGATACGGAGTATGGGGCAGCAATAAAGATGTGTCTCTTGGCCAGACACAGTGGCTCATGCCTGTAATCCCAAAACTTTGAGAGTGTGAAGTGAGAGGATCGCTTGAGCTCAGGAGTTCGAGACCAGCCTGGGCAACATAGCAAGACCTTGTCTTTACTTTAAAAAAAAAAAAAAAAAAAAAAATTAGCTTTGTATGGCGGTATGCGCCTGTAGTCCCAGCTACTCGGGAGTCTGGGGCAAGAGAATCACTGGAGCCCAGGATGTCTGTGCCGCAGTGATCTGTGATCATGCCACTGCACTCCAGCCTGGGTGACAGAGTGAGACCCTGTCTCAAAATAACAAAACATTTACATGTATGTAAAATGTCCCTATCTGTATACTCCAGAACAGGGTTTGGCAAACTACACCTGCAACTGGCCCCCCCTTTTTTTTTGTTTTTTGCTAATGCTTTATTGGACATGGCTATGCCCAAGCATTCCCATATTATCTGCGGCTCCTTTAGCTCCACAGCAGCAGGGTTGGGCAGCTGTGGCGAGAGAGGGTGACCTGCGAAGCTGGAAATACTTATCTGGCCCTTGAGGGAAAAGTGTGCTGACCCTACTCAAGGTGTGAAGAAAAGAACAGAGAAGAGCTGCTTGGGAAAACAGGGCTACGCCAAGGAGGCAGACTAAAGGGAGTTTAGGGAGGGGTTCCTGGTGTGTCTTGAGACCTGGGGAGAGGGGATACCATGGACTAAGACCCGGCAGTGGGGAGCCCAGCTGTGTTCAGGATGTAGTAAGACAGTCATTCTGCTGATAGCTTATTTTTCCTCTTTTGATAACTATTTTTTTTTTTTTTTTTTTTTGAGAGGGAGTCTCGCTCTGTAGCCCAGGCTGGAGTGCAGTGGCGCGATCTCGGCTCACTGCAAGCTCCGCCTCCCGGGTTTACGCCATTCTCCTGCCTCAGCCTCCCGAGTAGCTGGGACTACAGGCGCCCGCCACCTCGCCCGGCTAGTTTTTTGTATTTTTTAGTAGAGACGGGGTTTCACGGTGTTCGCCAGGATGGTCTCGATCTCCTGACCTCGTGATCCGCCCGTCTCGGCCTCCCAAAGTGCTGGGATTACAGGCTTGAGCCACCGCGCCCGGCCTCAACTATTTTTTAAAAGTATTTGGAGAAAGAAAGAAAAGAACAGAAAGTTGGTATGGGGGCTATTTTAGCCAGAGCCGTCTGGTTGTAAGGAGTAGCTGTAGGAGGAACTTTTCCCTGAGCCCAGGGAGGAAGCACAGCCATCCTTGGGGTCATGGGACTGTGAAGGGTGTTGCTCCCCTTTCTCTGCCCTTCTGGTCTTACCCCTTTCCTCTTTCTGCCTCAGGGTGCACAGAACTTCAAGTGACTGTCTCAGTCTGGCTAGCATGGACTTTCCCACTCCCATCACCTTACAGACTCTTCTCATTGGCCCAGCCTGGGGCAGGGCAGGTGGCACTCATGAAGTGGCCAAATGGGCACTTCTCAAAGAGGAAGGCTGTTTGGGCCTTAGGAGCCTTTCCCAGACATGCATAGATTAGAGAGTGGAGAGAAGAAGTATTCTTTGAGTGTGTTTGAGTTATGGACACTAAGTGTGGTCTGCTATGCTCTGGGAACACAGGAGTGAACAGTGCAGACATGACCTGTACCCTCAGGAAACTACTTTTTTAGACAGAGCCTTGCTCTGTTGCCCAGGCTAGAGTGCAGTGGTGCAATCTCAGCTTACTGCAACCTCCGCCTCCTGGATTCAAGCAGTTCTCTGCCTCAGCCTCCAGAGTAGCTGGGATTACAGGCACCCGCACCACACCTGGCTAATTTTTGTGTTTTTAGTAGAGACGGGGTTTCACCGTCTTGGCCAGGCTGGTCTTGAACTCCTGACCTCATGATCCACCTGCCTCGGCTTCCCAAAGTGCTGGGATTACAGGCGTGAGCCACTGCACCTGCCTGCTTCACTTACATATCAATATATGTATATATAGGTTTACTGTATACCAATATATAGGAAGCCAGGAGTGACAAGTACTACTTAGAAGCGGCCAAGGCAAGGCAAGGCAAGGTGGCTGTGGTGCGTGGGGGAAGGGGCCTTGTTTGCCAGAGAAGACTTGGCTGACACCAGGACATTTGCTTTTGGAGGAGATATGGGTATGGAGAAAGAAAACCCACAGGGTTGTTACTTATTACTTCTTACTCAACTATTTCAAAAATAATTTAAGGTAGTGCATTGAAGTTTTTCTAGGCCTAGGGTATGATGTGTTAGGGCGTAGATTTGGAGGGCTGTGATGTGAGCTATGAATTTACTTTGAACAAAACCATAGTTTTTTTTTTTTTTTTTAAACGGAATGGACACTGTTAAAATGTTCTGCTGGGCGGAGTAGCTCAGGCCTGTCGTCTAAGGTGGGAGAGTCATTTGACTTTGAGGCACCGTGATTGTGCCTGTGAATAGCCACCACTGTACTCTGGCCTGAGCAGCATAGTGAGAGTCCATCTCTAAAAAATAAAAAAGAATGTTCTGTTGCTAAATTTCTATTCAGTGAATGAACTCTTTCTCAATATAGTTTGGGAAATTAGAGGGTTTTTTTTCTTTCTTCTGCATTAGTCTTTAAAAAATTTTGTTTTAAACTTTGTGGCACAGTAGTTACATGTATGGGGTATATATGATATTTTGATACAATCATAAAATGTGTAATGATCAAGTTATGGTCATTGGGGTATCTGTCACCTCAAGCATTTATCACTTTTCTTGTGTTAGGAACATTCTGATTCTACTCTTTTTATTTTGAAGTATAGAATAAACTATTATTAACTATAGTCATACTAGACCTTATTCCTTATTTCCTTTAACTATGTTTTTGTATCTATTAACCAACCTCTCTTTCTCACTTCTGCCTTTCCCAGCCTCTGGTAACCACCATTCCACTCTAGCTCCATGAGTTTAACTTTTTTTCAGCTCCCACACATGAATGAGAACGTGAAGTTTGTCTTTCTGTGCCTGGCTTATTTCACTTAACATAATGTCCTCCAGTTCCATTCATGTTCCATTTTTATCGCAAAATAGTAAGAAATTAGAAATTTTTACCATAAAACTGAAGACCTAGAATATGTTGAGGAAGAATGGAGGGTTCCAGATTCTTGATCTAATGGTTAGTTGTGGCTGAGGGAGACAGACCTGGCCTAAAGGCCAGAAGAGCTCGTGCCAATTGCTGATTCACTCATCTGATAGTTCTTCAGTACCAGTCATGGGGCAAACCCTGGGTTTATAATTATGAAAAGGACCTAACTCCTGTATGGATGGCGGAGGTGAGATCTGGTAGGCCAAGGCTGTCTTTTCCAGAGGAGCAAGCACGTTAGATGGGCCATGATTCAATTTAGTTCTTCAGTTCCAGGCATATCTAGTCCTAGAACACAGGGTGCCTGGATTTTTAGCCTTGGGGTCAGTATCTTTTTACCTCAAGATTGTTTCCTGTTTATTTAAACAGAAATCTATTTCATGATAGTTATTATTTTTTTTAAACAGCCTTATTGAGGTATAATTGACTTATAATAAATTATACATAAAGTGTAAAATTTGAGTGTTTTTTTTTTTTTTTCTTTGAGACGGAGTCTTGCTTTGTCGACCAGGCTGAAGGGCAGTGGTGCCATGTCAGCTCACTGCAAGCTCCACCTCCATCTCGGCTCAATGCAAGCTCCATCTCGGTTGCCGGCATTCTCCTGCCTCAGCCTCCCGAGTAGCTGGGACTACAGGCGCCCACCACCACGCCCAGCTAATTGTTTGTATTTTTAGTAGAGACGGGGTTTCACCATGTCAGCTAGGATGGTCTCAATCTCCTGACTTCGGGATTTGCCTGTCTCGGCCTCCCAGAGTGCTGGGATTACAGGTGTGAGCCACTGTGCCTGACCAAGTTTTTTGTTTTTTGAGACAGAGTTTTGCTCTTGTTGCCTAGGCTGGAGAGCAGTGGCGTGATTTCGACTCACTGCAACCTCCGCCTCCCAGGTTCAAGCGATTCTCCTGCCTCAGCCTCCCAAATAGCTGGGATTGCAGGCATGCGCCACCATGCCTGGCTAATTTTGTATTTTTAGTAGAGATGGGGTTTTTCCATGTTGGTCAGGCTGGTCTTGAACTCCTGACCTCAGGTGATCCACCTGCCTCAGCCTCCCAAAGTGCTGGGATTACAGGCGTGAGCCTCTGCGCCCGGCCAAATTTGAGTTTTCATGTATGTATAAACCTGTGAAACCGTCACCACAGTCAAGGTAATGAACACAGCATATCGTCACCCCAAATGTTTTCTTGTGCTCCTTTGTAATCCCTCCCACCCCCGTCCCTTTCTGTCATGACAGCTGCAAGTGCATTTTTTAGATTTTTATATAAATATTGTCATACAATAGGTATTCTTTTGAGTACATGCTGGCTTCTTCACTCAACATAATTATTTTGAGATTCATCCGTGCTGCGCAATGTGTTAATAGCTTATTCCTTTTTATTGCTGAGTAGTAGTCCATTGTATGGCTGTACACAACTTACCGATTTGCTTCTTGATAGACACTGTTTGTTTCCAGCTTTTGGATATTACAAATAAAAGTACTATGAACAAGTCTTTGTATGGACATTTGCTTTCATTTCTCTTGGTTAAATACTTAGGAATGGAATGGTCAGGTTATATGGTAGGTATATATTCAGTTTTTAAAGAAACTGTCAACTTGTTTTGCAAAAAAGTTGTACCATTTTATATTTTCACTGGGAGAGTTCCAGTTGCTTCACACACTTGCCACCACTTGGTATGGTCATTCTTTTTCATTTTAACCATTTTAGTAAGTGGTTTCTCTTCATGGTTTTTTTTTTTTTTTTTTTTTTTTTTTGAGACGGAGTCTCGTTCTGTCGCCCAGACTGGAGTGTAGTGGTGCAATCTTGGCTTACTGCAACCTCTATCTCCTGGGTTCAAGCAATTCTGCCTCAGCTTCCTGAATAACTGGGATTACAGGCGCCTGCCACCACACCCATGTAATTTTTGTATTTTCAGTAGAGATGGGGTTTCATCTTGTTGACCAGGCTGGTCTCAAACTCTTGACCTCAGGTGATCCATCCACCTCAGCCTCCCAAAGTGTTGGGATTACAGGCGTGGGCTGCTGTGCCCCACCTCTTCATGCTTTAATTTGCATTTCCTTAATGACTACAGATGTTGAGCATCTTTTCATGTGCTTGCTAGCCGTCTGTACGTCTTGTTTGGTTAAGTGACCATTAAGATATTTTGCCTATTTTATTTATTTTTTTCTGGAGTTGGGGGTGTCTTGCTGTTGCCTAAGCTGGAGGGCAGCATTGCAATCCTATTTCAGCACAGCCTCCAGCTCTTAGGCTTAGGCAATCCTCTTGCCTCAGCCTCCTGAGTAGCTGGGATTACGGGCATGTGTCACCAAGCCCAGCTAATTTTTTTTTTTTTTTTTTATAACGTAGAGATGAGGTCTTGTTATGTTGGTTTTGAACTCCTGGGCTCAAGTGTTGCTCCCACCTTTGCCTCCTAAAGTGCAGGGATTACAGGTATAAGCCACCGCACTTGGCCCATGCCCATTTGAAAAATTGGGTGGTTTTCTTACTGAAATTTGAGAATGCTTTATATATTCCGGATACAAGCAAGCCCTTTATCAGATCCATGATTTGCAAATGTTTTCTCTCTGTGTGTGGTTTGTCTTTGCATTATCTTAACATGTCTTTTGAAAAACAAAAGTTCTTGGAAAAAAACAAAAGTTCTCAATTTTGATGAAGTCCAATTTATCAGCTTTTTCTTTTATAGATTGTATTTGTGGTAGATATATTAAAGGTATTTGCCTAAACCAAGGGTGCGAAGATTTTCTTCTTGTGTTTTCTTCTCTGAGTTTTATAGTTTTAGGCTTCACCTGTAGGCCTATGATCTATTTTGATTTTTTTTTTGGTGGAGTTTCACTCTTGTTGCCCAGGCTGGAGTGCAATGGCACTGTCTTGGCTTACCACAACCTCCGCCTCCTGGGTTCAAGCAATTCTTCTGCCTCAGCCTCCCTAGTAGCTGGGATTACAGACGTGCACCACCATGCCCAGCTAATTTTGTATTTTTAGTAGAGACAGGGTTTCACCGTGTTGGTCAGACTGGTCTTGAGCTCCCGACCTTAGGTGACCCACCCACCTCAGGCCCACCCGAAAGTGCTGGGATTACAGGCGTGAGCCACCTCATCTGGCTATTCTGAATTTTTTATGCGGTGTGAGGAATGGATCAAAGTAGTTGTTCTTTGTTCCTCTTTCTTCCTCCTCCTCCTCCTCTTCTTTCTTCCTCCTCTTCCTCCTCCTTTTTTTAACTTCGTTTTGTAGATGAACTCCTTCCTTCTTCCTTTCTTTCCTCCTCCTGCTCTTCATTTTTCTTTCTTCCTAGTTTTCCAAGTACCATTCTGTTGAAAGGACTGTTCTTTCTCCAGGGAACTGCCTTTGCACTTTGTCATAAATTAGTTGGTCACATATGTGTGGGTTTGTTTCTGCACTCTGTTCTATTCTCTTGATCTTGATGTCTGTTTTTTTGTTTGTTTGTTTTTTTTTTTTTTTTTTTTGAGACGGAGTCTCGCTCTGTCGCCCAGGCTGGAGTGCGGTGGCGCGATCTCGGCTCACTGCAAGCTCCACCTCCCGGGTTCACGCCATTCTCCCGCCTCAGCCTCCCGAGTAGCTGGGACTACAGGCGCCCGCCACTTCGCCCGGCTAGTTTTTTGTATTTTTTAGTAGAGACGGGGTTTCACCGTGTTAGCCAGGATGGTCTCGATCTCCTGACCTCGTGATCCACCCGTCTCGGCCTCCCAAAGTGCTGGGATTACAGGCTTGAGCCACCGCGCCCGGCCTTGTTTGGAGTATTCTAAGTCTTTTGTCTTTCTATATGAATTTTAGAGTCACTCAGTTTCTACAAAAAGTCCTGCTGAAATATTGATTGGGGTTAAATTGAATCTGTAGGTCAATTTGCGTAGAATTGATATTAATCGTTTTAAATCTACTAGTCCATGAACACTGTATGTCTCCCTAAAGGTTTAGGTCTTTAAAAAATGTTTTTTTCTCAGCAATGTTGAAAAATTTTCAGTGTGCAGGACTTCACATCTTTTGTTAGATTTATACAAGTATTTTTTGTTTTTGATACTATTGCTAATGGTAATTTTTAAATATCTGAACTTATGGTAGAGTTTGTATAGAATTGACATTGATTCTTCCTTAAATATTTGGAGGAATTTTCCATTGAAACTTTGTGCCTGAAGTTTCCTTTGAAGATTTTTAACTAAAAATTCAATTCCTTTTAGGGCTGTTCAGATTGTTTATTTATCTTAGAGTGAACTTTGCATTTCATCTTTCAAATAATTTGTGTATTTCATCCAAATTGTCAGATTTATTGACATAAAGTTGTTCATACTATTACCTTATTCTTCACCCCTCCTCTGTTAGCCTTTTTAATTTCTCTGGAATCCATAGTGATGACACCTCTCTTCTGATAGTAGTTTTTTTTGAGACGGAGTCTCGTTCTGTCGCCCAGGCTGCAGTGCAGTTGTGTAATCTTGCCTCACTGTAACCTCCACCTCCCAGGTTCAAGCGATTCTCCTGCCTTAGCCTCCTGTGTAGCTGGGACCACAGGCATGCGCCACCACACCTGGCTGATTTTTGTATTTTTGGTAGACGGGGTTTCGGCATGTTGGCCAGGCTGGTCTCGAACTCCTGACCTCAGATGATTTGCCCACCTCAACCTCCCAAAGTGTTTGGATTACAGGCATGAGCCACCATGATTGGCCTGGTATTTTGTATTCTTTATTTTTTTTGCTGATCAGGCTGTCTAGAGGTTTATTAATATTACTGATCTCATAAAAACAACTTTTGTTTTTCTTCATTATTTTTCTGTTTTCAATTTCAGTAATATCTACTCTCATCTTTATTATTTCTTACTGCTAGGTTTCATTTGCTCTTCTTTTGTGATTTCTTTTTTTTTTTTTTTTTTTCCCAGGTTCAAGTGATTCTCCTGCCTCGGCCTCCCAAGTTGCTGGGATTACAGGTGTGCATCGCCACACCCAGCTAATTTTTGTATTTTAGTATTCACCATGTTGGCCTGGCTGGTCTCGAACTCCTGACCATTCACCATGTTGGCCAGGCTGGTCTCGAACTCCTGACCTCAAGTGATCCGCCTGCCTCAGCCTCCCAAGATGCTGGGATTACTGGCATGAGCCACCATGCCCAGCCCTTGCTGGTTTTCTATCTGCTTGTTCTATCAAGAGGGTTATTAAAATCTCTGACTTTAATTGTGGATTAGTCTATTAGCAGTTATAGTAGTTTTTGTTTCATGAATTTTGAAGTTTCTTTCGTAAATTTTTTTTTTTTTTTTTTTTTTTTTTTTTTTTTTGAGACGGAGTCTCGCTCTGCCGCCCAGGCTGGAGTACAGTGGCCGGATCTCAGCTCACTGCAAGCTCTGCCTTCCGGGTTCACGCCATTCTCCTGCCTCAGCCTCCCGAGTAGCTGGGACTACAGGCGCCCGCCACCTCGCCCGGCTGGTTTTTTTTTGTATTTTTAGTAGAGACGGGGTTTCACCGTGTTAACCAGGATGGTCTCGATCTCCTGACCTCGTGATCCGCCCGTCTTGGCCTCCCAAAGTGCTGGGATTACAGGCTTGAGCCACTGCGCCCGGCCTCGTAAATTTTAATAGATACATAAACATTTAGGATTATGTCCTTTTAAATCAATCCCTTATCATTATTAAATGACCTTCTTTATTCCTGGTAGTATTTGCACTGAAGTCTACTTTGTGTGATATTAATACACTCCAGCTATCCTTTTTTTGAGACAGGGTCTCATTCCCGTTGCCCAGGCTATAGTGCAGTGGCACAATTATAGCTCACTGCAGCCTCAACTCCCCCGGTTCAGGTGATCCTCCCACCTTAGCCTCTCGAGTAGCTGGGGCTACAGGTGTTTGTCCCAATACCCAGCTAATTTTTTGTATTTTTGGAGAGATGGCGTTTTGCCATGTTGCTCAGGCTGGTCTCGAACTCCTAGGCTCAAGTGATCTCTCTGCATCAGCCTCCCAAAATGCGGGGATTATGGGGATTACAGGAGTGAGCCACTGTACCCGCCCTTCCAGCGATCCTTTGATTAGTGTTATGGTGTATCATTTTTTATTGTTTTATTTTCTCTTATATATGCCTATATAAAGTGAGTTTCTTTTAGGTAATATGTAGTTGTTTCTTGCTTTTTTCCCTATGTACACATTCTGCCTTTCAGTTGGAGTGTTTAGATCATTCCGTATGCTTATTGATTAGGCAAGTTTAATTAAAATCTACCATATTACCATTTGTTTTCATTTGTACCATCTGTCTCCCCTTTTTTTTTTTCTTCTTTTGGATTATTTTTTGTTCTCTTCTATGTTGGCTTGCTTGCTATAACTCTTGCGTTATTTTAGTGGGGTTCATCATTAACTTATCACAGAGTACCTTCAAGTGATGGACCACTTTACCTGTAGTATGAGAGCCTTAAAACAGTGTGCTTCTGTTTCTCTCTTTCCAGCTTTGGTGCTATTATTGACAACATTTTTCTTCTGTGTATGTTATAAACCCCACAATGTAGTATCTGTGTTTTTGCTTTAAATGATTGTAGGCCAACAGGTTTTTCTTTCAGAACTTTAACATGTCACCTTACTGTCTTCTAGGCTGTGTTGTTTCTAATGAGAAATCTGCTGTCATCTTGATCTTTGTGTTTCTGTGCATGTCTTCTTTTTCTGCCTGCTTTTAAGATTTTATCACTGATTTGGCCAGGCGCGGTGGCTCACACCTGTAATCCCAGCACTTTGGGAGGCCGAGGAGGGCGGATCACGAGGTCAGGAGATCGAGACCATCCTGGCTAACACGGTGAAACTCCGTCTCTACTAAAAATACAAAAAATTAGCCGGGCGTGGTGGCGGGCGCCTATAGTCCCAGCTACTGGGAGGCTGAGGCAGGAGAATGGCGTGAACCCAGGAGGCGGAGCTTGCAGTGAGCTGAGATCGCGCCACCGCACTCCAGCGTGGGCAACAAAGTGAGACTCCATCTCAAAAAAAAAAAAAAAAAAGATTTTATCACTGATTTTAAGCAATTAAATTCCAGTGTGACTTGGAGTTGTATTCTTTGTATTTCTGGTGCTTGCAGTTCATTGAGCTACTTGGATTTGTGGGTTTATAGTTTTCATCCATCTGGGAAACTTTCCCCATTGTTTCTTCAGATGTTTTGTGTGTTTCCCCATGTATTACGGTGTGTGAGGTTGTTCCACAGCTTACTGATGATTTGCACTTTTTTTCTGGTATTTTTTCATTCTGTGTTTTAGTTCAGAATGTTTCTTTTTTTTTTTTTTTTGAGACAGAGTCTCGCTCTGTCGCCCAGGCTGGAGTGCAGTGGCGCGATCCTGGCTCACTGCAAGTTCCACCGCCTCCCGGGTTCAAGCCATTCTCCTGCCTCAGCCTCCCTAGAAGCTGGGACTACAGGCGCCCGTCACCACACCCGGCTAATTTTTTTGTATTTTTAGTAGAGACGGGGTTTCACCGTGTTCGCCAGGATGGTCTTGATCTCCTGACCTCGTGATCCGCCCGCCTCGGCGTCCCAAAGTGCTGGGATTACAGGCTTGAGCACCTGCGCCCGGCCTTAGTTCAGAATGTTTCTATTGTTATGTCTTCACGTCACTAATCTTTGCTACTACACACCTGTTAATGTTCTGCAGTGTATTTTTCATCTTAAGTGTTACAGTTTTTATCTCTAGGTAATAGGTTCGTAAAGGGCCAGGCATTCAATGTTTTCAGCTTTGCAGGCCATATAGTCTCTCCTGCAGCTACTCAGCTCTGCTGCTGTAGCTTGAAAGCAGCCATAGACAATACATATTTGTGGCTGTGTTCTGATAAAACTTGATTTTAAAGACAGACGGGGGCCGGGCACAGTGGTACATGCCTGTAATCCTGGCACTTTGGGAGGCCGAAGCAGGCAGATCACTTGAGGCCAGGAGTTCAAGACCAGCCTGGCCAACATTGCAAAACCCCGTCTCTACTAAAAATATAAAAATTAGCTAGGCATGGTGGCACATGCTTGTAGTTCCAGCTACTCAGGAGGCTGAGGGACGAGAATTGCTTGAATCCGGAAGGTGAAGGTTGCAGTGAGCTGAGATCGCACCACTGGCACTCCAGCCTGGGTGACAGAGTGAGACTGTGTCTCAAAAATAAATAAATAAATACATTCATAAAATAAACAAATGGGAAGAGACTGATCTGGCCCGTGGGCTGTGGTTTGCTGACCTACTGCCACTTCCTCAATGGCCTCTCACCCTTTGGTTCCACAGAGCTGCGGTGCAACCCTGGGCAGTTTGCCTGTCGCAGCGGCACCATCCAGTGTATCCCCCTCCCCTGGCAGTGTGACGGCTGGGCGACTTGCGAGGATGAGAGTGACGAAGCCAACTGTCCAGGTGAGTATGTTGCGTAGGCCGGGTACACACCACCTTGTCTCTTTGTTGTAGCTGGGTGACTGTGCCTCTTGTGAGGGGTGGAGGTGTGTGCTGTCTTAACATATTGGAAAGTTAGTTTGAGCCGACCCATTTCTCTCTCTCTCTCTTTCTATCTTTTTAAAAAATAGGTGCCCAACCTAGGCAGATCCCAGAACTTACAAGATGGCAGGACTGTGGGGAGGCCTGTGAGATGCCCAGGAGGCCACACTTAAGGAGGCGCTGCACTCCCTGGACTTGCATGGTCTTGAGTGTGAACCCCTCCTGAGGGGTGGCACCCTGGCTGCCTCTGACCTTATCCCCATCCTGGCTCTGGATGTGGCTGCCTCTTGATCCCGAGTGTGCTCTTTTAGACTGACCTTGGCACGCCCTCCCCTCCTGCTCACTTATTCACCTGGAACTTTGCACTTGTGGGTTCTCTCCTGGCCATATGTAGCCTCCTAAAGATGTATGTAAAGGCCACAAAAAGGCTAAATCAGAGAACCAGGTTCTTTAGCCCCAGCACCCTCAAGGAATACAGGGTACCCCATGAATAACAATGTTCACTGGATCCGTTGTTCTCAACTTGTGTTGGGTGGGAGGTGTAGTGAGTACTTATGCGTGTGTGTGTGTGAATGTGTGAGACATACATATACATGTATCCACGAATTTGTTTTTAAGACTAGGTGGGGCTGATAAAGCCACTAAAGGGAAAGTGTGTCTTACACCAGCTTGAGAATCACAGGCCTAAATGCTTTGGTCAGGGATGCAAACTCCTTCACAAACTGCTTTGCCAGCCTGATTTATCACTACTTCCCCTTCAGTGGCTCAGCTGGGCTGTTGTTTCCTGTACCCACCCCCATTAATAATCTGCTAGATGCGTGCTTCCTTTATGTTTTCCTGGAATTCCTTTGTTCTGTTTCTGCATAGACAAGCCCTGCTGTCCTTCAGGCTGTAGCTCAGATGCTACCACAGTGGGAGAATGTCTGTGGTCCCTCCTTTTATAGATTGGCTTCTTCCAGTCCCCCACTTGTCCCTCTCTTACAGCATCAGAACCAATGGTAATTCTCACCATGCCTGGTGCCCAGGCTTAATTTTTCCATCCAGACTATGAGCTCCCAGAGGGCAGAGACCTTTTCCTTCCTTAGTGGGACTTGGCCTAGGACATGAACGGTGTGCCATAATTCCTGTAGGCTTAGTACTGAAGGAAAACCAATTCATTCCAACCAGGGTATTAGGTAGGGCATTAGGTGACATTTGAACTTGAAGGAGAATGACTTGAACCCGGGAGGTGGAGGTTGCAGTGAGCTGAGATCATGCCAGTGCACTCCAGCCTGGGTGACAGAGTGAGATTCTGTTTCAAAAAAAAAAAAAGAAAAGAATGCTGTTTAGAGGGGGCCCCTCCTGATCATCCCTTCATCAGATTATGCATGTCTCTGGTGGAGGTGTTTGCCTTTCCAATTGGGGGTTTGGATGGTGTTGGCCCGGTCAGGAGCCTCTGGGACAGCCCTTTGACCTGGTGGGTCTTTAGGGTCAAAACCCAGAGAAAGTGGATTCCCAGTGGGCTTTCCAGTGCTTGGGCTCCTTTGGCTGCTGGGTTCCCTGGTTGGTCAGCCTGGGGACGACCATGTGGTTATGAGTGAGAGCCTCGCTTTGTCTGACTCATAGAGTGAGACCTTATATCCAGCCTCTTGGAGAATTCCTGAAGAGAGAACCAGATGATTCTTGATTCACTTTCAAATGGAAGCAGAGCTTATTTGCTGTTCTCCAAGTGCCATTTGGCTTTGCTTTTGTGGTTGTTTGTAATAACTGTCCTGTTACACACACTGAACATAATAGTATCCACTCTCATAGTTGCCGCCTTGTTCATTTTTCCACGCTCTGAAGACTTGTTGAAGGCAAGGTTTGATTTCCCTTTTTGACCACATGGCCTGGCATGGAGGAGGCATCAGCTTTGCACTTGAGTATTGGCTTGAAGTTACATTGGTTGCTATATGTTTTCCCTAGACAGAAAAATAAAATCTCTCATAGAAGCCGAGAGTTATGAGTGGTGGCCTGCACCAGGACTGAGCAGTGAAGGCATGACAATGAGGACCCGTGTGTGCAAGCCCGTTGAGACCCGGTAGGGCCTAGGAGTGTTCCAGGTGGGCTGAGGAGGCCACTGCCCTGGCAAGGCTCACTCTGCTTCCCCTTGACTCATGGTCCTATGATTGTCCTTGTATAGTGCTGTGTCACAGTCTGGAGGGTGAGCAGATTGATTTTTTTTTTTTTTTTTTTTTTTTTTGAGACGGAGTCTCGCTCTGTCACCCAGGCTGGAGTGCAGTGGCCGGATCTCAGCTCACTGCAAGCTCCACCTCCCGGGTTTACGCCATTCTCCTGCCTCAGCCTCCCGAGTAGCTGGGACTACAGGCGCCCGCCACCTCGCCTGGCTAAGTTTTTGTATTTTTAGTAGAGACGGGGTTTCACTGTGTTAGCCAGGATGGTCTCGATCTCCTGACCTCGTGATCCGCCCGTCTCGGCCTCCCAAAGTGCTGGGATTACAGGCTTGAGCCACCGCGCCCGGCCTGATTTTTTTTTTTTTTGAGACGGAGTCTCGCTCTGTCGCCTAGGCTGGAGTACAGTGTTGCGATCTTGGCTTACTACAAGCTCCGCCTCCCGGGTTCATGCCATTCTCCTGCCTCAGTCTCCCGAGTAGCTGGGATTACAGGCACCTGCTATCACACCTGGCTTTTTTTTTTGTATTTTTAGTAGAGATGGGGTTTCGCCATGCTAGCCAGGATGGTCTCGATCTGACCTCGTGATCCGCCCACCTCGGCCCCCCAAAGTGCTGGGATTACAGGCATGAGTCACTGTGCCCGGCCAAGCAGATTGATTTCTAATTGTTCTTAAAGTTGAGATTCTGAGCAAATTAAGTCATTAAAATGTACAAAGAAAATGTAATACATATTTTCTTACTTCCCTGAATTAATAACTGCTAACATCTTGTGATTTTTTTTCTAGTTTATTTTAAAAGAAATTTTTAAAAAATCATGGATATAGAGTCAGGTCTTCATTGACACACTCCCTTCCCCCAACCTCCTCCCCCTGCAAAAAAAGGAAACTCTGCGTTGGTGGGGGGAGTAGAGAGTTAGCTAATAACCACCTTTGCTCAAAAGCTGTGACCTTCCTTTGTATGAGGAGAGTTTTAGTAACCCTTTGGGAAGCCCTGGCCATGCTCAGTCAGGTTGCTTTTGAGCGCAGACTTCAGGACTTCTGGAGTTACCACGTGAGGTTACTTCATTGCCCTGCTAAAAGCCTACTAAAAAGGAATATAAAAAATGTAAAACCAAAGGGGACGAAAAAAGGGGAGAGATGTAACAGTAGATCAGTAATTTCTGCATGTTTTTGAAAAGAGGGAAATGGCATGTTAGGTACAACCTGCTCCCTTCTGGGCTTGTCCCTGGGTTTCAGAGGCTGGAATACTGGAGCAGTAGCACTCAGAACCCTCTGGCAGCAGGCTTCTGTGTGTCATTTGCTCTATCACATGTGTCTTGGGAAATGTGGCAAGTGGAAGGGAGGTGGAACCTTTCTTCCTCAGGCCATAGTGTATGTGGGGGGATGTGTCTGGGCTTAGATTTTGTGGTGACTTTTTGCAGTGGCTTCTGCCTTCCCCCACTGGCCAGCTGTCTCAGGGCTGCAGAGCAGCTGCAGTATTGGCAGCAGATTTTTGCAGTTTCCTAACCTATAGATGGTAGTGGTAGCTTCCTGACTCTTGACGATGACTGTAGGAAATAGATGGAAGAGTAGAGTTAGCCCACTTTACTTTTGCTCACACTATATAGCCTTGCCAGTTGTTTTGAAAGCACCTATTTTCTATATTAAACCCTTTGAGTTTGAAATGCCTTAGCATGGTTTCTATTTTCCCAATAGAACCGTCTTTGATATAAACGATTAACAAAAGATGTGTAAAATTTTTGAGGGAGAAAAATTTGCAATTTTATTAAGAGACGTTAAAGAAGACGAATAATCCCAGCACTTTGGGAGGCCAAAGCGGATGGATCCCGAGGTCAGGAGATTGAGACCATCCTGGCTAACACGGTGAAACCCCGTCTCTACTAAAAATACAAAAAATTAGCCGGGCGTGGCGGCAGGCGCCTGTAGTCCCAGCTACTTGGGAGGCTGAGGCAGGAGAATGGTGTGAACCCGGGAGGCGGAGCTTGCAGTGAGCCCAGATCGCACCACTGCACTCCAGCCTGGGCGGCTGAGCGAGACTCCATCTCAAAAAAAAAAAAAAAGAAGACAAATAAATAGAGGCAGAATGTTCTTGCCTAGGAAGACTGAATATTTTCAAAACTCATATTGTTCTGTGGATTCAGTGCCTCTTTAAACCTCCTTGAGTTTTATGTGAAATGTGATAAGTTGATTCTAAAATGTTGAGGAGAATTAAGTCCTAGTATTGAGAGGTCATTGTGAAGAAGAATAAGGAGGGAGCACTTGCCTTGCCCGTATCAAGACTTACTTCAGAATTGGCTCAGGGAAATCCAGATTGGCCAGTGAGACAGAAGCTGTCAGAAACAGACCTAAGAAGTTTGAATTCCAGAGGTGGAATTCCATATCGCTGTGCAAAGGACAGACTCTTCAAACATAGTGCTGTGACGGTCGGAGAAGGATGCAGTTGGATCCCTAACTCACAACATACAGGAAATTCAGTTTTGGGTAAATTATAGGAGACTATCTTTAAGACCTTGATAGGGAAGTATGCCTTTTTCTTTTTTCTTTTTCTTTTTTTTTTGAGACAAGGTCTGGCTCTGTCACCCAGGCTGGAGTGCAGTGACACGTTCTTGGATCACTGCAACCTCTGCCTCCTGGGCTCAAGCCATCCTCCTACCTCAGTCTCTCGAGTAGCTAGGACTACAAGCCTGCACCACTATGCCTGGCTAATTTTTGCATTTTTCGTAGAATCAGGGTTTCGCCATGTTGCTCAGGCTGGGCTCTAACTCATAAGTTTAAGCAGCCTGCCTCCTTCAGCCTCCCAAAGTGCTCGGATTACAGGGGCATGAGCCACTGCACCCAGCCACCTTTTTCTTTTCTTTTTTCTTTCTTTCTTTTTTTTATTTTCTGGAGATGGAATTTCGCTCTGTTGCCCAGGCTGGAGTGCAGTAGCGCGATCTCAGCTCACTGCATCCTCCGCCCCCTGGGTTCAAGTGATTCTCCTGCCTCAGCCTCCCGAGTAACTGGGATTACAGGCATCTGCCACCACGCTCGTCTAATTTTTGTATTTTTAGTAGAGACAGGGTTTTGCCATGTTGGCCGGACTGGGCTCGAACCCCTGATCTCAGGTGATCTGCCTGCCTTGGCTTCCCACAGTGTTGGGATTACAGGTGCGTGAGCCACCACACCCAGCCTCTGGCCACGTTTTTCCTAATCACAGAAAATGTTCACTCTAAAACAAAAATGACCGAATTTGCTAGATTAAAATTAAGATCTCTTGTTTATTGCAAGACACCAATAGGCCATGTGCTTATGCCAGGAATCCCAGCACTTTGGGAGGCCGAGGTGGGCAGATTGCCAGAGCCCAAGAGTTCCAGACTAGCCAGGGCAACTTGGTGAAATCCTGTCTCTATGAAATAAAAAGAAAAAATTAGCCAGCTGTGGTGGTACACACTTGTAGTCCCAGCTCCTCAGTAGGCTGAGGTGGGAAGAAACACCTGAGTCCCCGAGGTCAAGGCTGCAGTGAGCCGAGATTACACCACTGGACATCAGAGTGAGACCCTGTCTCCAAAAAAAACAAAACAAAACAAAACAAAACCCAAAACAAACAAAAAACACCGGTAAAGACTGTGAAAAGACAAGCCGGAGTAGGGAGAAGATATTTGCAACACTTACAGCCTGTAAAGGATAAGGATTCTAATTCAGTGTATATAAAGAACTCCTATAAAGCATTTCATAGATGGTGATTCAACATGGAAAAAGACATTTAACCTTGTTAGTATTCTAAGACTACATGCAGTGAGATATACCACTTTACAGATGCTTAGACTTTCAAAAATTAAGATGTTGGAGAGGATGTGGATAGTGTGGAAATTTTATGTGCTTCTTTACACCCACTCTAGAATAGAGACATTATCTTGCAAAGCTGAACATTCTTATTTTCTGTGATTCAGGATTTCTATTTAGGGAAACTCTGGAAAAATTCTTGCAGAATTGTTTGTACAATTTTTCTAGAGTGAGTGTAAAGGAGCAGATAAAATTCCAAGCTATCCACATCCTCTCCAACACTTGGTTTTGTCAGATATCTTAATTTTTGCCGTTGATACAGGTCTTGGAAATAACCCTCATGTCTGTGCTCACATGATGGAATGTTATACACCAGCAACAGTAAGTAGGTGTTAGGTTTATGCAGCAACATGGATGAATCTTGAAAACAGAACGTCATCTAAAAGCAAGTTGCTAAAAACGGCATATGGCACAGTGTAGAGAAGCAAAACAGATCATTTTATTACTTATAGATACATACACATGTGGTAAACTAAAAGAAAAAAATAAGTGCAATGATACACAAAATTCTCGTTGCTGGTGGGGACACAGAGGGGAAGACTGGGAGAAGCAAAATGGAAGTTCATCTACAGATGACGCTCGGGTTCCTGAGTCAGGTGTGGGGAGGTCGCTCACAGCCATGCTTTCTTATTAGGCTTATGAATCTTACATATGTGCTACATACATTCTTTGAAATGTTTCACATATTATACAGCTTTTTTTCTTTCCAAAGAACAGCCAACGGGAGAGTTACAACTGACTTGGCATAGCAGAGCAGCTGCAACCATGGGCCTGCTTGAGTGAGAACAACAAGAAATGAGCAGTTTGCCCAGCAGCCCCCCAGAAAGACTCAGTTCTTGAAGGCTCTGAGTGCCAAGGGTGGCAGGCATCAGGCATGGGAATGGGATAGGGATTGGTGGAATTCTCTCTTGGCACCCACATTCCCTTCTTCACTTTCCATCACTGGGTGACTCCTGCTGCTACCAAAAGATGTGGGGTTTCATTTCTTTTTTTTTTTTTTTTGAGATAGAGTCTTGCTCTGTTGCCCAAATGGAGTGCAGTGGTGAAACCACAGCTGACTGCAACCTCGAACTCCTGGACTCAAGTGATCCTCCCACCTCAGCCTCCTGAGTAGCTGACACTACAGGTGTGCACCACCATGCCCAGCTAATTTTTAAATTTTTTGTAGAGACGAGGTCTCGCCCTGTTGCCGAGGCTGGTCTTGAACTCCGGGGCTCTAGCAATCCTGCCCTCAGCCTCCCAAAATACTGGGATTACAGGCATGAGCCACTGTGCCCTGCAGGAGTTGATTTTCTAGACCAACACTGTCCAGTGTAGTAGCCATGAGTCACATGTGGCTGTTTTGAAGGAAGATGTGCAGCAGGTGTAAAATACACACCAAATAGGAAAGACCTAGTACAAAAAAAGAATGTAAAACATCCCATGAATACTTCTTTATATTGATTCCATGTTGCAATAATAGTATTTTGAATATATTGGGTTAAATAAAGTATTAAAATTAATTTCATGTTTGTTTCTACTTGTTGACATGTGGTTTGCATTGTGTTTCTATTAGATAGCACTAATAGAAAAGTCTGTAAAATAAGTGACACCAGGTACAACAGAGGGGAGTCGTGGAGGTTGAAAATAGAGGAATTAAGAGAAGTTCTCGATAGTGACAAGTAGGACGCTCAGGCCTATCTTCTGCCCTGCCCCCCAGATGTCAGCAGCCAGGTGTTTTCCCAGACAGGAGATTGGAGGAGTCTTTCCTGGAGACACTGGCACTTCACAGAAGAGGTAGAAAAGGTGTCAACATAATGGAAGATTTCCAAGTGAAAGACTAGCTCTCCCACCGTGGTCCCTGACAAGCGTCTGGCCCACTAGTGCTCACAGAGCCTCTGGCTAGCTGTGTCACCTCCCTCTTATGATGAAAGACAACCAGTGCTGACCAGATCTAGAAGAAAACATCCACTATGGATATTCACCAGACTCTGAACAAAGCACCCCACCTGAAGGGCCAGAGCAAAGTGGCCTGAGGCAGTCAAGTCTGCTGTATGTCATATCGTGGTTAAATGTGGGGGCTTGGAACCAGGGACTAGGGCTGTTCCCCTGCTTTTACCACTTAGTGGTTGTGATCCTTTGGGCAAATTACATCCATAAAATGGAGAAAATAATAGTGCCCATCACTTGGGGTTGTTGTGAGGATTACATTACATGCTGCATGTAAAGGGGTTAGACAAGAATGTAGCACACAGTAATCCCTCAATTAGCAGTTATTTTATTGATGTAATAAAACTTAAAAAAATTTTTTCTGACATTGGTAAAATGGCAGTCTAGGAAGCTCCAGGCTCTCGTTCCACCATAGAAACGTTAATAAGCAACTAGGGACTAGACGAAATCACTTTATAGAAGCTCTGGAAGACAATCCGAGGTCTATACCAGCTAAGAAAAGGCCTAATCAAGAAAAAGCCACATTCAAAATACAGATTGAGTATTCCTTAACTGAAATGGTTGGGACCAGTGTTTTGGATTTTGTTTTTTTTTCTGATTTTGGAATATTTGCATTATACTTACCAGTTGAACACCCCCAATACGAAATGCTCCAGTGAGCATTTCCTTTGAGTACAACGTTGGCACTCAGAAGTTTTGGATTTTGGGCTGGGCTCATACCTATCATTTCAGTGCTTTGGGAGTTCAAGGTGGGAGGATTCCTTGATGTGAGGATTATAAGAGAATACTGCTAAGAACTGTACATGAACAAATTGCTTAACCTAAATGAAGCGGACACATTCCTGGAAACATACAACCTGCCAAGACTGAATCATGAAGAAATAGAAAATCTGAATAGGACTATAATTAATAAAGAGATTGAATCAGTAATCAAAAACCTCTGAACAAAGAAAAGTCCTGAACCACATGGCTTCACTGCTGAATTCTCCAGACATTTAAAGAATTAGCACTAGTCCTTCTCAAGTGAATTCATTCTGTGACTCTAACATGCCCTGATACCAAAGCCAGACAATAATACTACTAGAAAATTACAGACCAGTATCCTTTGTGAATATTGATACAAAATCCCCAACAAAATACTAGCAAAACCACGTTTCACAGTCTTTCAAAAGGCTGGGACCAAGTGTAATGCAAGGATGTCTCAGCAAACTAAAATCAGTCAGTGGTCAAAGACTGAAAGCTTTTTCTCTAAGATCAGAGACAAGACAAGGATGTCTGCTTTCACCACTTTTATTTACCATAGTATTGGGAGTTAATTGCCCACAGTAATTAATCAAGAAGAGAAAGCTATCAAAATTGGAAAGGGAAAAGTCAAGTTATCCCTGTTTGTATGTGCGATGACGTGATTTTATATGTAAAAACCTTAAAGATTTCACAGAAACATTGTTAGAACTAATAAATGAATGCAGCAAAATTGCAGGACACAAAGTCAAAACACAAAATCAGTTGTATTTATATTTATGTACACTAAACAATCCGAAGAGGAAATTAAAAAAATAATTCCATTTACAGTAATAGTACAAAGAATAAAATACAGATATACCTCACCTTATAACAGATTTGTCTTAAACCTATTGTAAAGTCGAAAAATGTTTTAGTCAAACTATCATAAGTTGGGGGTCTGTCTGTACTTAAGAATATACTTGCCGGGCGCGGTGGCTCAAGCCTGTAATCCCAGCACTTTGGGAGGCCGAGACGGGCAGATCACGAGGTCAGGAGATCAAGACCATCCTGGCTAACACGGTGAAACCCCGTCTCTACTAAAAATACAAAAAACTAGCCGGGCGAGGTGGCGGGCGCCTGTAGTCCCAGCTACTCGGGAGGCTGAGGCAGGAGAATGGCGTAAACCCAGGAGGCGGAGCTTGCAGTGAGCTGAGATCCGGCCACTGCACTCCAGCCTGGGCGACAGAGCGAGACTCCGCCTCAAAAAAAAAAAAAAAAGAATATACTTGGCCAGGTATGGTGGCTCACGCCTGTAATCTCAGCACTTTGGGAGGCCGAGGAGGGTGGATCACCTGAGGTCTGGAGTTTGAGACAAGCCTGGCTAACACATTGAAAGCTCGTCTCTACTGAAAATACAAAAAATTAGCCGGTCGTGGTGTCGGGCGCCTGTAGTCCCAGCTACTCGGGGGGCTGAGGCAGGAGAATGGTGTGAACCCAGGAGGCGGAGCTTGCAGTGAGCTGAGATCGTGCCACCGCACTCCAGCCTGGGCGACAAAGCGAGAGTCTGTCTCAAAAACAAAAGAAAAAAAAATGAATATACTTAAGTACAGATGAAAAACTTAAACACTGACAACTGCAAAATGTTAAAAGAAATTAAAGAAGAGCCGGGCGCGGTGGCTCACGCCTGTAATCCCAGCACTTTGGGAGGCCGAGGCGGGCGGATCACAAGGTCAGGAGATCGAGACCACAGTGAAACCTCGTCTCTACTAAAAATAAAAAAAAAAAAAAATTAGCCGGGCGCGGTTGTGGGCGCCTGTAGTCCCAGCTACTCGGGAGGCTGAGGCAGGAGAATGGCGGGAACCCGGGAGGCGGAGCTTGCAGTGAGCTGAGATCCGGCCACTGCACTCCAGCCTGGGCGACAGAGCGAGACTCCATCTCAAAAAAAAAAAAAAAAGAAATTAAAGAAGACACTGGGCGCGGTGGCTCACACCTGTAATCCCAGCATTTTGGGAGGCCAAGGCGGGTGGATCACTTGAGGTCAGGAGTTTGGGACCAGCCTGGCCAACATGGCAAAAACTCATCTTGGCTAAAAATGCAAAAATTAGCTGGGTGTGGTGAGGTGCCCCTGTAGTCCCAGCTACTCAGGAGGCTGAGGCAGGAGAATTGCTCAAACCCAGAAGGTGTAGATTGCAGTAAGCTGAGATTGCACCACTGCACTCCATCCTGGGTGACAGAGTGAGACACTGTCTCAAAAAAAAAAAAAAAAAAAAGACAAAAATAAATGGAGAGACGTTCCATGCTCATGGACTGCAAGATGTAAGATGTGACTATTACCTAAAGCAGTCTACAGATTCAATCCCTATTAAAATGCCAACAAGTTTTTTTTTTTTTTTTTTTGCTGAAATAGAAAAATTTATCCTAACGTTCATAGAATCTCAGCAGACTCCAAAGAGCCAGAACAGCCTTGAAGAAGAAGAATAAATGTGAAAACCTCATAATTCCTGACTTTAAACCTTTAACTACAAAACTACAGTAATCAAAACATTGTAGTACTGGTATAAAGACAGACATATAGACCAATGGAATAGAATACAGAGCCTTAGAAATGAGTCCTTGCGTACAGTGGTCAAATTATTTTTCACAAGGATGCCAGTACCATTCAGGGAGGGAAAAAGTGTCTTTTCAGAGTGAATGGTGCTAGAAAACTGGACATACACATCAAAAGAATAAAGTTAGACCCTTAGCTAATGATACACAAAACTTAACCCAAAATGGATCAGACTTAAGACCTTAAACCATAAAATTCCTAGAAAAACAGAATAAAGTCTTCATGACATTGGATTTGGCAATGATTTCTTACATAAGACACTAAAATCACAGGCAACAAAAGAAACAATAGATAAATTAGGCTACATCAAGATTTAAAACTTCTATTAATTAAAAGAAACATTCAACAGAGTGAAAAGGCAGCCTACAAAATGGAAAACATTTGAAACTCATATCTGGTAAGGGTTAATATTTAAAATACAAAAAGAACTCCCACAGCTCAATAATAATAAATATCCTGGTTAAAAAATGTGCAAAGGACTTGAGTAGACATTTCTCCAAAGAAGTTAAATGACTGATAAGCACATGAAAACATGCCCAACATCACTAATAATTAGAGCAATGCAAATCCAAACAGAGTAAAACATCTCACAGCCATTAGATGTCTGCTGTCGAACAGAAAATGACAAGTGCTGACGAGGATTTAGAGAAAGTGGAATCCCTCTGCAGTGTTGTTAGGAATGAGAACTGGTGCAGCTACTAAAACAGTATGACAGTGCCACCCAAATTAAAAGTAGAATTACCCGGCCGGGTGTGGTGGCTCACGCTTGTAATCCCAACACTTTGGGAGGCCAAGGTGGGCAGATCAGGATGTCAGGAGATCGAGACCATCCTGGCAAACACGGTGAAACTCCGTCTCTACTAAAAATACAAAAATTAGCCAGGTGTCATGGCGCACACCTGTAATCTCAACTACTGGGGAGTCTGAGGCAGGAGAATTACTTGAACCCGGGAGACAGAGGTTGCAGTGAGCTGAGATCACGCCACTGCACTCCAGCCTGGGCGACAGAGCGAGACTGTGTCTCAAAAAATAAAATAAAATAAAATAAAAGTAGAATTATCATACGACTTAGCAGTTTGACTCAAAACAATTGGAAGCAGGAACTTGAAGAGAGATTTATACACCTGAGTTCATAGCAGCATTACCCATAGTAGCCAAAAGGTGCAAGTAACTCAAGTGTCCATCCACAGATGAATGGATCAACAAAAAGATAGTCTGTCCATCCAGTGGAAGGAATATATGGTTTACCTTAAAAAGGAAGGAATTCTGACACATGCTACAGCATGGATGGACTTTGAGGACATTATGCTCAGTGAAATAAGCCAGTCACAAAATAACAAATACTATATGTTTCTATTTAGATGTGCTGTCAAGATATTCAAATGCAAATATACAGGAAGTAGAATTGTGGTTGCCAGGGCCTGGGAGGAGAGAAAAATTGGGAGGTAATGTTTAACGGATACAATGTTTGGTAAGATGAAAAGAAGTTCTGGAGATGGATGGTGGTGATGGTTATGGAACTAATGTGAAGGTACTTAATAATGACACTTAACTGTATACTCTTTTTTCTTTTTTTTTTTTTTTTGAGAAGGAGTCTCGTTCTGTCGCCCATGCTGGAGTACAGTGGCGCGATCTCAGCTCACTGCAAGCTCCACCTCCCAGGTTCACATCATTTTCCTGCCTCAGCCTCCTGAGTAGCTGGGACTATAGGCGCCCACCACCATGCCCAGCTAATTTTTTGTATTGTTAGTAGAGATGGGGTTTTACCACGTTACCCAGGATGGTCTCGATCTCCTGACCTCATGATCTGCCTGCCTTGGCCTCCCAAAGTGCTGGGATTACAGGCGTGAGCCACCACGTCCAGCCCAACTGTACACTCGTAAGTGGTTAAAAATGAGTTCAGAAAATCCAATATCTGATTAATACAAATTCCTTGAAAGAAAATAGAGGAGATGGAGTAGGAGGGAATTAGCAAAGAAGTTATGTAAGAAAATCTCCCAGAAATGAAAGATTGCAGCCTTGGATTGGAAGGGCCTGGCACAATAATTTAAAAGAGGCATGTACAAATTACCTCCTTGTGCAGTTGCAGAACGTTGGTAATGCAGAGGACATCAAACCCTCTAGCAGGAAACCTGGGTCACAATAAAAGGATCAGGAATCAGAGCAGTAGACCCCTCAGCAGCAGCTCTGATGTAAAAAAAAGGTGGGGTGGGGCCATCCAGATCCAAAGAGGAACTGATTTTGATTGTCTACTTCCAATTTTTAGTTTTATCTTTATTCAAGTCACTTATGCATACAATTTGAATATTCAAATGGTTCTGTAAATCTTTTTTTTTTAAATGGCAAACCCAGTGAACCCCTCTAATTTTCAAGGCAAACATTGTTTTAGCTGTTGCATTTGGTATTTACCTGTAAATTCGTGGTTTTAGGCCTTCTCTGCTGATTCTTCCCTAAGCCTGGTGGCTCAGTCTGGGCCCTGTGCTCTGTGAGGTCTTGCCTACTTTCAGTGCCGCTCCTAGCTGGGCCATGCAGGAGCACTCCATTTCCTTTTTATTGGCACAACATTTTGTTTTCACTTTTTTTTTTTCATCTCACTTTGTGGCCCAGGCTGGAGTGCAGTGGTGTGATCTCAGCGCACTGCAACCTCCACCTCCCGGGTTCAAGCAATTCTTCTGCCTCAGCCTCCCGAGTAGTTGGGACTACAGGAGCATGCCACCACGCCCAGCTAATTTTTGTATTTTTAGTAGAGACGGGGTTTCACCATGTTGGCCAGGATGGTCTTGATCTCTTGACCTTGTGATCTGCCCACCTCAGGCCTCCCAAAGTGCTGGGATTACAGGCGTGAGCCACTGCGCCTGGCCTAATTGAAGATTTATTCAAGGATTACATAAGTATTTTATTGCCGTATTGCTTTGTTCTTTAATCTAGAAGTATTCCCAGCCCTCTTTTGCAGGGAGCGTGGGATGTCTTCCATGACATTGCCATATTTGAAGAGTCCAGGTCAGTTGTTCTGTAGAGTGGCCTTCCATTTGGACTTGTCTCTTTCTTCATGATTAGCTTCAGGTGAGACTTTACTTTTTAGTTAGCAATACTATGTAAGTCATCAATTATCAAATCACGAGGCCCAAGGTCATTTTGTCTCATTATTGGTGATGTTAGGTTTAATCACTGTTGTGAATATTTCTTTCCCTTTTTGTGACGAAAAGTAATTTGGGAATAAATAGTCTGTGGAGTGGTATTCCAGGTGTTCTCCCTGATTCTGTTTCCTTGTTGAACTTGTTCTCCAGTGTGTTCCTGTGCTGGGGAAGCAGCAGCCTGGCACTCCAGTGGTGCTGGAGGCAGAAGGGGCACATATGCTCCGAACTGCACAGGTCATGGGGCCTAGAGTCGGAACAGATGTGGCTCTGGGTGCTGCAGTGACCCCTGCACCACGTCCCCAGCTGGGCTGTGAGGTGGGGCTGCTAGGGCTCTGTGGCCCTGGTGGAGGTGGAGGAGGCCTCCCAGCACACCAAAGGCTGGCCCTCCACAGGAAGAGGGACATTCTCTACTGTCAGAGGCAGTCCTGAGAGGTCTGTAAGGGTTCTGTCCTGTGCTGTGCGCATTCCCCAGCCTGGCCCCCAGACTCTCCCCCAGGACACTGTCCGCCATCAGCATCATCTTGACAGCCAAGCCCTTCCCCTTCTTGCTGGCAAAGGCCTGTGTCTGTGCTGGCGTTTTTCCATGGTGGGCCCAGAATGGGCATTGAATAAATATGGGGGTGAGGGGATGAATGTGAGCATTTATATATAAAGACACATGATGGAGAAAAGAAACGGCTCACAATCGCCACCTGAACCCAGAGGAGCCTGCTCAACAGAGTATTATCCTTTATCACCATTTGTCTTTCTGGTTATGTGTCTGAAATATTTCACCTGGTCTCCCACCCCAGGGGACAGATGGCTTCACTCAGTCAACATGTAACAACCTGGTCTTTGGCATCCATGTGACCTGGCAGCACTCTCCCTCTGTTCACTTCTTCTTTCTCTTCCCTTTCCTCTGCCCTCAATTCATCTTGTCTTTCTGTGAGCAGTTTTACCAGGTACTGTGTTTGGCTTGGGGAAGAGGCCACGATACAAAGTGGAGCCACAGGTCTTACCCATTTAAGCAGAGGGAGATGCTGAATTTAAGTTCAGTGACATTCTCCAGCGACACCCAGGCCTGGCCTCAGGTTTGTCCCAGATGTGTCTGCCTTTGCCCCTTGCCAAAGCTGCTCCATCTGCCAGGAAGCCCCTCGGTTCTTTCTCAGCTTCCAGTCTCAGGTCCAGCTCCTCAGAAGCTCGGGTGGCTCTTCCCTTCTCCACTGCGTGCTGATGCCCCATCCCAGTGGCTGCATCCCTGCGAGCCCTGCCCTGCATCGGAGCTACCAGCGAGTCTGTGGGTCGGGTCTCTTGCCCAGAGTGTCAGGTGCTGCAGGTAGCATGGCTCAGGACATGGGACCAGTCCTGAAGAGCTGATGGTCCCCCAGTACTGCGTGTTTACAGCATCAAGCCTGTCATGGTGCCAGCTACTGTCCCACACTGAGGTCCTTAGGTTGTATTTTGGAGTGGTAAAATACCCCAAAGGCACCTCTACCAAAAAACACAAGCCTTGAAGATGCTTCTCCCTTTGAGGTCTTCACTTTGTGTTGAAGGTATCTTGGACACAGGTAGCGTATTTTGTATTTTAGTGATTCCCAGTCGAATAACAACCCATCCCCATCACATGCCTGACAGGAGCTATGGAACTATGCTTATCAAGTACTGAGTGAGTATCCAGAGTCTCAGAAATAGGACTACATACAGACTTGTGTACAAGGTGTTTAAGGCAGCCTTTTGTAGAATAATGAAAAAAATGCAAACAGCTTAACCTTAAACCATAGAGATTATGGGAACGAAAGAAATCCATTCATGGAATACTATGCAGCCATCAAAAGTCATGTTCCTAAACCCATTTAAAAATATAGAAAGCTGTTTATAATCTTAAGCTTACAAAGCAAGTCGTGAAATGGAGTGTCTGATGTGATCCCAGTATTCTTAAAGATTTGTGTAGAAAAGAGACTGGGTGAGGGGGCAGATGCTCACATAGTTAAGTATGGCCTTTGTTGTTTATTGTCTTTTCAAACTTTTGTATATTTCAAGCATTTCACATTGAATATTTGTTACTTTATCATGAGAAAAAAAAGCATGTAGATTTTTTATTAAATAAAAACCACTGCAAAGTCTATGACACCAGCAGAACCAACCTGCTGGAGAGGGGTTTGTCAGGTGGGGCTGACCGCCGGCTCAGGGTCAGGGAAGGAGGCTTTGCAGGAGGCCTCCTAACCCTCCCTGTGACCTCCTTTGGGGAGCTGAGGCCCCACTCAGCCATCTGCAGTCAGAGTGTACTTGCTGGCAGGTGTCTGTCTGTGTGCAGCCTTGCAGACCAAGTTTGTTGCCCATCTGACCTGACCTTGTACCCAGTGCCCTTCATGACGCATCAAGGTACACCTGTACAGACAGAGTGGGAGGTGGGTGGGCCCATGAGGGCCCTCTTCCCTGTACCATGACCTTGTGTAAGTCACTTCCCTTGTCTGAGTCTGCCCCTCACCTTGTGAGACAGGAGGAGCGTGGTTCTCCTTTTTCACAAGGGGGTTGGAGGACAAAAGAGAGCGTATGTGGATGGAAGGACTGGTGTGCAAATTACTATTAGATCATGCTGCATGAAACTATAGTTATTTCCCCATCTTCAGCTGCCTGTTCACACCTTCTAACCATGCACTGAGACCTGCTGCACACCAGGGCCTGTGCCAAGCACCAAAGAGCCAGACAGGAACATACTGAGGTCCTGGCCTGGAGCCCTTCACAGCCTTGGGGGACCAGCAGGCAGGGGGACAGACAGGCAGCTCAGGCCCCAGGACAAGGGCTGCAGAGGAAGGTTGCACATGTGGGTCTCTGTACTGGGAGAGAAGGCCCTTGAGGAAGGGGCAGGGGCAGCCTGGGCTCTGGAGAGAACTCCTTCGTGGGCCACGGGACTGGAGCTGCTGAGGGATTTTGATTTATGCAGGACCCTTTGCTGTGCTAGCAATGACATGTTAGAAAATGCAGTGAAGAGGGCCTCCATTTCACAATAGTAACTTAAAAAACAAAAACTACCAGGGCATAATTTTAATAAGAAGCACAGGGGACCCATTTGATGCAAGCAGCAGCGTTTCATAGGGCTCTAAAGAAAGCCTGCATTGCTGAACTCTGTGCTACAGGCCCTCCCTCTAGCCTTGCAGCCCTGAGTAGTCTGAACCGTGCTGGCCAGGGAGGCTGCGACTGCACAGGCAGGACTCACAGCACACATCTCCTTTTGCTTTCAGAAGTGACCGGGGAGGCGCGTCCTCACCATGGGAAGGAGGCTGTGGATCCGCGGCAGGGGCGGACCAGAGGAGGCGACCCTACGCACTTCCACGCAGTGAATGTGGCACAGCCCGTTCGCTTCAGCAGTAAGTTGCAGACCTGCCCTGACTGGGACACTGGGGAGTGCAAGCCTGACACGACCCCTGCCTCTCCAGCGCTACTGTGCTGCCTGAGGGGTTTCTCAAAACAGCCCTTGGAGGCCAGTGGGGGGAATGAATGACCTACCCGCAGTCGCCAGGCTCTGGAGTGGTGGTATGTGACTCAAGGCCCTGGGAAGTCAGCCGGCTCTGAAACCAGGCTGCTTGTTCTCACAAAGTGACTGCCTCTCAGGGCCAGAAGGCACTGGCTCTTGGAAATTCCAAAGTTGTATTATTCCCTTTTATAAATGGGGAAACCAGCTCTGAGTTTAGGTACAGCTGATAGAATGGGAAGGCTTGACTCCTGATTGATTGATTGATTTTGAGACAGAGTCTCGCTCTTGTCACCCAGGCTTGAGTGCAGTGGCTCAATCTCAGCTTACTGAAACCTCTGCCTTCCAGGTTAAGTGATTCTCCTGTCTCAGCCTCCCGAGTAGCTGGGATTACAGGCACGTGCCACCATGCCTGGCTAATTTTTGTATTTTTAGTAGAGACCGGGTTTCACCATGTTGACCAGGCTGGTCTTGAACTCCTGACATGAGATGATCCACCCACCCCAGCCTCCCAAAGTGCTGGGATTACAGGCGTGAGCCACACTGTTCCCGGCCATTTTAAGAAAAATTTTTAAGATGATTAGTTATTTAATAAATTACCTATGACATTGAAATTTTAAAGGGGCGTAAGATCATCAAGGAAGGTTGAGGGGAGGAAAAGCCACCGCTGAAATGGCCCTGAACAGACCCACTCAGGCGTGAGGTGCCCAGGTACGCTGAGCAGCAGCTGTGGGCCAGGCAGGACCGACACTGGCTGGGCCTGCTGCCCTGCCTTGGGCCTGTCTGCTAGTGTTACTCCGCAGCCCCCAGACTCTCAGCACTGGGGAGCACCTCAGAGGTGACCAGGTAGGCTTCTGGTAGAACCCCCACCAACCCTGGGTGCCCAGAGTGGGGCCAGGTGTTTCCAGGTGGTCATGCATGTCCGTGCAGCTGAAGCAGGGCTGAACAAATGTCCTGGTGATGCACATTGTCCCCAGCCTGTGCCCACAGCCCGAAGGGGTCCCCACAGTGGAAGTGTGGTGCACAGGCTTGGTGTGTGAGGACACTGAGACTGAGAGGATGCCTGTAGGGAAGGGGCAGTTCACAGTGCAGCCCCAGGGGGTCCTGATGCTTGGCTCCCTATTCTTCCTTCCCCTTGCCTGTCTGTTCAGTGTTGAACAGGCAGCACTTCTGCCTGGGTAGTAAGCAACTCCTCCAAGTTCCGAACATAAAGAAGATGAGTCAGTGCACAGGAGCACTTCCTCCCTCCATGCCCCAGCCAGCTGGCTCTCTTCCTGGGAGGTCTCCTTCCCTCCATGCTCCAGCCAGCTTCCCTCCCTACCGGACTTCCTCTCACCTTGCATGAAATAGGGGCCTGGCCTCTGCCTGCCTCGGCGTCCTCACCTTTCCATGGAGACGGTGCAGAGCCACCTGTGGGGAATGTGGTCAGGCTACACGCTTTGGTGTGGCACCCAGGAAACACGCAATGAGTGCTCACCACACCTTCTCGAGAGCTGATGCCGTGGGGTTTTTTATTGTTTTTGTTTTGTTTTTTGTTTTTGAGACAGGGTCTCACTCTGTCACCCAGGCTGGAGTGCAGTGGCACACTTTTGGCTCACTGCAGGCAGCCTCTGCCTTTTGAGCTCAAGTGGTCCTCCAACCTCAGCCTCCCGAGTAGCTGGGACTACAGGTGTGCCCCACCACACCTGGCTAATTTTTTGTATTTTTGGTAGATAGGGGGTTTCCCTGTTGCCCAGGCTGGTCTCAAACTCCTGAGCTCAAGCAATCTGCCCACATCGGCCTCCCAAAGTGCTGGAATTACAGGCATGAGCCACTGTGCCCAGCCCTCTGATTCCTTGTCTGCACCTAAATAGCTTCCCTGCACACTCAGGTGTACCCTTCACGGTGAGCAGATCATGCTGTCCAGCTGTGGCCATGCCTAGGGGCCAGGGCTGCCCCTCCTTTTCTGTAATCTATGTGCCTTTGTGAAGACGTCACACACACACATGCTTACATAATAAATACATGATGATACGTCTCTAGAAGTTTTACTAGTGCCAGAAGACATAGATGCACTTTAAAAATGGCATTTTTAATTTTACAGCTGGCTTTGCTAACAATTGTTACTCTTCTCCAGTATACTAAGATGAGGTACCCAACATTTGAAGGTTAAAGATTCTATAAAACAGATCACTGGTGTTACCTAGGGTGAGCTGTAAATTACCAGGCATTCCCATGTGTAGGTGTAGGAGTCGGAAGTGGTGGGTGGGGGAAGTGAGAAGACGCTGGCCAGACTCATTGGTACTCAAGTGCTGGCTGGCTCCTCAGCTTTGTCGGCTGTGGCATCGCCCACACCTTATTTTGTTCGCCTGTGGGAGGCAGGGGCGGGTTACACAGTGTCATGGCCCTCCCAGCTGTTATCCTTTGAGCTGCTGTTTTAGTGGAGGGTTGGCCAGCCCCCACTGCAAATGCTCATGTTAGTAGAAAAGGAAGAGGGGAGTGGGCTAACTGGCAGCGGAGGCCAGGAGAGCTGGGCATTGGAAGCAGGGCCCAAAGTGAACTGCATGGGTGTTGTGCTGTGTTGTTAACCCAGAGGATGAAATCCGCTTTACAAGACATAATTCAGCAGCCATTCTTGACTAGTGAATAAATTAAAAGATCTTATAGAAATGGGAGGAGTCACCAAATGTACTTGTATCATTGAATCTGTGTTTTAGAGAAACTTGAGCATTTCTGCAATGTGGTTTCAGAAGCAGAGCTTGTCCTCTTGAGCCTCAGTTTCCCCACTTCTCTAGGGTGATTTACAAGGTGTGCCTGTCCCTGATGGAGCACATAGAATTTCCGTTTTGGAGCTGGATCCTAACTTGGGGGACAACTCCCCTTCTGTCCTTTATGTTTCCTAGGGAAGTGCCCGACAGGGTGGCACCACTACGAAGGCACGGCCAGCTGCTACAGGGTCTACCTGAGCGGGGAGAACTACTGGGATGCCGCGCAGACCTGCCAGCGCCTGAATGGCTCTCTCGCCACCTTCTCCACTGACCAGGAGCTGCGCTTTGTCCTGGCCCAGGAATGGGACCAGCCGGAGCGGAGCTTTGGTTGGAAGGACCAGCGCAAGTGAGTCCTGGATTGGGGACCTGGGGAGCCTGGAGTCAGAGTCTGATGACTACTGAGCACATGGCCTCTGACCACTCAGTAAACTCCTCTCCTGGGGCACAGCTGGCAGACAGCAGGTTGGGAAGACCACCTTGCCCACTGGAAGCCCAGGAGATCCATGGGTTGGAGTGTGCATTGAGATCGGTGGAGGGGCCTGGGGGCAGGGGCGGGCTGGACTCTGCTGCTACTTTGTGGGACTGTGGGGTCGCCCCTTTCATTGGTCCCCCTGTGTGTGTACAGCTGCAGTTGCTAAGGGTAGGCAGGGGACCTGGGGTTGCTGGCTTGTGTGGAGAGAGCTGCTTGGTGTGGGGCTTCTGGGCCTGGTGTGAGGGATGTGCAGTAGGTGTGGGTTCCCCCTGAGAAAGCAAGGGGTCCTTCGCTTCAAGACCTAAGCTGGGTTTTGACTCCACAGTTGTGCCCTGTGTGACTTTGGCAAATCACAAGACGGAGTTGTTTCTCCTTCTGCAGCTACAAAGGGCAGAAACTAACTCTTAGCTCACAGGTTGTTGTACTGATCCCTGAAGACAGACCTGTGAGTCCAGTGGAGAAGCAAGAGGACATATCCCAGAGGGCAGGGCAGCCTCGTCTCTGAGGACAGCCGTGTGGTTGCACAGCACAGGCCAGGGGCTGAGTGTGCCATCCCTGGGCTCCTGCCATGCAGGGAGACCTGCTGATGGGCATCTCCAGGCTTGGGGCTGGATAGCTGAGCCAAGGGGCACAGACTAGGCAGGAGCTTATGGCAGTCAACCAGCTCCCAGTGCAAGGTCCCTTCAGTGCTAGGCCTGCGTGCTCAGGAGCAGGCTGCAGGCCTGAGGTAGGCTGGCTCTGAGCAGGAAGCCATGCAAGTGTTTTCAGCCTCCATGGTAGTAGATATTTGCAGGGGCTTATGTCTTTATTGAGATGCAATTCACATGCCATGAAACTCACCCATGTGGAGTGTCCTGTTCTGTGGTTTTAGCATAGTCACAGAGTTGTATTCATGGGGTTTCATGTCTACCAAGAATAAGATTGTTCTTGCTTAAATTGTGAAAGCTTTATCGGTTCAGCTCATAGAAACAGTCTTGGCAAGAGTTCCCTGAGATAAAAGTTTTCCTGCCCTGTGAACTTCCTTGTTTTGAATTTTAATGCATTGTGACATGAGTGTCTCATGTTAGAAGCTCAGTGTT
This sequence comes from Theropithecus gelada, assembly GCF_003255815.1. Classification (NCBI taxonomy): domain Eukaryota; kingdom Metazoa; phylum Chordata; class Mammalia; order Primates; family Cercopithecidae; genus Theropithecus; species Theropithecus gelada. Next base: position 31,176,660 of record NC_037678.1, on the reverse strand, counting down.
TTGGAGGTCAGTATAGCTATTAAAAAACAATCCCAGCACTTTGGGAAGCTGAGGCGGGTGGATCATGAGGTCAGGAGATCGAGACCATCCTGGCCAATATGGTGAAACCCCATCTCTACTGAAAAAGAAAAAAAAAATACAAAAATTAGCCAGGCGTGGTGGCGGGCACCTGTAATCCCAGCTACTTGGGAGGCTGAGGCAGGAGAATTGCTTGAACCAGGAAGTCAGAAGTTGCAGTGAGCCGAGATCGTGCCACTGCACTCCAGCCTGGCAACAGAGCAAGGTCGGTCTCAAAAAAAAAAACAAAACGAAAAACAGAAAACACAGTCATTGATGGCTGCATCCCTCCTGCCGCTGAGATCTCTGTCTCTGTCTCTGTGCCCTGCAGGTTGTGGGTTGGCTATCAGTATGTTATCACCGGCCGGAACCGCTCCTTGGAAGGTCGCTGGGAGGTTGCATTCAAAGGTGAGACCTTGTGGTGTGTGGGAGTGTTTGAAGCTGGGCAGAGTCACCCTGATTTGGGGCCTCCCCTCCTCCCTCTCACCCAGTGCTGCCTGGCCTGTAGGGGCGCTGTGCAGAGGACATGGAGAGGGTGAGCCCCAGTTGCAGGGAGGTCTGTGGTCATGGGGCCAGTGCAGCCTGCAGATCAGACCCTGCATTGGGCTGTGGTCATCTCTGGAACCCACTGTTGCATCTCACTTTGGCCAGCTTTCTAGATTGTCCCCTCCTCCCTTTGAAGTTAAGGACCTTGGAGTATAAAAATGAGCATGCAGAGTATGCCCCTGGCAGGCTGGAGGTGAGGACAAGCTTGCCAGGACAAAGAAGGTCAGAGGTAGAATCCAGACCTGAAGGAAGCTATCAGGCAGATAGACTTAGAGAGAGAGAGAGAGTGTGTGTGTGCGTGTGCGTGCGCGTGTGTGTGTGTGTGTGTAAAGATGTTACGCTGCCTGCTTGGAAATACCAAGACGATGTAAAGGAAACATGGCTGCTGCTTCCTTTACGTTGGGGGCTCGGACTTGGCTTGCCCCTCCTGTCCCATTGCCCTGGCACTGGCGAGCTCCTCCTGGGCATACTCCAGCAGTGCCCTCTCCAGCTGCCGCCAGGGCCACACTCCCTCGCCCTGCCCCTTGTCAGGCCTGTGTGTTGGGCTGTGCTTTGTGCCTGTGGCTTGAGCTAGGATTTGGGTTCTTTTCATAAACACATCCTAGTCCTGCTGTTGATGTCTTTTTTTTTTTTTTTTTTTTTTTTGAGACGGAGTCTCGCGCTGTGTCACCCAGGCTGGAGTGCAGTGGCGCGATCTCGGCTCACTACAAGCTCCGCCTCCCAGGTTCAGGCCATTCTCCTGCCTCAGCCTCCGAGTAGCTGGGACTACAGGCGCCCGCCACCACGCCCGGCTAGTTTTTTGTATTTTTAGTAGAGACGGGGTTTCACCATGTTAGCCAGGATGGTCTCGATCTCCTGACCTCGTGATCCACCCGCCTCGGCCTCCCAAAGTGCTGGGATTACAGGCTTGAGCCACCGCGCCCGGCCAATTTTTTCTATTTTTTAGTAGAGACGGGGTTTCACCATGTTAGCCAGGATGGTCTCGATCTCCTGACCTCGTGATCCACCCGCCTCGGCCTCCCAAAGTGCTGGGATTACAGGCTTGAGCCACCGCGCCCGGCCTGCTGTTGATGTCTTGAGTATCTCTGACAGGGTTGAAAAGAGTCAAGGCCTGGATGGCCGGCTTCCCTGGAGAGAAGAGGGCCCCACAGAGACGGGGCCATGCCTGGCTGCTGGGACACGGCAGGAGCAGAGGTGGGGGCTGCAGAGCCCAGCAGATTGGGTCCACACCTGCTGTCCCGCTCCTGCTCAGGACAGGTGCCACCCTGTTCTCATGACCACCAGTGCCCTCCTGAGAGTCCCAGCCACATTTGCATTCCCCGGCTTTATGAGTGCATTGTTTAGATTGCTGTTGACTAATCAGTGGCGTCTGGGTTTCCAGGCCCCAGTGTCAAAGTTTGCCTTGTAGAACATGATTCTCCTGGTAGCTTGTCCTCTTCAGGCTGGTGGTTGAAGAGAGGACATGATTCTGAGTGGGATGACAGCACATTCAGAGTTGGGACTCAGGACCCCACGCTTGGTGTGAGAATGGCAAGGGTCCTGGGTGGGATTTAATGGCCAGGTGCAGCTCGGTGACTCCATTGGAGCATCAGGCAGGAGAGTGAACCTAAAATTTAGAAAAAGATTGAACATGTGTGTCGGTGCTGGCAGCCGCGGCTGGCATAGAGCTCCCTATTCATGCAGCTCAACGTGCAAGGGGCCCCACAGCATCCCGGAGCTTCGCGGGGGTGACCATGTGCCGCTGCCTTCTTGTGCCCAGTTAAATGGATTTGGGAACTCTGTTAGCGGATTTAAATAGTGGTCACAAAACAAATAGTAAAAATAAGTTTTCTGCTGCAGGATAACTGGCCCTTGACGCAGCTCAACATCATGAGTGGTTCTGGGCTTAAAGAGATTAAAGAAACATAAAACCAAATGTGGCACATGAACCTTGATGGCATCCTGGGTTGGGAGGCTTATAAAAAACTCCACAGGACAATTCAAGAAATGTGAGTGGGGACTTGTGGAAGATTCATTTTCTTAGGTGCAGCAATAGGACTGTGGTTATGTGGTTTAGGAGCCAGTATCCTGGAGTCTGCAGGAGAGGGGGTCCCAGGGTGGTAGGGCAGAGAGGAGCCAAGCAGCAGAGTATGGTCAGCGCCAAAGCAGCTTGGGTGTATGCACTCCTCTCTCCATAGTGGCATCGTTTTAAAAATTCCCGTACCAAAAGCAAGCTGCAGAGTGAAGACAGTACTGGGCATAAAACAAGCTAACAAGAGCACGTCCAGCCCAGCCCAGCCCTTCTCCTGCCCAGGGACATGGTGCAAAACAGAGGGCTCATTGGGGTCTGAGGGGTTGGCCCCCCAAAAAATACCCAAAAAACTATGGGAAGTGGATGTGAGTCTTTTGTTATTCATTCTGAACCCTTCCCTAAGAAAAGACTGTACCTGAGAATATTAGCCAATGTTGGTGGGAAGGCCTCACATTAAGATGTTGAAAAATGTTTCTTTCATCTACATGTTGTCCATCTTTTCTGTGTTGTATAATATGTTCTGGATTGGGGTGTGAGTGATACCATGGTACATAGACGCTTACTATGCCCATATGTCGGCACCCAGCACACACATTTGAAGTTGGGAGCTCGTTTCCGCGGGGCTCCTATGCGGCTTGGTGGAGCGCTCTCCAGCTGCTCCCCCGGGCCCACACCAGCCCGTGAGCCCCATCCAGGGGCCAAGACCCTGCAGGTTTGACAGCACCAGGTCATGGTATGCCCTGGAAATAGAACTGCCGCTGCTGCTGCCAGAAGACATGGGGCCAGGATTTCTGTAACATTTGTGCAGAAAGGTTGGAAAAATACAGATCCTTGTCTAGGGAGAATCATCCACACCGCCCCACGTGCTGCTCCCAGGGCCTTCCCGTCAGCACCAGCAGTGTGGCTTCTGTCTGGTGAGTCATACTTGATATTTACCTTAAAACATAAAAGTGAAAACACCATGTGTTTAATGTGTCCACACGTGTCACTTGCTCATTTACCTTAAAACATAAAAGTGAAAACACCATGTGTTTAATGTGTCCCCACGTGTCACTTGCTCATGTAAGATCACTCGGTGCCTGGCCCTCATTTGTCCCCCATGGTGTCTCAGCACGCACGTTACAGGTTGGCTGAGGTCGGGAGGTGTGTAACTGAGTAGAAGCCTTCTTTTCTCTCCCAAGATCTTGTGGCCAGTCCTTCATGGTCTCCATCGTGTTCTTTCTCTGGTGCTATACACGCGGGATTGTAGGGTGCTGCCCCCTGAGGCCAGCAGTCAGGGCTGTGGTCCTGGGCCAGCCTGCGGGACCTGGCGTCTAGAAACCTCAGTCAGCAGTGAGGAAGGGGCCAGGCCGGCCTAGCAGCCACTGGAAGGTGCATTGTAGAGACCCTGCCCTCTGGGTGAGGTGACCATTGGGCTAGGATGGGGTCAGCTGGGGTTGCCGCAGTTCCTGGAGGGGAGACAGCCCCTGAGTGGGGCAGCTGCCACAGTGGTGGGGCATTCGGGAGCATCTGGACAGCCCCTGGTGGTCCCTGAGTGGAGGCTCACTCTGTGGCTGCGGAGGTGGCGAGACAGGAAGGGGAGGTTCTTTGAGGGCTCAGAAAAGTGAGTGAAGGTCTCCCCACCACAGGAACAAGGAGGCCGGGGGGGCCGGGGAAGGTTCTCCAGGCTCAGGGAGCAGGGGCAGACATGGAGGTGGCAGTGGTTGCTCGCATGCGTGGGAGAAGATGTGGTGGCAGAGGTAATCAAGTGACATTCAGATGCCCTCGTGTATCAGTCTCTGGAGCAGGGTGTCCTCCGGTGGCTGGTGATGGCCCACCCCAAGGCTCCTGTCAGAGCCTTGCCCACACCTCATGTGTGGACAAATGGGAGGGGCACCTGGAAACTTGCTGCTGCCCTGTCGAGGTGAGGACTGGATCTGCTGGGGTGGCAGGGGTTGAGGAGGAGTGTCTTGGAGGGAGGTTTGGGAGGAGGGCTCTTCGCGAGGAACTGCTCCCAGTCACTCTGGTAGCCAGGGCGGCTCTGCTCACAGGGCCTTTCTCCAAGATGAGGGTCCTTCAGGAAGAGCGGGATGTTTGAGGTAAGGGGGCGTCCAGGAGGAAGTGGGAGGCCCTAGAGAAAAATCTGCAGAACTCATCCCCAGTGCAGTATAGGGAAGCCTCCTGGCTCCTCTCACACCTTTGGAATACGTCCAGGATCTCATCACCTGGCACCAGTCTTGCAGCCCCCACCTGGACCTGACACCCAATCATCCCTCACCTGATTGTGCTAGTGGCCTCTGGTCTCCTGGCCCCAGCCCCACCGTTCCTCACACAGCTGCTGGGGGTCCTTTTCACCTCTGCTCCCTTGCACAGCTCTCGTTTCTCATAGAAATCACAGTTCCATCAAAGCCAGCAGTCCCTTCCCTCACTACCCTCATCACCTACCACTCCCCAGCCTCTTCTCCAGCCCCACAGGCTGCCTCATTCATGGCTGTCACTGTGACGCCCTTCCAGGGACGCTCCAAAGACGAGCACCTGCCCACTCTGCAAGGCTGCACCTCGGGTAGGCGTGCAGTCCCCGCACGACCAGCCCCCAGTCAGCACCTGGATGCAGAACCACCAGCAGCTTTCCTGGGCAGGGGCGTTGCACAAGTACCCATGCAGCTCACTGCCAGGAGGGAGCACTGTGTGGCTTACTGGGCCTTGGCCTAGAGTCCCACATGAACCCTGTTTTGCTGGTTGCCTGACCCACTCTCTGACTTGGCTGTGCCCCAGTCCAGGCAGCTTTTGGGGGCAGATGCTGGGTCCCAGGACTCTGCCCGGAGAGGTCATTTGTGGCCTTGGTCTCGGTCTACCGTCATGTACTGTAGTTGTGGTCAGGAGCTCTGGGCTGGCAACTAGCTTTAGTACTGAAGATTTTTTGTTTGTTAAAGGTTGGAAGGAACCTGTTTGGTTTTCATCCCATGGGACAAGAAGGCAAATAGTGAAGAAAACAGGGTTTAAAAGGGGAGGGGCTCTACTTAGGTGAGAGGGCATCTGTGGGAGATGAGGAGGGTGTGCAGGGGCTCGGGGGCCTGGAGAAAAGGTGGGGTGGTGCACAGCGTGATGGTGGTGGCACCCACTGTCAGCAGTGGAGACGAGCGCTTCAGTTGGTATGGGGAGGCGACTCCAGACAGTGGGCCTCTTTCCTGCCCTGCTGTGGGTCTGATACATGCTGATGAGGCAGGCAAGATGCTAGGCCTGTGTGTCTCTGGGAAGGGGGCGCAGCTGTTGCTGTGACTGCCTGCTGGCCCGGCACAGGTCTTTCAGGTCTCAGCTTCCTGAGAGCTGTCCTGCCCATGGCAGGGCACCGTTTGTCCGTCCACAGGCCCACAGCATAGGCCTGCTTCTAGACTCGCTGGCTCTTTTGAGGCAGAGCCCCATGTTTAGTGCTGGGTGTAAACGGAGCTCCAAAAGAGGCAGGTGAGCATGCTGGAGGCTTATGAAGGGGTGAGCTGCACTGCTATCTTAGGAGGGGAGAGCGCCAGGTGTGCCTTCATTATTCTGCTTCTTGGAAAGGTTGCTTTGTGTTTCCAGTGATCCTGGCTGGGTAAGCCTCAAGGAATCTCGGCGGCCCAGACTGGAAGGGCCGTGCCGGGGAGAGAGTGGGGCCTAGGGCTGGCTGTGCTATGCCCTGGGTGTGGCCAGAGCCCACCTGGAAGCTTGCAGAAGAGAGGCTTGGAGGTTAGCAGTCCCCAACCCTCACGCTGTCTGTGGCGAGGGTACATGGTTTCTGACTGCCTTGTACCTGGCTTAGACAGGCAGGAGCTGAGTGGTGACAGTTTCCCTTGAGCTGAGAGAGGTCCCTGGGAACCAGTGCTTCCTAAGTGTTGCCTGCAGCCAGCTGGTGGTAGTGCTGGCCAGTGCCGATGCTGCGTGACGGTGCCTTCCTCATGGGTGCCGGGTGGACTTTGTGACTCCTCTGTTTATGACTGAGTGTTCTGTCCTAAGGGAGAACTTTCCTGCCTTTTTCCCCTGCCCATTCCCCTGTTTGCATTTTAATCCAGTGTGCTACAGTCCATTACTTTGTTATTCATGCTGTTGCTCTAACTTTAAATGCTGCCCACTAACCCTGATCCAGCACCCTCTTTTGTTGCTCAGGCTGGCACTTACTGCTACCCAGGGTTTGTGGCCTGTGTGCTTGCAGGCCCCACAGAGTGGCTCCTGCCAGGCCCAGCACCTGGAGTGACTCCCAGGATGTTGGGGAGTCCCGAATGAACACCTGGCCACAGTGACCACCAGCACTTGGTGGCCCAGGCCCTGTGGTTGATGATCCTGTCTGACGCCATGGTCCCCTTGAGGACTACACAACTTGTCCTCTGACATGATGTTGTCCAGCCCCACCTTTTGTCTCCCCAACAGGCTCTTCAGAGGTGTTCCTGCCCCCAGACCCCATCTTTGCCTCGGCCATGTCTGAGAACGACAACGTGTTCTGTGCCCAGCTTCAGTGCTTCCATTTCCCCACCCTGCGGCACCACGACCTCCACAGCTGGCACGCCGAGAGCTGCTACGAGAAGTCTTCATTTCTGTGTAAAAGAAGTAAGCCCCCTTGAGCTGGCGTTCTTGGGGATGTCTGGGCCCTTGTGTCACTTTGTTGGACCCTGAGTTCAAGGTTTCTGAGGCAGAACCTGATTTGCCGTGTTGGGGTGGGCGCCCCTCACCAGCCAAGGTTTCTGGGGCAGAACCTGATTGCCGTGTTGCGGTGGGCGCCCCTCACCAGCTCACACCTTGTTCTTGGGGCCCGTCTGCAGCTCTGTGACCAGGGCAGCTGGTCAGCATCTTAGAGCCCACTATTCTCTTTCCCAGGAAAGAGACAGTCCTCCCCGTCCTCCCTGCTGCAGTGTTGTTAAGAGAGTAGATGGGAATGAGGACCCAAGGACTTGGCGTCTCTGGAGCATCTTAGTCCATCGGTCACCTCCCCACCCCCGCTTCTGCCATCCTTCTCTCTGCTTCTCAGTTTACCTTGCCAGTCTATGGTGTGTTTATTTTATTTTATTTTATTTTATTTTAGCCAGCTAACTCTATTGCTTTTGGGGGGCAGGGGCCTCAGGAGCTCTTGGTGGGACAGGTCCCCTTCCTCTTCATCACAGGCTTCTGGCTTCGCGGGATGGCGCTGGCCCTGGGATGGCAGCTGTGTGCAGGTTGAAGAGAGGCTTTGTTCTTGTGGATCATGTGTCTGATGTTGCCGAGCGTGGTGCAGGGGTTCTTGTTGACATTGGTCCTCTTTTTTTTTTTTTTTTTGAGACAGAGGCTCACTCTATTGCCCAGGCGGGAGTGCAGTGGCATGATCTCGGCTTACTGCAAGCTCTGCCTTCCCAGGTTGAAGCAATTCTCCTGCTTCAGCTTCTCCAGTAGCTGGGACTACAGGCGCCTGCCACCACACTGGGCTAATTTTTTGTATTTTTAGTAGAGACGGGGTTTCACTGTGTCAGCCAGGATGGTCTCGATCTTCTGACCTCGTGATCCACCCGCCTCGGCCTCCCAAAGTGCTGGGATCACAGGCGTGAGCCACCACGCCCAGCCAGTATTTCAATTTTACTACATTTACTTTATCATTCACTTTCTCTGCATATTTTTTCTGAAGCACTTGGGAGTAAACTGAAGATACTGTGGACCTTAAGCCTTTTCTACTTCAGTGTATATTTCCTAAGAACAAGGACACTCTTTTATGTACCCATACTGTGTGGATCAAAATCAGGACACTTAACATGGATACAGTACCATACAATAATCCACAATCCACAATCCATCATTCCAGTTTTATCAGTTGTTCCAATAATATCCTTTATAACTTTTTTTTTCCTGGTCCAGAATCATGCATTACATCTAGTCATCATGTCTCCTGGATTCTTTTAGTCCTTCAGTTTGAGTAATTTCTGTTGACCTGTCCTCAGGTTTACTAATTCTTTCCTTGGCTGTGTCAAGTCTGCTTATGAGCCCGTTGAAGGTATTCTTCATCTGTTTCATTGATTTTGTCTGTTTTTTTATTTCTAGAATTTCCATTTGATTTTTATAGTTTCCATCTCTCATCCGAATTTCTCATCTAACTTTGTATATTGTCCAGCTTTTCCATTAGAGCCTTTAACAAATTAATCACAGTTATTTTAAATTCCCTGTGGGAAAGTTCCTTCATTTGTGTCATATTTGAGTCTGGTTTTTTGAATGTTCTGTCTCTGGAGCATGGTACTTTTTTCTAGGCTTTTCATTGGAAGTCTGACATCTTGTGTGGGACAATAGAGACTGAGTTCAATAGTTTTGTGCTTGCAATGGCTATGCCTTTACTTCCACTGGGCCTTTCTTGTGGGAGGGTCTTTAGTACGGTGAAGGGCATTGATCTGGGTGAGAGTTGGGCTGGGCTTGGGGTTTGTTGGCACTGTAGTTGCTCTGAGTGCACCTCAGGCTTTCGTATTCAGCAGGATTGTTGTTCTGGGTGGAGGCTGGTTTGCCAGAGGGTTTTTCTTCATGTCTCCGCCACCCTGCACTTTAGGTTATCCCTTTGGGCCACATCTCTAGAGAGTCTGTCTTTTGCAGCCCGCCTAGCAGTAGTCCACTGTGTGACTCAAAGCTGGTTAGCATACTGATAGTAGGGTCTGATGTTCTAACTGCATCTCAGCCTTAGACAGGCCCAGTGCCCTGAGTATCCAGGGTTGACCCTTCACAACTGCTTCTGACCCTCCTGCAGCTGGAGTTGGGTCCAGCACAGTGGCTTTTCACCAGGGCCCTAAAGACACCAGGTATGCTCTGATTAGAGGCAGGCTGACTAGAAGCAGGGCAGTGGAGGTGATTGGTTTGGGGAACATATTTGGCTTTCCCTGGTGGGTTTTGAGTTGGAAGTATGGACTCAAAATAGAGAAGCTGGTGGCCATTAACCAGATCCTGACTGCCCTAGACTGGTTGCCACAGAAGTGGTAGGTCAGAGGCCTTTGCTCATATGTGGTCTGGCCTTTGTCAGGTATCGTCGTGAGGCAGAAATGTTCTATAAATGGAATCATATAGTCAGCAACCTTTTGGAGTTGACTTTTTTCACTCATAATTCCCTGGAGAGTCATCCACATTGTTACTTTTATTAACAATTTATTCCTTTTTTTTTTTTTTTGGCGACAGGGTCTCTGTTACCCTATAGTACAGTGGTGTGATCACTGCTCACTGCAGCCTCAACCTCCCGGGCTCAGGTGAACCTCCCGCCTCAGCTTCCCAAGTAGCTGGGACCACAGGTTCATGCTGCTGTGCCCAACTTATTTTTGTATTTTTTTTTTTGTAGAGGTGGGATTTCGCTATGTTGCCCAAGCTGGTCTCAAACTATAGGCCTCAAGTGTTGAAGGACATCTGGGCTGATTCCAGTCTTTGGCTATTACAGTGAAAGCTGCCATGAACATCTGCATACAGGTTTTTGTGCAAACATGTTTTCTTTCTTCCTTTGTGTGTGTGTGTGTGTGTGTGTGTGTGTAACAGAGTCTTACTCTGTTGCCCAGGCTGGAGTGCAGTGGCACAGTCTTGGCTCACTGTAGCTTCCGCCTCTTGGGTTCAAGCGATTCTCATGTCTCAGCCTCCCGAGTAGCTGGAATTATAGGCATGTGCCACTATGCCCAGCTAATTTTTGTCTTTTTAGTGGAGACGGGTTTCACCATGTTGGCCAGGCTGGTCTTGAACTCCCAACCTCAGATGATCCACCCGCATCGGCCTCCTAAAGTGCTGGGATTATAGGCATGAGCCACCGCACCTGGCTGCAAATGTGTTTTCAGTCCTCTGTGATAGATGCCCAGGATTACAGCTGCTTGGCTGTAGTGTAGTTGCATATTTAGTTTTTAAAGAAACAAGCAAATTGTTTTCCAGAGTGGCTGTACTGTTTTATAGTCCCACTAGCAATGTAGGAGTGATTTCATTTCTCCATGTCTTCCCCAGCACTTACCGTTTTCACTGCTTTTCATCTTAGCCCTTCTGTTAGGTATGCAGATATCTATGTAGACATGTAGCTTCTTGTGGTTTTAATTTGCATTTCCCTGAGGCTAATGATGTTAAAACCTTTTCATGTTTCATATGCTTATTTGCCGTCTGTATATTGTTTGTTGTTCATGTTATTTTTCCATTTTCTCTTTGCATTGTTTGTTCGTTTTGGTTTGAGAAAGGATCTTGCTCTGTCACCCAGGCTCAAATGCAGTGGTGCAATCATAGTTCACTGTAACCTCCAGCTCCTGGGCTCAAGCAGTCCTCTCACTTCAGTCTCCTGAGTAGCTGGAACTGTAGGTGTGCACCATCATGCCTGGCTAAGTTTTTTATTTTCTATGGAGATACGGTCTCACTACGTTGTCTAGGTTGGCCTCAAACTCAACTCCTAGGCTCAAGTGATCCTCTTGTATTGAGATTACAGGTGTGAACTAATGATCTGTTTTGTTCTTGTTTTTTTTAAACTGTTGATTTTCGAGGTTCTTTATGTATTCTAGATACCAGTCCTTTGTCGGATATGAAATCCGACTAGAAATATTTTTTCTAGTCTGTAGCTTGCCTTCATCCTATTCAAATGAGATTTCAGGAAAGAAAGTTTTGTTATTGTTTTTCCCTGGCAGTATAAGTTTACCCAAAGAAAAAAAGTTCTTAATTTTAATGAAGTCCTGGTTATTCGTCTCTCCTTTTATGGATTGTTCTTTTTTTTTTTTTTTTTTTTTGAGACAGAGTTTCACTCTGTTGCCCAGGCTAGAGTGAAGTGGTACAATCTTGGCTCACTGCAACCTCCACCTCCTGGGTTCAAGTGATTCTTGTGCCTCAGCTTCCCAAGTAGCTGCGATTACCAACACGAGCCAGCACCACGCCTGGCTAATTTTTGCATTTTTAGTAGAGACAGGGTTTCACAATGTTGGCCAGGCTGGGTGCAAACTCCTGACCCCAGGTGATCCACCTACCTCTGCCTCCCAAAGTGCTGGGATTACAGGTGTGAGCCACTGAGCCCAGCCTCCTCTTATGGATTATTCTTTTGGTTTCAAGTCCAGGTACTCTTTGCCTAGCCTTACATTTCTTCTGTGTTTTTCCCTAAAATGTTAATCATTTTCCATTTTACATTTAAGTCTAGGACGTATTTTGAATGAGTTTTTTATTAAGGTGTGAGACTTAGGTCAAGGTTCTTTAGTCCAGTATAGCTTTGCTCCCACGTACCACCTTTGTGCCATTCTTAGCAAATCTTGTGTGTTACGTTTTTGTATGTTATAGACCCAACACTACATTCCATACATATTTTATACAATTGCTTTTTAAATCAGTTAAGAGAATAAAGGAGGAAAACTATGCATATAGGCTGTAATTTATAATCACATGATTGCCTTTACTGTTGCTCTTCAGTTTCTTGTTAGTATTCAAATTGCTATCTGGGGATTGCATACTTTTAGCCTGCAAAACTGCCTTTCGTGTTTCGTGCAAGGTGAGTCTGCAAACAACTTCTCTCACTTGTTGTTTGGGAAAGTTTATTTTACTTTTATTTTTCAGAAGATATCTTTGCTGGATTTGGATCTCAGTTGATGGTTTTCTGTGAGCAGTTATCCCACTGCCCCAGCCTGTGTTATTTCTGCTGAGAAGTCAGTTGTTTGTCTTTTTGGGATTCCCTTATAAGTAACAAATCATGTCCCATTCGCTGCTTTTCATATTTTTGCCTTGTCTTTCACTTTCAGCATTTTCACTCTGATGTGTCAGTTTGTGGCTCCTTTGCGTTTATCCTATGTGGAATTTGTTGAGCTTCCTGAATGTGTAGGTTATTGTTTTTCAATGAATTTGAGTAGTTTGCAACTGTTAGTTCTTCGAGTATTTGTTTTGCCTCTTTCTCTCTCTCCTCTCCCTCCTCTGCATTTGTTACTCCTGTTTCACATATGTTGGTGTGCTTAATGGTGTTTCACATTTCTCTGGGAGCTCTGTTCATTTCTCTTCATTCTTTTTTCTCTGTTTTAGCCAGGGAATAATTGTATGTGAGTATCTTGCCCTGGGAGTTCCTGACCACATGGGTGACCTAGATTTGATCCCAATCCTTTTTTTTTTTTTTTTTTTTTTTTGAGACAGAGTCTCACGCTGTCGCCCAGGCTGGAGTGCAGTGGCACAGTCTCTGCTCACTGCAACCTACACCTCCTGGGTTCAAGAGATTCTCATGCCTCAGCCTCCTGAGTAGCCAAGGTTACAGGCGCATGCTACCACGCTTGGCTAATTTTTGTATCTTTAGTGGAGACAGGGTTTTGCCATGTTGGCCAGGCTGGTCTCGAACTCCTGACCTCAGGCGATCCGCCTGCCTCGGCCTCCCAAAGTTCTGGAATTACAGGTGTGAGCCACTGCGCCTGGCTGACTGCAATCTTAAGTGAGGCATAGACCTGTGGTTGTGAAATTTCGGAAGAGTCTTTTTCTAGACATCCTTACCCCATTTGGAGACTGTAACAAGCTACCTTCTCATGTCTCTTTGCCTTTCACTGAGGGTAGCTCTCTTGGAGGCTCCTTCATCCCTTTTCTCTTCCTCCAGGCATTCGCAGTGTCTGCCTACCAGTTGAAGACTCTGGGTTTTTAGCCATGGCCATTCCTCTTACTCTTGTCCCAGGTCAGCTCTGTGCAGAGTGTGCCTCAGGTCCAGTGGACTGTCTTCCCAAGCAGAACTGGCAGCTTCCTTAGACACATTCTGATTTTGAAATGGTTAATACTCATAGCAGCTGCATCTTAGAATTGAGAAAATCTCATAAGTAATCTACTTTGGCAACTTCAAGGCAAACACTTCTGCCGTGACCCTGGAGTCTGGCACTCTGCTCCATCCTGGCTCTCTGGCCTCCATTTGCCCTGGCTGGATGTGCTTTGTCCTAACAGTGTGTTGTAGTGACTGCTCTTGGACAGCTACTCCCTGTGCCATGTGCCAGATCCATGACATTCCAGTCCTAGGAAGACTCTCAGCACAATCTGGCCAAGTCTTCAGTTGTCTTGTTGGTTCCCCAGGCCCGGGAGGGAAGGTCAGCTCATGTCAAGTGGTGCAGCGGTGATGGCAGCGTTTGCTCACAGAGCTGTCTCAGAGGCTTTGATGCCACTGCTCTAGTGGGCATGTCTCACATGACCCCTCCAGCTGCCTCATTCCCATTCTAAGGTAGCAGGTAGCATTCACAGGCCCATATGGGGAGGCTACCTTTTTTGGCAGTGTATACATCTGTACACAATGTATGCTCATTGCAGGTCAAACATGTGTTGACATCAAGGACAACGTGGTGGATGAAGGGTTCTACTTCACCCCTAAGGGGGATGACCCATGCCTGAGCTGCACCTGCCATGGAGGGGAGCCTGAGATGTGCGTGGCTGCTCTCTGTGAGAGGCCCCAGGGCTGCCAGCAGTACCGCAAGGACCCCAAAGAGTGCTGCAAGTTCATGTGTCTGGACCCAGGTGAGACTCTTGATAGTAGGTCCCAAGTCAGCCTCCCTATTTGGAGCTGGAGGCTAGGCGTCCCTTTGCTTCCTCAGTGGTGAGGACTCAGGGCAGTTTACAGAGCATGGCGCAGCAGCAGTGGCAGCGTTTGTCACGGAGATGTCTCAAAGACTTTGATGCCACCACTCTAGTGGGCGTGTCTGACACGACCCCTCCAGCTGCCTCCTTCCCATTCTGGGGTGACAGGCAGCAGTCACAAATGAACTTGAGTGTGGCTGTTTGTTCACAAATCACCACTGAGAGCTTCAAACCTATCTTCAAATCTCTGCCTCTAGGGTTTAAGCCATTCTTCTGCCTCAGCCTCCCCAGTAGCTGGGATTACACGCGTGTGCCACTATGCCCGACTAGTTTTTGCATTTTTACTAGAGATGGGGTTTCGCCATGTCGTCCAGGCCAGGTCTTGAACTCCTGACCTCAAGTGATCCACCCACCCCAGCTTCCCAAGGTGCTGGGATTACAGGCATGAGCCACCGCACCCAGCCTAGACTTCTAATTTATGTCCACATTGGAACTCTTCCTCTTCTCTAGTATGATACGGAGGGTAGTGACAGTTGTCATTGCTTACGGTCATCCATTTTTACCTTAGAATCTTCAAGAAAAAGATGAAGTATTGGCCGGGCGCGGTGGCTCAAGCCTGTAATCCCAGCACTGTGGGAGGCCGAGACGGGCGGATCACGAGGTCAGGAGATCGAGACCATCCTGGCTAACATGGTGAAACCCCGTCTCTACTAAAAATACAAGAAAATTAGCCGGGCGAGGTGGCGGGCGCCTGTAGTCCCAGCTACTCGGGAGGCTGAGGCAGGAGAATGGCGTGAATCCGGGGGGGCGGAGCTTGCAGTGAGCCGAGATCGCGCCACTGCACTCCAGCCTGGGGCACAGAGCAAGACTCCGTCTCAAAAAAAAAAAAAAAAAAAAAAAGATGAAGTATTATTCTGAGTTTCGAGATCAGACTCCTCACCACCAGGCGGTAGACAGTACAGGGAATCTGATCTCGGGGTGATCCTCTTCCTTCCACTTGCGAAAAGAGAGGGGCAGGTGGGTCGCTGCTCTCTGAGATGTTAACACCCCTCACACTCCAGGGGCATGCTTTGTCATTCTGCACACCATTGTAGCTGCAGCTCTGTGTGAATTCAGATCTCAAGAGAAATGTAAATCAAAAGTATGAGTTTCTTTCTTTCTTGGGTGCCACAGTAAGAATGAAATGATGGGGACTTATTGAAGTCCCTGGACTTGTGGACCCTGTAGAAGAGCAGCTTTGGCAGGGTGTGATGGCCATCTCCGTCTCCAGGGTCCCTGTAGAGGAGAGGCTGCAGCTAGAGGCTGGACCACAACAGTGAAAGCTGCCCCTGAGTGGAATGTTGTCAGTGTCCCTCCACACCAGGAGGCTGCTGGGTGGGAGGACAGAGCCGGCCTCCAGAGGCCGTGTCTGAGGCTGGGTGAAAGTGGGCACTCTGGCATGCACCAGTAGACATGTGCAGTTGACTGTGGTGAGCACAAGGCTACATTTGCAGCCAGGCCCACCAGAGGACCTAGAGCTAGAGGGTGATGTTTGGACCCCATTCTACAGGGCAGTTTCTCCTCGTATCAGGTGCATGTCTGTTTAAGGCCATGAGAAGCACCAGTTGAGTGCTTACCAAGTTCCCTGTGCCCAGCCACATAACTTTAAACCTCCAACTTAGTGACGGGCTACAAGAGTCAAACTGTTCACAAGCCATGCTACCTGGACTCCTGGTTCCATTTCTCAGGAGTCTACCAGTGCTGCCTTGCCACTATGTCCAAGCTTTGTAAGAATGCCCAGATGTGTACAAGGATGACCCATTTGTGGACATGTATGGCGTAAAGAGCCTGCCCAGCCCCAGGGACTTCTTAGCAGAACAGGGCCCTTAGTGCATCTGGGTGGGCCCAGAGCAGCCGCAGCCCTCTCTCCTGCACGGCCAGAGAACTTAGCTGGGCCCTGCTCTGCCCACCCTGTGGCCATGCTTCCATGGGCTCCTGACTTTCCTAGGGGCCTTCTCCTGGGAAGTGCTCATACTACATTAAGAACCGAGACACTATCACCAAAACTGGAGACTCTGGGAATAGGATGTCATGTGTTAAGCATCAGAATGTCCCCTTCAACAAGCTGAGAGTGTCTACTTTTGCCACCCTGCCATCATTGTGCTCGAGGTCAAAGCCAGTGCCAGAAGGCAAGAAGAAACGAAAAACCGTCCAGGCCAGAGGGGAAGAAATGAAACCATCTCCTTTTACAGATGACTTGGCTGCATAGAAAATCCTAGGGAATCTACAGGAAAGTTACGAGAACTAATAAGTGTGTTTAAGCAAGGTCTCCAGATAGAAGGTCAACTTAACAAAAATTCATTATATTTATATAATCTACCTGTAACAGTTGAAAATTGAAATTTTTGAGAAAAGTACCATTAATAATAGCACCAAAAAACATGAAATACCCAATTATAAATAATATAAAATATGTGCACATTCTGTTTGCTGCAAACTGTAAAACCGTAATGAAAAAAAATCAAAGGCTTAAATAAAAGGGAAGACACCATGTTCATGGATCAGGTGTCTCAATATCATTAGGAGGTTAACTCTTCCCAAATTATAGATTCACTATAATCCCAACCAAAATTCTAGCAGACATTTTTGTAGGTATTGAAAAGCTAATTCTAAAAGTTAGGTGGGGCCAGGCGCGGTGTCTCGCACTTGTAATCCCAGCACTGGGGAGGGTGGATCACTTGAGGTCAGGAGTTTGTGACCAGTCTGGCCAACATGGTGAAGCCTCATCT
This sequence comes from Theropithecus gelada, assembly GCF_003255815.1. Taxonomy (NCBI): domain Eukaryota; kingdom Metazoa; phylum Chordata; class Mammalia; order Primates; family Cercopithecidae; genus Theropithecus; species Theropithecus gelada. The sequence goes on along the minus strand of NC_037678.1, from coordinate 31,159,818 downwards.
CTACAAAAAATACAAAAATTAGTTGGGCATGGTGGCTCATGCCTATAATACCAGCTACTCAGGAGGCTGAGGCAGGAGAGTCACTTCAACCTGGGAGGTAGAGGTTACAGTGAGCCGAGATCATGCCACTGTACTCCAGCCTGGGTGACAGAGCGAGACTCCATCTTAAAAAATAAAAATAAAATAAATAAAAGTTAGGTGGGCTGGGTTCAGTGGCTCATGCCTGTAATTGTAGCACTTTGGGAGTCTGAGGCAGGAGGATTGCTTGAGGCCAGGAGTTCAAGACCAATCTGGCCAACATAGCAAGACCCTGTCTCTTAAATAATAAAAAGATGGATAAAAGTTGGTAGAAAGGCAAAATAACTAGAATAGCCAAAGTAGTTTTTACAAAGAACAAAGTTGGAGGATCCATGCTACCTAATTTATAAATGTGGTACTGATGAAGGAATAGACACATGGATCAGTGGAACAGAACAGTCCAGAAATAGTTCCACACTACATATAATCAAGTGATCTCTCTCCTTTTTTTTTTTTTTTTTTTTTGTTTGTTTGTTTAAGACTAGTCAAGTGCAGTAGTGAGAACGGGAAAAGAGTAGAACAAGGAGTTTGATCTGTTAACTGACTGTGAACAGTCAATTGAGATAACTCACTACCTTCAGACCAGCCTCATCTTTGACAAAGGTGCAAGGATGGTTCAGTGGAGAAAGGAGAGTCTTTCAATGACTAGTGCTGGGACAGCAGGACATCTATATGCCAAAAATACGAACTTGCACTATCCCTCCTTCTGTATGTAAAATTTACTCAAAATAGTCATAGACACAACTGTAAAACCTTGAACTATAAAACTTCTATAGGAGAAAACATAGGAGAGAAATCTGTGACCATGGGTTATGCAACATTTTTAGCATGATCCTTAAAAAAAACACAAATTCGACTTCATCAAAATTGAAAACTACTGTTCTTTGGAAGACACTGTTAAGGAAATGAAAAGATAAGCCCCTGACTGAATCAAAACAATTATTTGCAAAACACACACCAAAGGTCTATATTCAGAATACACCAAAACTCAATAAGAAAACAAAACAACCCTATTGAAAAATGGCTTTAGAAGAAGATTTACTTTATTACACTTTACAAAAGAATATACAGGATGGCAGTCAGGCACCTGAAACGATGCTCAGTATTGGCCGTTAGGGAAGCAAACTAAATCCACATGGGGTACCACTCCTGCTCGAAAGGCTGAAATAATGAAACTGACAGCACCAAGTGCTGGCCAAGGTGCAGAGCAGCTGAAACTCATGCTGCCCTCTGCCCCTGCTTGTTCTGCTGCTGTTGGGCAGCCCTGGTATGATGAGGTTTCCAGAGGCATGTTGAGGTGTTTGGCTGGTGCAGCTGCCAGGCACAGAGCCCACATTGGGTTCCTGGTCTCAGCTTCTGATCCCTGCTGACCTTCTGCTCCCCTTGCCGTCTCTGATGGAGATTTTGAAACTGTTACAAGGTAACCAAGCTCAGTGAAACAGTGAGCTCCTTGTCATTGGAGTTCTTCATGCACAGGCTGGATCCTCTCTCTGGGAGCTACAGGATAGCTCAGAGACAAAAGACAACCCCAGCCGCGCAGCCCAGAGCTCCATGGAGGGAGCAGCCCTATCAAGGGGCCTCTGGGGTCCCTGGGCTGGCTCTGGCTTCTGGGGCAGGCTCTGTTCTTTGTGCTTAACTACAAGTGGCTTGGTTCTGAGAGATGATTATTTCTGGTCCCCACCTTGAGGGACAATTGGGACCTTGACCATGTCCTTGGGTTTATTTTAGAACTGATTTAAGAGTTAGTCATTGCAAAGGGGCTGCTTCCTTAGGAGCTCCCCTGGTATCTCTGAACTGGCCTCCAATGAACAGGCACATTGCCAGTCCCTGGGCCACTGGGCTTTCGCCCACTGATGAGAGTGCCCTTGAGACTGGAGGAGGGTCAGAAGCATCAGAAAAAGCAGCTAATTGGTGAGAGGATGTATCCTTCTCACATGTTCACTTCATGTGTTGTCAGCAACAACTGCAGCTTTTAGAGATGCTTCCTGGCCCCGTGGGAGGAGGGCAGGAGATGGCGCTGCTATCTCTGTGGGCATGGAGTGTCCTGGGCTAGCAGGAATGACTTGAGGGCTCTGGGAGCCCAGCCACTGACATGGGGGTTGTGAAGTGTCTCCTTGGGGCAGGCAGTGGGAGTCCTGCCTGCCGAGATTGTTGCAGAGGTGGGAGTGGCCATTCCTAGCTTAGCAGGCTCCCTGCTGTTGCGGGGGTCCTTCTGCTTCCAGGAGCTGATGGGTCACTCCTCGTTCTGAAGTCTCCCTGGCCTTCACTCTTGGTCTGTGGAGGCAGCTACTTCTGGGACCACTTCCTGGTTCCACTGTTCTGTGACTTCTGTGAGTTGCCATTTTACATAGGTCCGGAGTGCGTGGAAGTGCCAGCATGTTATAGATGCATGGCTGGCACAAATTCTCCCTTCATGCCTGCTGCCACTCACATCATCTCTGCCTCCCCATGGGCAGCTCATAGCGAGCTCCTAGGCCGGTGTGCACTGCACCAGGGCAGGGTGTCTCACTCTTGGCGCTGTTGACATTTGGACCAGATATTGTGTAATGGGGGCTGTCCTGGAGAATGTTGAGCAGGACCCCTGGCCTCCACCTACTGAATACTAGTAGCATCCCAGCCAAGTGGTGGCCACGAAAAGCATGAAAGGGTCCAAGAAGAGCAGAGGAAGGTGCAGCAGCTTAGACCCGGTGCTCCTTGATGTCTAGCCTGGCTGGGACTCGGCTTCATGGCCTCTCCTGCCCACTCACCCAGCAAAGAGGTGGAGTCGGGTCCACCCAGCCTTCCTACACCTACGCCTGGTGCGTGTGTACCCAGTGTGTGGGTGTGGCTGAGCCAGGAGAGCATCTCAGCGGGGAGCCTGTGGGACCCAGTGCTGTGTCCAGGTGTCATCTGCACGTGTGTGCTGGAGCTGGGTGCATCAGGGGATGCACATTTTCTCTGCCATTGCTTGTTAAGGATTGAAGTGACAGGCTTCACTCCCAACCACAGCAGAGGCTCATTTGTGAAACGATACCTGAGTTGACCGTGCGGCTGCCCACAGGGACTCACTGTTCCCCTACACAGTCCATCAGGGAGTTTTGGCAATCTGAGTCCCAAGTGTACCTTGTACTGTCGCTTCTCCCAGTCTGTTGCTACCCGGTCCAGGCCTCTGTCATTCCCTTCTCTGCCGCAGCAGGTCCTCCTCCTGGCTTCCTGACGCCCTATGCTACTCTCTTGCAGCCTGTCCTCCCCACGGCAGCCACCCGAGCCATGCTCCGCAGGGACGCCACCCCCACTCCAAACTGCCAGCAGCTGTCATGAGACCCCTGCCTACCTGGCCACCCTGGCCTCCCACCAGGACAAGGCTGTCCCTCACCTCCCCCTGGCTCATCTTGTTGGGCAACTGAACACCTTCCTTCCAAGAGCCCAGGCCTCAGACAAAAGGAAAGCTGCTGTTGGACGGATATGGGTGGTGGCCTGTGCACAGCCCTGGCCCCTGGGAAAGGATGTGCACCTCTGCAGGAGGGCCACTCCCCAGCCGCACTTGGGGCATGCAGTGCGTGAGCACAGCCTGCTAGGAGTGCTGGTCCTAGGACAGGAAACCCCACTTTGCTCCAGTGATAGTCAGATGGGCGTTAGCACACAGCAGCCCCGGGGCCCATGGTGAGATGCTCCTCCTGACCTGAGATTCGCTCTTCTGCTTCTGTGCTGTCACCTTGTTCTTGATTTTGAGTGGCCTTATTTCACATGTATCCTGAAGATGGTTGAGTGCAGGGAGACACCGCGTGCCTTGTCCACACAGCCCACCTGGGCAGGAGGACGACAGCATCCCCAGCCCAGCACGAAGGTGGTCCCCCTTCTCAGATCGGCCATTTCCTTCCCTCCCGTTCAGATGGCAACAGCCTGTTCGACTCCATGGCCAGCGGGATGCGCCTGGTTGTCAGCTGCATCTCCTCCTTCCTCATCCTGTCCCTGCTGCTCTTCATGGTCCACCGGCTGCGCCAGCGGCGCCGGGAGCGCATCGAGTCCCTGATTGGAGCAAACTGTGAGTGCCCTCTGAGGGCCACAGCCCTGGTCCCCATCCCCACCCCAGGTCACCCCTGTCTCCGTGAGCTCCCCAGCCCTGGACAGAGAGGGCAGAGGCAGGTGGAGGGCCCCTGGTCAGATTTGAATGCCGCGTGTTGTGGGGTCTGTGTCCTCACCTGTGGGCCAGGAAAGTTCTTGCCAAGACCCTCCTTACTCCTCCCAAACCACAGGGTGGGCAGAACTCGGAGGCCTCTTAGGATCAGAGGCCTGGATCACCCCCTTGCTGGAGGGTTTTGGGCAGCCAGAGGCTGGGTCTGGCAGAAGTGTCAGCCCAGAGGGACAGATTGGTGTGGTGAGGGTGGGATGTGCCATGGAGCACACCGGGGGTCTCATGGGGATGCCGAATGTGGCTGAGGGGTAGGCAGTGGGGCCAGGTGTGTGCACTCAGGTATGGCAGGCCCAGCCTGAGGGTGGGGGGCTCAGGAGCCAGGCAGCCTGCCGCCAGTGACTTGTCTCTGTTCCCGTTCCACACTTTTGATGGCCCAGTGCACCACTTCAACCTCGGCCGCAGGATCCCTGGCTTTGATTACGGCCCAGACGGGTTCGGCACAGGTCTCACGCCGCTGCATCTTTCTGATGACGGAGAGGGTGGGACTTTCCACTTCCACGACCCTCCACCTCCCTACACGGCATACAAGTACCCGGACATCGGCCAGCCTGACGACCCCCCGCCACCCTACGAGGCCTCCATCCACCCGGACAGTGTGTTCTATGACCCTGCAGGTGCCTGACTCCCCAGGGAGAGGGAACACCTTGTCAAGTAACCTGGCACATGGGGCCAGGCCCAGCACTCCTGCCCAGCTGCAGAGGCCTGGGGCCTCACTTCTTTCAGGTTTTGTCTTTGGTTTTTCCTTTAAGGCTCCTCCTGGGGCTGCCCGTGCAGAAGGGATCCTGATCTCCCTGCCTGGCCGCCCCTGGCGATCTGTGCAGAGAGCTCTAAGGAGGCCTGAGACCCCTCCCTCCCTCCCTCCCTTCTGTGAGCACCTGTCAACTGGGCAGCCCTCAGGGCCCTCAGCCCAGCTCTAGAGACCTGGAGAGCCAGGCACTGGCAGTTGTGAGGACAGGGCTGGCCCAGACCCAGGAGCCAGTCACTTGTCTGTAAAGACACATGAGCTAGAGACACCATGGTGACAGCCCCTCATGTCATGTCAGGAGGCAGCTCTGTGAGGTGGGAGTAAAGCGCGGCTTCTGTGCCACTGGCCCGTAGTTGGAGTCTGCCACCCATCTGATAGTGGCACCATTCCTCAAGGCTGTGTAGCTAAGGAGAGGCAGGCTCCCGACCCCTGGCCTGTCCCTGTCTCTGGTGAGCAGTGCAGGTGTTCCTTCCCCTCTCCCTGTGCATTAGGCCCCCTAACACACACAAACCTGTAGTGTACTTGGCAGGCACTGCCACCCCAAGGCGGCTGTCTCCTTGCATGCCCGCACATCTCAGCAGAATGGGCATTGTGAGGCTGGTGCTGCTGTGCCAAAAGGTCTGAGTCCTATTTGTTTGTTTGGTCAGCTGTCACAGCTCTTGCATGATCTGGGGATGCGGAAAAGACTTGGATTTGACCCCTGCCCTCAGGACACAAGATTGTCACAGTCTTTCAGGGTAGGACTAGCTTCCTACAAGGGATGCCAGTGGGTGGCAGCAGATCCCAGATACCTCAGTGGGCCAGGTTGCAGAGCAGGGTGGGGGCTGTGAGGGGCTGACCAGGGGGGAGATGCGTCACCAGGGCCTTGTGCTGTCAGCTTACAGACAGCACGGCCTGTGGTAATGACAAGCAGGCAGCCCAGGCACAGTGGCTCACACCTGTAATCTAGCACTCTGGGAGGCTGAGGCGGGAGGAGGGGTCTCACTATGTTGCCCAGGTTGGTTTGAGAGCAGCCTGTGAGACCTCCATCTCCACAAAAAATTCAAAACTAGCCATGCATGTGGGCACACCTGTAGTGCCAGTTACTGGGCAGGCTGAGACTGGAGGATCACCTGAGCCCAGGAATTCTAAGCTGTCATGAGCCATGGTCATGTCACTGCACACCAGCGTGCAGTCTTTTAAGATCCTGTCTCTTAAAAAAAAAAAAAAAGCAAGTAATAAAGATCGGGCAAAACAAAGCGAGTGGACTCCTTACCACATAGCCTACCTTGAATCAGAGCTTCCTGCAGACACCTGTGTGGTTTCCAGGCCGCTCCCTGCAGCCCTGTTGCCCACACGACGGTTGTCATATTCCAGCTGCAGTCTTGAATGTTGTTCCACCCACCTGGGACCAGTGCCTCCCTGATGACAAATACCCCTGACTTCCCGCTGAGCCGGGTCTTCACCCGTACTGAGTCTCAGACAGTTTCCCTTTGGGCCCCTCTGTTCTAGTGACTGCTGGTCAGTGTGTCTCCCCGACCTGACACCGATGGTGGGACAGGCGCGTGTCTGCCATTTGAGATGTGTCCTGCACCTTGCATATACCAGGTTCCCAGCCACAGGGAGCAGTAGGTACAACAGGGGTCATGTGGGGCAGGCTCCTCCTTCAAAATCTGAGGCATGGGGAGCCACCCAGGTGTTGCTCCACCCAGCTTCACGGGGGCGTTCAGGCAGGAGGAGTGTCTCCTGGTTCTGCCCAGCTCCCCTGCATCCTCTGTGCCAGGCCTATGTCTGTCTCTGACACCCTTCTGTCTCTCCCTGCAGACGATGATGCTTTTGAGCCCGCGGAGGTCAGCCTGCCAGCCCCTGGGGATGGTGGGAGTGAAGGTGCATTACCCCGGCGCCTGGAGCAGCCTCTGCCCACTGTGGGGGCCTCTCTGGCAGACCTGGAAGACTCTGCCGACAGCAGCAGCTCCCTGCTCGTGCCCCCTGACCCTGCCCAGAGTGGGAGCATCCCAGCTGCAGAGGCACTGCCAGGGGGCGGCCGCCACAGTCGCAGCTCCCTCAATACTGTGGTGTAGACGGCCCGGCCTGTACCCCAACGGTCTGGGAGCACCTGTCTGTTGTCGAAAACACCGGTCCCTGGGGAGACTTGAAAGGCCCCTGTCCCAGCCTGGACGCCACGCACTGCCGCACATCACTGGTGGGCATGCGTGTGTACATAGAGACCACAGCCCGCCTCCTGCCAAAAGACGTGGTGGCCTGCACGGAGCTTCCTTGAGGGCTTCAGAAACATGCTTAGCTTTGGATCACTGTCTTCGCCTTTATAAATGGCAGAAGAGTGACAAAATTCGTTCAGACCACACATTTTAGAGGCAGGGAATGAAGAAGGTACTGTGGGCCATGGCCACACCCAACGCGTCTGTGGTGGGCCTGCTCGCTGCAGTGTGCTGTCCAGAGACCTGCTGACCCAGTGGGGGATGGGCACAGCGGGGGCTGCCACGGTGCCCCTTGCTGGCCGCCCTCAGGAAGGGCCTCTGGACTGTCGGTGTGGTGTAGGCAGTGGGTCTGCTTCAGGGAGGCAGCCTCTTGAGTTTGCCACAGTGGCTGCACTGAAGACGGCCCCACAAGCCCGGTTGTGAATATCAGGGTGGCCCTGCCCCTGGCTGGCAGCTCCCTTGGGGCTCTGGAACCTGAAGCCCTGAGAAGGAGAGCTTGGAAGGAGGTTGAGCTCTTCTCTGTGTCTTTCCATCTGGGCGCTCTGCAGCCCAGCTCTGCGGCAGGAGGCTGACCCCACCCTGTCAATCCCTCCCAGCATTGCTGTGCATGGCTGCCTCAGGAAGAAGCTGTGGACTGGGGCTGTGCTCTGTGGGCTCTGGAGACTGAGCTGCCTCCTGTCTCTCCACTCTGGAGCCCTGGGCTCTTGCCTCCTGTTGAATTGCCCCTGGGCCTGCCCCCGACCCTGTTTGTGCCATAAAGGGTTGCTTCATTGCAGGAGGGGTGGCTGAAACCACCATCCTGGGCTGCATCTTTCTCCTTCAAGTCCACTCTACATCACCGCCACTGCTGCAGCTCAGTGCCCAGCGGCCGCATGCACACCTCCGGGCCCCTCCTCAGCAGCGCGGGGGCTGGGGGCCCTGCCTGGGACCCTTCTGCCTGGAGGACCCTGTTGCCTGCTCCTGGGCAGTGGTCTTGTTGCCTGATACAGGGCCTTTAACATTTCTGAGGTTTGGAGATTAAGCGGGTTCTGTGCGATTTTTAGCACATCCATCTTTTCTACGTTGAATGTCTGGATCTTTCCTTTATATGTTTGTCTCTGTGTGTGTATGTGGCCAAGCATTTGCAGGTGAGGGTGGTACATGGAACTTTGCAGGTCAGTGGGGGCCCACTCTTCCAGGGTCATCGACATCCTGGGCTGTGCTGAGGCAGGGCTGTCTCACTCAGTCTTTCCAGACCTGCGGGGGCAGCACTTGGGAGGCCTGGCTGAAGCATGCAGTTCTATGGTGCTGCTCAGGCACGGACTCCATGCACAGTCCACTCGACACATTCTCACACTGTGGCTGGAGACCCATTTTTTCCATCCCGTGTAGAATGAGAATCTTGAGTTACCCATGGACAGACTTGACCTTTGTGCCAGAGCTGTGAGTGAGTTTTGTCACTGAATTGCCTGTCCCTGAGCTTGGCCTGCTGGAGCATGATGCTAGAGGCTGTGTGCGTGCAGGCTTGCGCTCCTCTTGGAGAAGGGCTGCTACTTCTTGAGAAGGAAGTCCTGGCCACAAGAGTCCCCCGCTGGCTGCAGAAGACAAAAGCAGGAAGCACGTCATGTATCCCACATGTACTGGGGCACGGCAGCCAGGTTCCAGAGCAGCAGGCATGTGCATTATGGGTGCCAGGTGGCCAGTGAGGGCCCGAGGACCACACAGCAGAGTCCCCCACGGGCCTGATCCTGAGAGCTTAGAGGGTTCCTGCCTGGCCTCAGAACTGTGTGTGCAGGACAGGGTGGCTGGCACGAGATGTGTGGGACTGGGACGCTTCCTTTGGGGACCAGAGGAACATTAGGGCCAGTCAGACGCGTAGGGGGCAGCGAGGCAATGGGGTAAAGTGGACCATGCAGGCTGCAGAGGGTGGGCCTTGGGCTGGCCAGGGGTTACTGGGTGGCCCCTTCCCCATGCGCCTCCACAAGCACTCAGGCCACTGGCACGTCAGGCCAGTCAGAAGGTCCGCATGGCAGAGCTGCCTGGAACACCTGTGGCTCCAGGAGGCCCTTGGGGGCATGAGGAGAGCTGGACTCGCTCATCTATCCTTGCACCGCCATCCAGAATGCCCCCGTTGCAAGGCCTGCTGCAGCCCCCAGTCTGACCAGCAAGTCCCGGGGCCACCCTTGCTGAACCTTGTGCTCCAGGGGTCCTCCTACCCCAGGACCACCTTGCCACAGTTTCTCGGAGACCAGGTGCCCTCTGACCTGCCATGTGGAGGTGGGATTTGATACTGTACATTGTCTTGATGCCTGTTTTTTTAATGTTTTCCTTTCATTAAGGGTTTTTAGTTTTTGGTTGGGTTGACACTAACTTTTCTTAAGATGCTGTGAGAACCATTTCATCCAAATGCCAAATAAACTTGTGTTCTGGAAGAAGCATGGTCAGTCCTTGGTGTGACCCCCACAGCTGCCACAGGCTAAGGTGGAAGAGACTGGGTACCCACCTTTCAGCAGAATGCTCCTAGGGTTTGCAGCCCTTGCAGGCGTCCAGCAAACCCCCTGAGGACCAGGCAGAGCTGAGCCTGGAGCCCCCAGGTAGGGTGTGCAGGGAGAGCAGCAGCCCTGAGCTGCCTACAGCTATCCTGCAGCACCCAGCCTCGCTCGGGGCATTGGCTGCTGCCTTGCAGGTGTTGCTGACTTGCACAGGATCCACATAGAGGCTGCTTGACACCATCTGGGAGCCAGCATGGGACGGGGTGTCGGCAGGGCTTGGAACCGGGCCGTCAGCCCCATCTGCTCTAAGCTCCCCTCATCATCCAGGTGGCTGGAAACAGCCCCTCCCTCCAGTCCAAGCCACCTAGTGTTACAAAGTAGCCTAGGTCTTCTGCAGCCTCTTCACACATGTCCAGCAGTGCCATCTCTGGGTGTCAGAGGGTAGGGGGCCCAGGAAATGTGATTGCATGCCCTGCTCTGGGGGCATTCCAGGTGTGTATACTTGTGGGAAGTCCGGCGGCCGGACGTGAGAGGGATCAGGGTTAGGAAAGGAGCTGGTAAGTCCCTTGGCAGGGATGGGAGCCTCAAGGATGCGGCCCCTCATTTTTTATCCCATCTTCTGGGGCAGGAGTGGAGTGGTGGTGTTGAGTCCTGGGCACACAGGTTGCTGTCAGCACCCTGGACAGAGCCCTGAGCCCTGCATCTGGGTAAGGGCTGTCTTCCCATCCCCAGTGTGGGTAGGGCCCTGCCCTCTGGCGACTGGAAAGAGGCGTGGGGTGTAAAGAAGTCCCCTCCTCTGACCTCCTGTCTTGGCCTGGATCCACAGGGGGGTGCTGGGTAGGAGGCAGGCTGTGGTCCTGGGATGGGGTGGCAGTTCCAGGCCCACAGTGGGGCAAGAGACGTCCTACACCTTCCTCCTATCCTTGCCCCGAAAGTCATGGGTGCTGGGGTCCAAGGTGCCCTCACTATTTGACCTTTCTTGCTGGTGGCTTTGGTGTGTCATTTGGGTCCCCAGCCTCTGTTTCCTGGACTGTAAGTGGGGATAATAATAGGTCACCCCGGCCGGGCGCGGTGGCTCAAGCCTGTAATCCCAGCACTTTGGGAGGCCGAGACGGGCGGATCACGAGGTCAGGAGATCGAGACCATCCTGGCTAACACGGTGAAACCCCGTCTCTGCTAAAAAATACAAAAAACAAAAACTAGCCGGGCGAGGTGGCGGGCGCCTGTGGTCCCAGCTACTCGGGAGGCTGAGGCAGGAGAACGGCGGGAACCCGGGAGGCGGAGCTTGCAGTGAGCTGAGATCCGGCCACTGCACTCCAGCCTGGGCGACAGAGCGAGACTCCGTCTCCAAAAAAAAAAAAATAATAATAATAATAATAATAATAGGTCACCCCTCTCCTGCAGGATTAACCTCAGCGATTGTTGCTGCACTCAGTGCAGCCCTGGGACCAGAGCGCACCTGGGTGAGTTTGGAGAGCTTGCTGTCGTCTTGGTGGCCCTGCCTGGGGACTGCCTCCTCCCACCCTCTCCTCAATAGCCATGCCCCTAGCCCACCTAGCTAATGAATACATACATAGCAGCCAGGCCAGCAGCCTGGCCACTTTCTAGTCTTTCCTAGCTGCGGCTGCCACTGAGCCACACGCGCCCCTGGCATTGTGCTTGCCTGCCTTGTAGTGCAGCTGGTGTGGCGCAGACTCTGAGAGTGGGCACCAGGACTCTGCCTGTCTGGTCTCCAATCTACCCTCTCTTGCCACGCTCCACCACCCCTTAGGTCTTGCCACTGGGGGTGGGGAGGGACTTGGGGCAGAAGATACTGGGGTAGGGGTGACAGGAGAGAGGGTTCTTCACTGGCCTCCCCTGGCCTACTTCATTCTTGGACTCCAGCTGATGGCATGGGGCTTAGAGAGGGCCCGGACGACTGGCCTCTCAGCTCAGCCCCCTGCCCACTGTCTCCATAGGCGCCTGCTGCTACGACTCCCAGGACCCCAAGTATGGTGAGGACAGAGTGTCATTGAGGCTGTGTGAGATCAGTCTGTGTCCTGGGACCACCAGAGCATGTGCCTGTGGTGCAAGAGTGGCCAAGAGACAGTCTGCACCCTGCACTCTGTGGTCTTTGCAGGTTTCTGTCTATAGTCCTCTGCCCCAGTGACTGGGCATCAGTGCAAGCGTGTGACTGTCCCCCTGTGCGTGAGTCTGGGCCTGCTGTGACCGTCGGTCCTGAGTCAGTCAAGGCTGGTGTGCCACTGTGGCCAGCCCAAGTGTGTGCAGGTGATAGAGGTCCCAGTGTGGGTGTGCAGCTGTGTGCCGGAGACCCTTCCGCCTTCATCTCACCGTGGGGCAGTCAATCCGGAGACTAGATGGCTAGGTCAGATGCAGGGTACAAGAGAAGGGGGGCGCTGTGACCTGTTCAGGTGTGGGGGAAGCAGGGAGCTGGGTTTCCTGAGGCTGGGCTATCCTCTGGGTGTATGGGGGCCACCCTCTGCTGCACCCCCAGGCTGCCTCCCTGACCCCCCCACCCAAAGACCGCAGTCCTTGTTCTCACAGGTCCCACCCACTGGAAGAAGCTGGCCCCAGCCTGTGGGGGCCCAGGCCAGTCCCCCATCGACACTGACCTTCACAGGGTCCAGCGGAACTCTACCCTCGAGACCTTCATCTTCCAAGGCTATGACTCAGCACCTTGAGGGCCTTGGACCCTGGAGAATGACAGCCACACAGGTCAGCACCCTGCGGTCAGGATCCCTCCTAGGCAGGGGCAAGAGCCCCACACAGGGCATGAGAGCTCCTGCGTGTACATAGGGACCCGGACCCCCTACACACGGGAGCTGAGACACCCTACAGGGCCAGAAACCCTCCACAGGGGCTAGTTCCACAGGGAAGGAGCATCCTCACACAGCAGTCCAGATGCGCCCTCTGTGTAGGCACCAGGCCCCACCCTACAAACCACAGCCAGCCATGGCCCCTGAGGACCAGGAGTCAGGGTCTCTGGCAGGGCCAGGATCCCTGACCACACACAGCTGGGCTCAGCCCCACCCCAGGAGGGCTGCCCTCTGCCCTCTTCCTTGCCATGCTGGGTGTAGGCGGGGAGGCTTTCCCCTGCAGTCTGTGGAGCTCTGCTCTGCTGACCAGCAGGAGCCCTGGACACCATGGGTCCCATTCAGTGGAAGCAATGGGGCCCCACTGGGAAGCAGCCTGGCCTGAGGAAGGGCTTCTGCCCATACCCTGCGTCCTAATGGCACAAGGTGGGCAGGTGGTGAGGTAGAGAGGTTGTCATGTGCCTCCTCTCCATCATTGCTACTCTGAATGGACGCTGATCCTCAGAACCACCTGGAGATTCAGGGGGTTGGGCTGCTGTCACCTGCCTACCGCACACTGTAGCTGCACTTCAACTGAAGGGGGGCTGGAGCTGAGCAGACTGGGAGCACGGCCAGGACAGGCAGAGCCAGGCTATGGAGGTAGACTCAGGCATGAGGTGGGGTGGCCAGAGTGCTCCCACGGAGGTGAGAGAGAGCAAGGTGGGGGCACCTGGGTGTCTCGCCCCATACCGCTCACGTATAACTTCCGCCCACAGCAGGCTCTTAAGGGGCACGCCGTATTGGCCTCCTCCAGAGCCTGGGTCCCAGCGACAGCCCCCTGCTCTTCCCCCACCCTAGCAGGTGTGTACTGGGCTCTGATGGGCCTGGGGCTCAGCTTGTGCTTCTGTCAACCGTGGGCGACCCTCCATGTGAAATAAACAATGAAATAAACAATGCACAGAGTGACCTTAGCCTAATGTGGCGTAGTCGGGCGGGGGGGGGTGTGTGTGACCTGGCGCGGTCCCCTACTGCAAGGGGAGCATTTCCTGCCCTAATCCCACTGAGACCTCAGTGTGCCTGTCTGTTCCGTGGGAGCCCTCTGAGTGACCCTCTCCTACCTCACCAGAACCCGGGATTCTCCAGGTTCCTCTCAGAGGGGGAAGGGCCCCCACCCTTATCCTACACATTGTGTCTGACTCCCCTGGTCAGATGGAAGGAGAAAATCTAGCAGTCAGAAATTCCACTGTTAGGCCAAGATTACATTATTTTATTTAAAAAATAAGCTGGGTGACCAACCCAGGGACACTGTGCTCGGCTAAATGATGACTCCAGCTACATTTCCCGAGGTCAAGAGATGAGAAGCTGCTGGCTCCAGGCTCCGCTGCAGGCTGCCCTGGCTGAGTGGGTGCTGGGCACCACAGAGGGCTGCCTGGTGTTCCGAAGCCATGGTCCCGGTGCCTCCCTGGGAGTTCTGCTGTGGAGTCTGCATGGAGGGTGAGTCTGGAGAGATGTTCGTGTCCAGGTGGCTGCCTGTGGTCTGGCTAAGGGGTGAGTATTCTTGGTGTCACCGCCCAAAGTAAAGCTGGGTCCACGGGACACGGATTGGGTGAGGCTCTGTGTCCAGGTGATGCTGTCCAGTGAGAGGGGTCGCAGTCAGAGTGAGGCTGATTGGAGGCCGCTGTCCAGTTGGTGCCGTGTGGAATGTGATTACATACTGGTTGACACTGTCCTGAGGGACATCACCAGCTGCGTGTCTCAGCCGTCCTGTGTCCCTGGGTTCTGTGCCCTTGTATGTGGGTGACACTATTCCAGTGCGTGGAGACCCTGCCTCCTCATGAGACCTTGAAAGAAACAGAACCTGCAGTCACCCCCAAGGAAGGGGAGTCTCAGCTGTTCCCTGGAGGCTGACCCAGCCCTGACCCAGACCCAAGGCCCAAAGGCCCCACTCTAAGGTCCAAAGGGGCTCCACCCCATTCTCTAACCGGACTCAGTCTCTGGCAAGGACCCAGGCTGCCATCCACACTCCCCAGACGCACGTGGCCCACCCTCCGCCCGTCCCGCGCCCACCCCCTCCCTCCAGTACCAGAGCCCTAGCCGGCGGCACCCGGGCACCCTTCTGGCTCAGAGCCACGCTCCACGAGGGGACCGATCTGTTCACTTGCCCCCTCCTGGGGGTACCAGAGTAGCCAGCGCGACGCCTTCCGCACTTCGCCTAGGCCGCCCTTGTGCGGCCGTCCTCAGTCCCTGCCACCTTGCACGACCCCAGGAGGTACCGGCGTCTTCTTGTGGTTCTTACCGGCCGGGGTTCGGTGCGCTCCGCCGTCTGCTGGGCCGTCCGGGGCGTCGTCTGCGGTCCTGGAGGCGGCAACCAGGGCGCTCACGGCGCCGACCGTCCGCAGCAGGGTTGGGTTGCGGGGCGCGGCGCGGAGGACCGCGCGGGGCTCGCGGCGGGCAGGAGGGGACGGCGGCGGCGGCGGCGGCAGCAGCGCGCGCAGGGCGTCCAGTTCCGCTCGAAGCTCCGCGCGCAGCGCCTCAATCTCGTCGCCCAGCTCCGCGCGCACTGCCGTCAAGCCCCGCTGCAGCCGTCGCTCGCTCACCTCCAGCACCCCCGCCGGGTAGGTGGCCCCGCCGCGCGGTTCTCCGCACACCGAGCACACGGAGTCGCAGCTGTGCGTGCCAGTCCTCTCGCCCACGCCCGCCGCCCTGGCCCGCGTACGCTGCACCAGCTCCAGCAAAGCTGCCTGGGCCCGGATCTGGCTGCGCAGGCGAGCCATCGGGCCCGGTGCTCGGGCGTCTTCCCGGCCGGGCCCATTGGATTGTGGCCCCGGGTCCCGCGGCGCCTCGCTGGCTCCGTACGCACTTTGCGCCTGGGCCCCAGGCTCCGCCATCCGCACTGCTGCCTCCACCGCCGCCAGCGCCCGGGATGGCCAGAAGCCTCAGGCTGCAGCCTAGCGACCGCTGGGGCCCAGGCGACGCACTGTGGAGGGGGCCCTCGGGATGGCTGTGGGAACGACCAAAGCCCTGGGGGATCCGGCCTGGGGCGCGGTGAACCCCGGCAGGGCAGGGTCCTGGGCAGCCGGGTTCCCAGGGGACCCTGCCGGAACGACGGCGTTGTGGGCAGGATCTCACCAAGGGCATGGCCCAGTTTCTGGGCGGAAGTGACATGGAGCATCGCCAGCCGAAGCCCAGGCACCACCCGCTACACACAAATCAGGAACTGAGCTCACGTTTTCCGCTGGAAGCTATGGAGACAGTTCTCCATCATAGTCAAGAAAAGACCAGGAGTGGTCATGGATCCCACAGCCCTTTTCAGTGGCTCAGGGCGACCTCCTTCCATGTAGTCCAGGCCATTATCTCCTCACCCTGTCCCCTAGTCCACACAGCTGGAAGAATCCATCCAGGTGGCATCTCCAGCCCTAAGCTGCTGGCCCTTCCATGCGAGCTCTTCAGGGTCTCCCTTACTCTCCAAGGCGGCCCGCCTAGGGCCTCTGGAAATCCCTGGCCATCTCAAGCTGGGTTTTTTGTTTTGTTTTGTTTTTATAAACAAGATTTTGCTGTGTTGCCTAGGCTGGGGTGCAGTGGTGCAATCAATCATAGCTCACTGCAGCCTCCACCTCCTGGGCTCAAGTGATGCTCCCACCTCAGTCTCCTGAGTAGATGGGACTACAAGTGTGCACCAGCGTGTCTGGCTAATTTAAAATTATTATTATTATTATTATTTTATTTTTTTTTGTAGAGATAGGGTCTTACTGTGTTTCCCAGGTTGGTCTTGAACTCCTGGCCTCAAGTGATCCTCCTGTCTTGGCCTCCCAAAGTGCTGGGATTACAGGCGTGAGCCACCATGTCCAAGCCTGTCTGTGCTTTTAACCTCCTCTAATCCAACAGTCTTCTTCATCCTTCTGGGTCTTTGCATAGTTCCTCTCCCCCCCACCACCACCCCTCCCCACCATTTTCCTGGTGGCTCTCACTTTTCCCACTTGGGTAGGGAAAAGTTCCTTGACCACCCCATCCCACACCGGGGACCTGGAGTCCCTCCTCCACAGCACCCTTCACAGTTCTATTTAAATGACTCTTTTCCTTCCTCCCACAGTGGAGTCTCTGAGCCCAGGGGCTGAGTCATCTCTCCTGGGCTGAGTGTGGCACTAAGCATGCTGAGTGCTAGCCTGCACAGAGGCCAGACCTGGGTGGGTCCCAGGACACAGCTGTCAGTGGCTGTCTTGCCATGGAGTGAGTGGATGAATTAGCGGGGCTGGGATCCTCTCCCCTTTTACAGTAGGAGGCTGGGGGAGAGGAGCTGGCCAGCCTGTCCACCTCTGCAGCCTGGCATCTGAGGCCCTCATGACATCCCTGCTGGCCTGCCTTCCCCTGCAGCCCTTCCACCCTCTGCGGGACCCTCGCCACTGCATCCCATTCCTTCTCACCCCAGTGCCTTTGCATAAGCAGTGCTGCCTGTGGCCACCACAGGGCCCTAGGTATGGGCAGAGGGTAGTATCTCCCACACAGCATGTTGTTCTCCCTGTACCCCCAGGGGCTGGTTAGCACTCTGGGTGCCCTGGACCCTGGGGCCTCCCTCAGCAAATTGTGGAGGCTGGCCTGGCACGAATCCAGGCTGATCTGGGAAGGGACATAGCAAGACAGTCCCTGGAGAATGTGTCCCTGGGTCCACCGGGGTCTGGCCCCTGCAGGTCAGTGCACGTGTGCGTGTGTGGGTGGGGGGATTGAGGGGATCGCTAATGCTGTCCTTAAGCAGCTGCTGAGGAGAAGCTGGGTCCCTCTAGCCATGTTCATTCACGCAGTCACTCCCTGCAGCCCGTCTCTCTGGAAGGTACAGGAGGAGGTGAGAATTGGGTATTCCGTCAACCCCTCAGACTCCCCCATTCCTGCTGAGTCACCTGTGCCCTGGGACCTCCAGCAGCTGGTTCTACTGATCCCTAGAGCCTCATTAGCCATTCTCTCCCTCCCCCGCGTCATTAAAACACTGCCAGCAAAAGAGCCCTGGGTTCTTTCCCCAGCCCTGCTGGAGACCCAGGGGCTCTGCCCTCTCTGAGCCAAGCCTTCACCTGTGAAATGAAGAGATCTCTGAGGTCCCCAGGAGGGATGATGGGGAGGCGTGGATGGTGGAGAAGGTGCAGGAGAGAGTCCAGATTTGCAGAAAGAGCTGTTAGTTTTGTGATCTCTGCCTGCAGGTTTATGGACAGGCTGAAAGAGAAGCTGAGCCTTTGCAATGA
This sequence comes from Theropithecus gelada, assembly GCF_003255815.1. Lineage (NCBI taxonomy): Eukaryota > Metazoa > Chordata > Mammalia > Primates > Cercopithecidae > Theropithecus > Theropithecus gelada. Next base: position 31,142,132 of record NC_037678.1, on the reverse strand, counting down.
GTCCAGATCAGGGTTTGTTCCTGCAGGGGCTCCAGATGTGGGGGCTGGCACTTGTGACAGGGGGTCCCAAAGTCATGGGCATAGAGAAGATAGGTTGGCAGGAGCAAGGGCAGAATGGGAGCGGGGTCCTGGGGACCCTGTTGGGCCCTGAGGAGGACTGCGGAGGTGTCGGTGAGGGGTGGACATGCAGGCGTGTCAGCAAGACCCTGAGCCCCTGAGCTCAAGTGCAGCGGTGGCCGTAAAGCAGGTTGTGGGGACCCTGGCTTGAGCTTCATTGGTAGCAGGGCTGGGGTGGAAACCGGGGACTGGCGGAGAGGAGATGGGGTGGGGGCTGGCCAAAGCAGTATGTCCCTCAGGGAGCGTGGCAGAGCGGCAGAGTGGGACGTGCACACAAGTCTGCTCTCCACTTCCTCTGGGAAGTTCCTCAAATTCAGCCAGCCACAGCTGCCCCGGCACCGAGGAGCTGACTGCGGCTCCAGTGCAGGGCCTGCTCCTTCCGCTCTTTTCCCTTCAGTGTGCCCTGGGCCGGGGCCAGGAATGGTGGGGGTGAGGAGGCTGGCTGTGCCTGTGGGAAGCCACCAGCTCCCAGGGCTGTCCCTGGGCCCAGGCTGTAGCTCTGTGCATTCAGGCATGCAAGCTGGGTGGGTGACTAGCCACCTTGCCCCTCAGTAATGCATTCACAGTGGGGAGGTCAGAGGGAACCCCAGGGCTCCTCTGCTTAGCTGGGCCAGGGGTCTCGATGGGGCAGTCTCTCCGTGTGACTTAATTGTCATCACCTTTGTGCTCTATGGCTATTAAATAAAACTTTGCGGCCGGGCACGGTGGCTCAAGCCTGTAATCCCAGCACTCTGGGAGGCCGAGACGGGCGGATCATGAGGTCAGGAGATCGAGACCATCCTGGCTAACACGGTGAAACCCCGTCTCTACTAAAAAAAATACAAAAAACTAGCCGGGCTCAGTGGCGGGCGCCTGTAGTCCCAGCTACTCGGGAGGCTGAGACAGGAGAGTGGCATGAACCCGGGAGGCGGAGCTTGCAGTGAGCTGAGATCCGGCCACTGCACTCCAGCCTGGGCGACAGAGCCAGACTCCGTCTCAAAAAAAACAAAAAAACAAAAAAACAAAAACACAAACTTGGCAGCCACCTTGGCTGGAGGTTTTATGTCCCAGAGCCCAAGGGCAGTTGGGAGCCAGGGGAGCGCTCAGACGGCAGGGCCAGGCGAGCTCTGTGTGTGGGAGGGAGCTATGGGGGCCTCTGAGGGCTGCTGCAGGGACCCAGCAGGGCCGGGGTGGAGGCAGAGGGTGTGACTGTGGCTTCACCGTCATCAGAGTGGAGGTAGAGATGCGGGCAGAGTCCTTGAAGCTGGCTCAGGGGTCTGTGTGGGGACAGGGCACACCCAGCAGGGGGATGAGGGTAAGCTAGGGAGGCAGCAGGGTCTTGGAGCTGTCTCCCAAAGGTGGTGGGGAGCCCCAGGAAGGGCAGGGAACAGGAGCAGCCAGCAGGTACAGCTGATCTGCCCTGAGGTCCTGGACACACTGGTCGGGACAGGAAGGCTCATCTTGGAGCTGGTCCTGGAGAGGCCATGTGGGTCACGGCCCCTGGCCCTCTGCTCAGACCACAGAGCACAGGACACTTGTCCGTCCTTTGCTGCGACTGTGCTGCTTGCTCTGGGAGCAGCTGCTGCTGGGCCTTAGGAGGAGGAGGGAGGTTGGCCTGGCTGGGGCCCAGCCCCTGCGTCCGGGCTCTTAGAAGGGAAGGTGATGGTCCTTTTAGGCCCCAGGAGGGCGGGCTGTGTAGTAGGGCCTCGGTGCACGTAAGTTGGCAGGTCTGGCTTGGGCTTTGCTCAGGACACTGGGTACTGGGTTCTGGGTTCAGAGGCCTCATGAAAACACCTAGCCTCAGTTTCCTCATCTGTCAGGACCAGCAGCTGGCTGGGAGGTGTGTGTGACCATGGTAGCGGCCGGCTTAGTCTACTGCAGGAGTCCTTGCCTCCCAGACCCTTGAGCTGAACTCTTCTTTGAGAGCTCAGAGAGGAGAATGACTTGCTCCAGGTCTTACTGCAAGGTCTGGGGCTTCCTGTGGGGACTCAGGCACACTTTGTCCCTGAATACCCGTGCCCTGCCCACTGGACCCTGGAACTGTGCCCCGGCCTCCTGTGGCACTGGCTAGCCAGATCTCTGGGAACTGTCCCAGGGCAGGTGGCTCTGCAGGAGGCCAACTTATTAGCCAGCCATGGCCTTGCCTGATGTGGGTAATGAGCTTATGACCTGGTAATGACCTTGTTTGTCTGTTCCTGGCATCAGCAGCCTCAGCTCTTCTTGCAAAGAATGTCTGGACTGGGGTGGGTCTGACCAGTCTGTGCCGCAGGCCCCAGCATCCCAGTCTGCCCTGCATAGGGTGTTGGGCCTGCCAGTATCTACCTGTATGTGCCCTGAGGGCCCAGACTCAGCCCCCACTGGGAAAACTCAGAGCTCCTGACAGAGCCCTCCCAATTGCACAACCTGGGCAGGTAATCCTTGACCCACTCTGGGCCTCACTCTCACCACAGCTGATGACAAAGATTCTCTGCTTGGTCAAACTTTATGTTGTTTTTTTTTTTTTGAGACGGAGTCTCGCTCTGTCGCCCAGGCTGCAGTGCAGTGACCGGATCGCAGCTCACTGCAAGCTCCGCCTCCCGGGTTTACGCCATTCTCCTGCCTCAGCCTCCCGAGTAGCTGGGACTACAGGCGCCCGCCACCTCGCCCGGCTAGTTTTTCGTATTTTCAGTAGAGACGGGGTTTCACCGTGTTAGCCAGGATGGTCTCGATCTCCTGACCTCATGATCCGCCCGTCTCGGCCTCCCAAAGTGCTGGGATTACAGGCTTGAGCCACCGCGCCTGGCCGGTCAAACTTTATTTAGGCTCCTGAGCCTTCTCCTAGGCACATCTGAGCACTTCCTTATAAACTCCAGTTTTAGCAAGAATCCTGCAAAGTCAGTTTAGCGAGAAGCCCTCATCCTTGACATCTGATCGGATTCCCCCTCTGTCCCGAAGGTGCGGTCTGACCATCCTGGCCGGCCTTCAGCAAGAATCCTGTTAGGGGAGTTTAGCCAGAATCCCTGGCGGCTGACGTTTCCTCCTAGTCACTGTCCATGCACCGCCCCCACCCTGCTCCTGGACTGTCCATGCACCGCCCCCACCCTGCTCCTGGACTGTCAGATCCCACTTGCCCTTGCGGCCTTTGAGGCTGAGCCTTTGAAATGAGTAGAATCTCATCTCCATGGTCCCTTATACCTAGTGAGATGGTCCTAAATAGTCTTCCCTACAGAGCTTTAGCAAATGTCTTTTTTTTTTTTTTTTTTTTTGAGATAGAGTCTCGCTCTGTCGCCCAGGCTAGAGTGCAGTGGCACCATCTCGGCTCATTGCAGTCTCTGACTCCCTGGTTCAAGCAATCCTCCTGCCTCAGCCTCCCAAGCAGCTGGGATTATAGGCACCCACCACCACGCCCAGCTAGTGTCATTTTTCATTGAATTTTTTTTTTTTTAACAATGGGGACAAAAAAGGGTCTGCAAGCAGGGCTGCTGCTGGGCACCGTGGGAGGGCTGCCTGGCGGGACAGGCCCCCACATGCAGGGGCCCTTGGGGGCTCCCCTTCCCCTGCCAGCTGGGCTGGGGTCTCTGTGTCAGGATTGTCCTCCCCACCACTTGGGGATGGACCTCCACTGTTATCCTAGGGAAGGGGACGGGGAGGGGAGTCTGCATGCTGAGCGGGCCTGCCCGAGGCCTCTGCTATCCCAATGCAGCCCCCAGTATTTAGACCTGCCCCCAGTGACCTGCTCCCTCTTGCCCATCATTCCAGGAACTTCCTGCTCCATGCCTGCGCACATCCTGTCCTGAGGCCAGCTTCCCCTGCTCAGCCGCAGGATGCAGCCACCCACCCTCCCAGGAGGCCCTTCCCTGCCCCTGTGGCTTCCTGCTGGCACTCACTGCACTGGGTAGTTCCTCCTGGTATGTGGGGCCCCAGTCTCTGTCTCCTGTTGGATTTGATTTCTACCAGAGCAGGGACCTCCCTGAGTCTTCACGGCCCAGAAAAGTGCCCAGCATGCTCCTGCACACCATAAATACCTGTCCACGATCACTGAGTGAAGACATCTCATTAAAGATGACATTAAAGAACAGGGCATAGGGCTTGGCATTCAGTAGGCACGCAGTACATGATGGCTTTGTTATTTCCAGTCTGGGGTTGTGTTCGTGCCTCACTTTCCCACCTGGCCTGACAGGAGGGGCTCAGCTGCTGGGCTGGCTGTGTCTCTGTGCCCCTTGCCTGGAAATGCCTGAGGAGGGGCAGGGTCCTCATCCCAGCTCCATCCCAGGGGTTCCCAACCCTCTGACCTTGAGGAGCTTTGGGAGGCAAAGGCTGCAGCCACCCTGCAGCACTGCAAACACAGGCTGGGGCAGGACGATGGGGACAGAGGGTGTGCACATGGGGCGGGGGGAGGGAGAGGGTGTGCACATGAGGTGGGAAGGGAGGGAGGGTGTGAGCATGAGGTGGGGGAGGGAAAGGGTGTACACATGGGGTAGGGGAGGGAGAGGGTGTGCACATGGGGGGAGGGAGAGGGTGTACACGGGGTGGGGGAGGGAGAGGGTGTGCACATGAGGTGGGAGGGAGGAGAGGGTGTGAGCATGAGGTGGGAGGGAGGAGAGGGTGTGTACATGTGGTGGGGGGACGGAGAGCGTGTGCACATGAGGTGGGGAGGGAGAGGGTGTACACATGAGGTGGGAGGGAGGGAGGGTGTGAGCATGAGGTGGGGGAGGGAAAGGGTGTACACATGGGGTGGGGGAGGGAGAGGGTGTGCACATGGGGGGAGGGAGAGGGTGTGCACATGGGGTGGGGGAGGGAGAGGGTGTGCACATGGCGGGAGGGAGAGGGTGTGCACATGGGATGGGGGGGGGAGGGGGGGGGACATGGGGGGAGGGAGAGGGTGTGCACATGGGGGGGGGGAGGGAGAGGGTGTGCACATGGGGTGGGGGTCGCCAGGCTGCGGCCCCACCTGGGCCCTTACCACTCCCGCCCACCCCATGGAACCCCCTCTGAGCCCTTATGCCTCAGCAAGTGGGGGTGAGGGGCTTAAGTGTAGGTCTCTACCCAAGCTTTGCACCAAGTCATGTCAGTCACTGGTATACATCCTTGGAACTGACAGCCTCATCAAGGTCTTTCCTCTACATCTTCCTGTCTCAAAATGAGTACGCTTGATGGTGGTTAATTATTCTCTTATGTTATATGTTTACTGGGAGTGTGTGATAACACATGAAATAGTACGTAACATCTATGTCAGCCAAAAGCATGAGGACTGCCTGTCTACCCAACCAGTATTTATCCCCAAATCAGCGCAGTGCTTCACTCCCTTCTCTCCAGATGGGCCTGATTTGTATGTTTCTCTTGCTTTTTATAGATGTTTTCCTAGGTATATGGTATCTTGAAACAGTATGGTTTGGCTTTGTTGTCTGTAAGTGTTATAAATAAAAATGGTAGGCTGTATTTTTAAAAAATTCTTCTAGATCAATATGCTTAAGTAAAAAATGATATTCTGTGTACGGGCTGGGCTCAGTGGCTCACGCCTGTAATGCCAACAATTTGGGAGGCTGAAGTAGGCCGATTACTTGCGGCCAGGAGTTGGAGACCAGCCTGGCCAACATGGTGAAACCCTGTGTCTACTAAAAATACAAAAATTAGCCAGGTGTGGTGGTGCACACCTGTAATCCCAGCTACACAGGAGGCAGGGGCAGGAGAATCCCTTGAACCTAGGAGACGGAGCTTGCAGTGAGCCGAGATCGAACCACTGCACTCCAGCCTGGGCGACAGAGCAAGACTCTGTCTCAAAAGAAAAAAAGATATTCTGTGTATGGCTTGTCAAGTCACACACACACACACACACACACACACACACACACACACACCTTGCTGAATTTTTTATTTAATTTGCATTAAATCTGTAGAACAATTTGGGGAGAATCGACAACTTTATAATATTGAATCTTCCAATCCACAGAGTAGATTATATATTATCTCTCTTATTTAGAATTTTTAAAATGTATTTCAAACAAGTTTTATAATTTTTCTTTTTTTTTTGAGACAGAGTCTGGCTCTATCGCCCAGGCTGGGGTGCAGTGGCCGGATCTCAGCTCACTGCAAGCTCCGCCTCCCGGGTTTACGCCATTCTCCTGCCTCAGCCTCCCGAGTAGCTGGGACTACAGGCGCCCGCCACCTCGCCCGGCTAGTTTTTTTGTATTTTTTAGTAGAGACGGGGTTTCACCGTGTTCGCCAGGATGGTCTCGATCTCCTGACCCTCGTGATCCGCCCGTCTCGGCCTCCCAAAGTGCTGGGATTACAGGCTTGAGCCACCGCGCCTGGCCAAGTTTTATAATTTTTCAATACAGGTCTTGCATAGTTTTTGTTAGATTCTTCAGTTACCTTTGTTCCTCTTGTTATTGCAAATGGTAAATGTAATGGTCTGGGACTGGCCATTTAATCCCAACATTACTTGTAAGCTTCATCCAGTCTGTTGTGCAGCTGTAGTTGATTCAGTCTGACCACTGTATAAGAAGATTCCAACTAATGTATTCATTCTCCTGTTAATGGACATTTGAATCAGTCTGGATTTTTTGTTGTTGTTGTATTACGGTGTTTCTATGGACATTTTTGCACCTGCCTCTTGGGGCTCCTATGCAAGAGTCCCTCAAAAGAACTGGCCGGGTGCGGTGGCTCACGCCTGTAATCCCAGCACTTTGGGAGGCCGAGATGGGCGGATCACAAGGTCAAGAGATCGAGACCATCCTGGCTAACACGGTGAAACCCCGTCTCTACTAAAAATACAAAAATTTTGTATTGTTGTATTTTTTGTAGTCCCAGCTACACAGGAGGCTGAGGCAGGAGAATGGCATGAACCCGGGAGGCGGAGCTTGCAGTGAGTGGAGATTGCGCCACTGCACTGCAGCCTGGGCAACAAGAGCAAAACTCTGTCTCAAAAAAAAAAAAAAAAAAGGAAATACCCAAAGTGTGTTTTTCTCGCTAAGAACCAGTAATTGCTTTTCCTGATTTCTGTGTTGTTTTTGAGACTCTATTTTATTTAGTTCTCCTCTGATCTTTATTATTTTTTTCATGGGCTGATTTTGGTTTTGCTTTGTTCTTGCTTTTCTAGATCTTTAAGGTGCATCATCAGTTTATTAATGTGTCATCTTTCTACTTTTTGGATGTAGGCATTTACTGCTACACACTTCCCTCACAGCACTGATTTTGCTGAATCCAAAAGCTTTTGGTATATGGTGTTTCCATTCTCATTTGTTTGAAAACATTTTCGGATTTTCATTTTAATTTTTTCATTAAACCAGTGGTCATTCAGGAGGGTGGGGTTTAATTTTCATATATGTGTATAGGTTCTGTAGTTTGCCTTGATATCCATTTCTAGTTTTATTCCTCTGTTGTCTGATAATCGGAATGCTATGATTGTGATTTCTTAAAATTTGTAGGGACAGCTTTTGTGGACTAACAAAGGATCTGTTTTGAAGAATGTTTCATGTGCTGATGAAAAAAAGTATATTAATTTATCTAAAAATAGCACACCGATCCTCAAATAACATATATTTTGCAAAATTACAATAGTCTTCAAAACAAACAAAAAAACCAAAAAGAGACCGAGTGGCTTCGTGTGACATTTTTGCAAAAGAGAGGACACTTGAGTCCTCCTGTCTCCTTCTGCATTCCGACTATCTCATAATCTTGTTAGGTTGAAATACACAAAGAATACCCGGCCTCCCTCAAATAGGTCTGTGTAAAAGAAGGAGTTTGGTTTTGGTTTCTCTTGGTCAATTGCACAGAGACGAAAGCACTGGGTCCTGTGGAAAGTATGTCCCTCCCAGCCTGCCCTGGCCATCACCCCAGCTGCCACTCCAGCAGGATCTGGGTGTCCCAGGCACTTCTGTTCTGAGCAACTCTCCACTCCAGAATTCCTAGGAGAAGGGCAGGAGGACAGTCAGATGTGAATCCCAAAGCTGTCACCTCCTGTGCCAGCTGCTGGGCCGGGAATCCAGCTTCCCTGCAGTGACCTATTTGCTGGGCCAGAACCAGGCCTTGGACAGAGTCCGGATAGCTCTTGGGGCTCCGGGCCAGGGAGAGAAGGGGACACTACAATGCCTGGACCATACAGTCCTCCAGCCCAGCAGCCTCAAGCCTCAGCAGGAGAGCAGGAATCTTCAGCCATCCACAGGAGGATCTGCAGCCATTGTGCACGCCTGTTCTTCCCACGCGCCTCTCCCTCCAGTACCTATTGTGCGCGCCACCCACCCCCACCAAGGTGTTGCCAGCAGGTGCCTTGTGTGTGTCCCTGGCCGCGCCAGTCCCTTAAGGTCTCCCTTCCTACGAAGATCTGTGACTCGCACCGTCTTTGCACACGTACCCACTTGCTCAGGTTGGAAAGATGCATTGCTCGTCAACAGGGGAAACTGCTCATGTAGCCTTTGGCTGAGTTGGCAGCTAAGGCAGATGCTCAGAGCCCAGCTCTCGAGAGTTGAAGCATCCCACTGTTCCCCACTGCTGCCAGGAGTGGTTACCTGGGCACTCTCTGCCTGTCACCCCTCTCCTGTCCTGGGGGCCGAGGACCTGCCAGTAGGGCTCAGTTGCCTGGAGCCCGCTCACCCCATCCCCCAGTTCACTTTGCGTGTGGGATCTCCCTGTTGCCACTGCCCCTGGACGGAGTGAAAGGCCATCCTACAAGTACCCAGACACTTGGCATCAGTGGTGTACACTCGGCATCAGTGGTGTGTCAAAACAACTCCAAGGGTTTTCCGTGATCCTGCAAGCCCTGTGTTCCTTGCTGGCCATCCTGCCTTCCATTTGAATGCACAGGTACCACAGCAAGCCAGCGCTGTGTGCTCCCAATTCCAGGGTGTCCTGCAGCTCAGCCAGTGCACTGAGCACAAGGACTCTCTGTGGGGCCCAGGAGCAGGGAGTCACCCCTTTGGGGCCCACAACACCCGGCTGTGCTCCAGACTCGTGTCCAGGGAAGATCATGTTGAGGGACCTCAAGGAGAGGGGGGCAGGGATGCCTGAGCAGGACAAGGACCCCAGGGTCCAAGAGAATCATGATCAGAGAAGGGTTCCCGAGAGCACCGGGGATGCATGGTCTGCATTTAGGCCCCTGCGGGACGATGGAGGCCTCTCTCCCTTCGTGCCCAGGCCTGGACCTCTGCAGAGAGACCTCCATGCCCAGATGTCAGAAGTCTGGGATAGGCCGGGCGCGGTGGCTCAAGCCTGTAATCCCAGCACTTTGGGAGGCCGAGACGGGTGGATCACGAGGTCAGGAGATGGAGACCATCCTGGCTAACACGGTGAAACCCCGTCTCTACTAAAAAATACAAAAAACTAGCCGGGCGAGGTGACGGGCGCCTGTAGTCCCAGTTACTCGGGAGGCTGAGGCAAGAGAATGGCGTGAACCCGGGAGGCGGAGCTTGCAGTGAGCTGAGATCTGGCCACTGCACTCCAGCCTGGGCAACAGAGCGAGACTCCATCTCAAAAAAAAAAAAAAAAAAAAGAAGTCTGGGATATACCCAGAGATCTCAGTCCTCCTGGATGAGCTCATGCCCCAAACGAAATGCCATCTTGAGCTCCTACAGCTCCCCAGAAGGCTTCCCGTCACTAAAGAGGAGGAGAGGGCCAGCCTCATCCCACTGTTGGCTGCCCCTCAAGTCCTCAAAGACGGTGAGTGAGGACCGGCCTCAGGCTGTCTCTTGGGGTCTCGCCCAGTGTGAAAAGGTAGCAGATGCAGCACCAGGGCAGACACTTGCCCCCAGGAATGGCTCCCCGACATCCCAGGCCTCTAGGCCCCATAGACACAAGTTTCCCCTGCTGCCGCTCAGGCAAGGGGAGCCTCTGATGCTGCCACCTGCCTTACAGCTGGGGTCCGGGTCACTGTTGAAGACCTGGACCTCGAGAAGGAGGTGGCACTCCGGTGCAACAGTGCACTGTGGGATGAGGCTAAGGCCCTCTGGGACTGCAGACCCTCACGGCCTTCCCACACTTTGTCTTCACTTGCAACAGGGACTTCTCGTCTGCCTGTTGTACATAAAGCACCCAGCATGGATGTACAGCAGGAGAGACACGAGTCCCAAGACTACATGTCTGTCTTTCTGGGCTGTCTTATCTGTGCCATTGATCTATGTGTCTAGTTTTATGCTAGGACCATGCTGTTTTGGTTAGCACGCACTTGTCAAAAATTTTGTCATTCTAATTTGCAGTGAAATGGGATGCCTTTAGTTTTGTTGTTTTTGGTGAGGATGACTTTGGTTCTTTGAGCTCTTTTTTGGTTTCATATGAGTTTTATGATTTTCCAGTTCTGTGAGTGATGATGTTGGTATTTTGGTAGGGGTTGTATTGAATCTCTAGACTGCTTTGGGCAGTGTGGTCATTTTAATGCTATGAATTCCTTCTGTGGGCATGAAATGATTGTCCATTTCTTTCTCTCCTCTTAAACATTTTCATCAGTGTTTTCTAGTTTTCCTTGTAGAAATCTTTCACCTCCTTGGTAAAACTTTTTCTGCGGCATATCATTTTCATTTTGTTGCTGTTGTACATGGGATTGCCTTCTTAATTTCTTTCCCAACTGGACCATTATTGGTGTATAAAATGCTGCTGATTTTTGTATATTGATTTTGTATCCTGCAAATGAGTGTATTAATTTATTTATCAAGTCTAGAGTTTTCTGGTGGAGCCTTTACATGTTTCTAAATCCAAGATCACATCTTCATCAGACAAAGATAATTTGATGTCCTCTTTTCCAATGTGAGTGGCTTTTATTTTTCTCTCCTGCGTGATTGTGTGATTTCGAATAAAAGTGGTGAGAACGGGCATCCTCCTCTTGTTACTGTTTACACAGGAAATGCTTTTAACTTTTCCCCATCCTGTAGTAGGTTAGCTATGGCTTTGTCGTATACAGCTTTTATTATTTCTAGGTTTTTTTTGTTTTTTTTTTTTTAGACAGATTCTGGCTCGTGTCACCCAGGCTGTAGTGCAATGGTGCAATCTTGGCTCACAGCAACCTCCACCTCCCCGGTTCAAGCGATTCTCCTGCCTCAGCCTCCCGAGTAGCTGGGAGGCGCTTGCCACCCCGCCCGGCTAATTTTTGTACTTTTGGTAGAGATGGGGTTTCACCATGTTGGCCACGCTGGTCTCGAACTCCTGACCTCAGGTGATCCACCCACCCCAGCCTCCCAAAGTGCTGGGATTACACGCGTGAGCCACTGGGCCTGGCCATTTTCAGGTATGTTTCTTCTATGCCTAGTTTGTTCCTTTTTTCAAGACATGGTGTCACTCTGCTTTTCATGCTGGAGTGCAGTGACACCAGCATAGCTGTAGCTTTGAACTCATGGGCTTAAGCCACTTCAGCCTTTCGAGTAGCTGGGACTACAGGTGCATGTCACCAGAGCTGGCTAATTTTTATTTTAATTTTTTTGTAGAGATCTATGTTCCTCAGGTTGGTCTTGAACTGCTGACCTCAAGTGATTCTCCCAGCTCAGCCTCCCAAAAGCACTGGGTGGACAAGCATGAGCCACCGCCTGACCCAGAGTCACATTTTAACATCACATCCTCACCGCTGGGCTCAAGTTTTGGCAGTGACTCAAAACCCTAAGGGAGAGTTTCTGGTCAGGCCCCGCCCAGTCTGTGCATAGGAGGGGAATGGAGAAATGGCCTGTGGATGATTCTTTTGGAGAACTGACCAGACAAGCACTGAGATGCCGTTTCCTGGAAGACAGGGTCATGTGATGTCCAGTCCAGCTGCCAGGTCCAGGGCCCTCGGCACCATCTAGTTTGGGAGCTCGCCCAGAAGCAACCTCGGTTGCCCAAAGCAGCTGGTCTCCCTTCCGATCTGGTCCCATTTGAGAGATGCAACTGGGCTGTCTTCCAGGAAACCATTTCTGTGCGTGCCTGTCTTTGTCCCCGCACTGGCTGGCCTCTCTGTACCGTGAGAATTTGGGTTATACAAGGCTCTGCCAGTCAGCTGAGCATCACGAAGCAGCTCTCTTCTGTTCCAGTGAGACCGACCAGGCTCCAACACCCCTGCCCCGGGTCTGACCGTTCTCCCCCTCACCCGGAAGTGACCCCCAACCCGATCCTGCTCCCTGTCTTCTGGCAGCTGCTCTGGGGAAGGGCATTTTGGCCTCAAGGGCTGAGCGTGTCATTTTCTATTTTCTGTTTACCTTTCCAGAGCTGTTTGGGACAGCCCATGCGTCAGTCCATGTATTGCTTCTTTGGAAGGCAACTGGGGCTAAAAGTTCTTGTGAGATTTGTGGATGAAATCTGCCTTCACTACATGGATAGAACCAGCACGCTTCCACTGCACAACTCTGCAATCTTACTACATTTATTTATTTTTATTTTTTTTAATGTAATTTTTTTTGAGATGGAGTCTCACTCTGTTGCCCAGGCTGAAGTGCAGTGGCTCGATCTCAGCTCACTGCACCCTCCGCCTCCTGGTTCAAGCAATTCTCCTGTCTCAGCCTCAGGAGTAGCTGGGACCAGGCACATGCCACAATGCCCAGTTAATTTTTGTATATTTAGTACAGACAGGGTTTCGTCATAGTAGTCAGGCTGGTCTCGAACTCCTGACCTTGGGTGATCCACCCGCCTCAGCCTCGCAAAGTGCTGGGATTACCGGCAAAGTTTATTTATTTAGAGACAGGGTCTTGCTCTGTCGCCCAGGCTGGAGTGCAGTGGTGCCATCTCAACTCACTGCAGCCTATGCCTCCGGGGTTCAAACGATTCTCATGCCTCAGCCTCTCGAGTAACTGGGACCAGAGCCGCACGCCACCACACAGGGCTAATTTTTTCTTTCTTTCTTTCTTTTTTTTTTGTAGAGACAAGGTTTCACCATGTTGGCCAGGCTGGTCTTGAACTCCTGACCTCAGGTGATCTGCCTGCCTCGTCCTCTCAAAGTACTAGGATTACAGCTCTGAACCACCGTGCCCAGCCTCTCAGTACATTTAAATGATGCGATAGCTCGTGCCTGTAATCCCAGCACTTTGGGAGGCCGAGGCAGGCAGATCACCTGAGGTCAGAAGTTCGACACCAGCCTAGCCAACATGGTGTTTTGGTTGTTTTTTTTTCCAAATGGGGGGACAGGGGACCTGAATCTGTCCCATAAGACTCCAATGCCATATACAATAAATAGAGACAATAAAGGGTGTTGGGCTAAAACATAATGGGGATATTGTGATATAAAAATCCAGATTCTCAGAAACTCTATAGGTCATATGACCCGCTTCCACAAAAATTAAACTGCAAGAATCAGGTTAAACCTATAGATTTAAAAAAGATTTAAGAGACGCATCAGCCAATTATATATGGACTTATGTGAGTCTTGATCCAAACATAAAAATAGACAGTAAACAAAACAGAAATATTTATAAGATCGTTGGAAATTTAAATACTCATTGAATAAGGTATGATTTAAGGAATGATTATCAATTATTTTAAGGACTGATAATGGTATTATGATTATATTTTTAAAAGAATCTTTCTTGAATGGCGTGAACACGGGAGGCAGAGCTTGCAGTGAGCCGAGATCACGCCACTGCAGTCCAGCCTGGGCGACAGAGCGAGACTCTATCTCAAAAAAAAAAAAAAAAAAAAGGAGAATCCTCTTTCCAAGATAATAAAATATTTATGGATGAAATGATATGATGTCTGGAATCTGCTGCAGAATAATAAGAGGGGAGGGTGGGTATCAGGGAGTTACAACTGGCTGTGAGTTGATAATGGTGATGAGTGTGATGAGCGTATTGGGCTGAAATATCAATCCATCTACTTTTGTATGTCGAAAATTTCCTGTAATGAGATGGAACACTGTAAACACCAATGCATCCTGCCTATTCCAACAAAAACGCAGTTGAAGTCTCAGACTGAGTGTCACCCATACCTGTGCTAATCTTGGATTTGTTCTCCACGGTGGTCATGGCAGGGGCAGATGCTGAAGATGCCACAGATGGGCAGGTGCTTTTCTTTCCTTTAACGCCATTAGTCACTGTTACCCCTGCGGCCATTCCAGCTAAAAGGTCATCACTGCTCTTGGTCTAGAAGCAACAGAAAATAAAAGCAAATTTACTAGATGAAGCAAGATTAGATATTTTGAGACTCAACAATGCTCTTGACTATTTTTTTTTTTTTTTGAGACGGAGTCTCGCTGTGTTGTCCAGGCTGGAGCGCAGTGGCGCGATCTCAGCTCACTGCAAGCTCTGTCTCCCAGGTTCATGCCATTCTCCTGCCTCAGCCTCCCGAGTAGCTGGGATTACAGGCGCCCGCCACCATGCCTGGATAATTTTTTTTTTTTTTTTTTTTGAGGCGGAGTCTCACTCTGTCGCCCAGGCTGGAGTGCAGTGGCCGGATCTCAGCTCACTGCAAGCTCCGCCTCCCGGGTTCACGCCGTTCTCCTGCCTCAGCCTCCCGAGTAGCTGGGACTACAGGCGCCCGCCACCTCGCCCGGCTAGTTTTTTTTTTGTATTTTTAGTAGAGACGGGGTTTCACCGTGTTAGCCAGGATGGTCTCGATCTCCTGACCTCGTGATCCGCCCGTCTCGGCCTCCCAAAGTGCTGGGATTACAGGCTTGAGCCACCGCGCCCGGCCGCCTGGATAATTTTTTGTGTTTTTAGTAGAGACAGGGTTTCACCGTGTTAGCCAGGATGGTCTCGATCTCCTGACCTTGTGATCCGCCCGCCTTGGCCTCCCAAAGTGCTGGGATTATAGGCATGAGCCACCACGCCCGGCCAGCTCTTGACTTTTTTTTTTTTGCCAGTTATACATTTATAGAAAGATAATCCCCTGGCTTTAAATAGGTATATACATACAAATATGAACAAACTTAAAAAAAATACAAACCCTTGGATCACATGGGGGCTTCTGGGAACCCCCGTATCCTTCCCCCTCACCCAAGGGCAGTGGGCATGAATCTACTTTTAAAAAATGATTGGGCAACGCGAAGAGAGGAGCGGCAACATGGCGGCTTCGGGAGCTGGTGACCCTCTGGATGCTAAGCGTGGAGAGGCCCCTTTCGCTCAGCGTATCAACCCAACGCGGGAGAAGCTGACACCCGAGCAACTGTATTCCATGTGGCGGGCGCAGCTTGCCCAGTGGCAGAAGGTCCTACCGCAGCGGCGGACCCGGAACATCGTGACCCGCCTAGGCATGGGGGCCCTGGTGTTAGCTATTTATGGTTACACCTTCTACTCGATTTCCCAGGAGCGTTTCCTAGATGAGCTAGAAGACGAGGCCAAAGCTGCCCGAGCCGGAGCTCTGGCAAGGGCATCAGGATTCTAATCTGGATGGGTATTGATCATGTCCAACCTGCTGGAGCCCCTTCACATGGTGGATGATGCCCCATGACCCTACAGAAATTGAATCCTGTTCACAACATTGTTGGCCTTCTTACTAACCTTGGGCCATGATTGATCCCAAGAAACCAGGGACTTAAGCATTTGGCTACTGTCAAAAGAACAGAACTTTGCCCACTACACACTTGCTGTGTACAGTGACTGAGCCCTTTCTTGTAGTTTGTTTCCTTGAGAGATGTGCGTGCGACTGTGGCTTTTCCCAATGTTTCTGACTTTGTGGTTTACCCCCTTCACCTTCCAGGGATGCGATTGTTATGAGGTTAGGCATGGCAGCTCTGTACAGTGTTTGAGCCTAAAGTGGTATAGATAGGGTCAAATTGAGATAATAAACTGAGTCATTCTCCTGGAAAAAAAAAAAAAAGGTTAATTTTGGCCATCCTTGCAGAAAAGAGCCTAAAATTGGGTGATTTACCCACAAAGTGAAAGTCGAGGGAAAATTCCGTTTCCATTCTCTGAACTCTGAACTCATACCGCATAGGTAACCTCCTATCATTAGGGCTACATGCTTTATTGTTCTGTCTTTTAAATATTGTATCAGGGTAAAGGAGAGGGCTCCCTCCTGAGATGGGTCAAGAAAGAAGATAGACTTGTGGCTTTAAAAGGGTGGGGGAAAGTCTCATCTGCCCTTAAAAGCAAATGGCAAGACAAAGGCATAGAGACCCCAGGGAAATACCCAGTTCCCACACCTAAAGGGATATACTGTCCAGCCCACGTCCAGGCTCTGGGTTCTTTACTCTAGCTACCCCCTATTTCTTCGGTATTTTCAAAAGACAAGATTCAGGTCCGGCGCGGTGGCTCATGCCCGTAATCCGGCACTTTGGGAGGCCAGGACGGGTGGATCGCCTGAGCCCAGGAGTTCGAGACCAGCCTGGGCAACATGGTGAAACCCCGTCTCTACCAAAAATCCAAAAAAGAATTCGTTGAGCCAGGTGTGGTGGTGCGTGCCTGTAATCCCAGCTACTCAGGAGGCCGAGATGGGAGAATTGCTTGAACCCAGGAGACAGAGGTTGCAGTAAACCAAGATCACACCACTGCACCCCAGCTGGGCAACACAGCGAGACTCTGTCTCAAAAAAAAAAAAAAAAAAAAAATTCAGTTCCTAGGTGTTGGGGGAGGAGGGAGAAATCAAACTCCATCCGGCGCTGTACACAGTCCTTTCCACTGCCTGACATTGTTTTGAGGAAAGAGAAGGGGCCTTCAACGTTGGAAGGGCCTCCTCACTTTCGTCCGCCGCTTCGGTTTCGTTTCTCCCTTGGGTTCTGTGCGGTTGGGCTTAGAGGCTGCAGTGGCTCCGGGGGCAGGCTGAGGAGCTGCAAAGAAGTTCCCACTGGGCGTCTGCCCTGGGTGTACTTGAAAGATCTGACTCAAGAAATCCTGAAGATCAGCAGGAGGGGCGTCCGGGGTGGCTCTCTGCCGCCCTCTGGTGCCTGGAATCCGAGAACCAAATGAGAGATGTGAGGAGACTCTGTGGGTCTGGGGAGATATCTAGGACGCTGGCCTCCAGCCCACTGTGTGTTGTCATACACCTTTCCATCCATCAGTGCAAAGTAGGTGATCTTGAGGCCCAACAAGCTTGACTCTGCCCAAAAGTCTCCTTCCTCAGCGGGACGCAGCCTATCACACGCAGCATAGTATCTGGCACTCTTAGGTTCCTGGTCCACCTCAAACCTCCTATGCTTTCCTTGGCATCCGCCACACATCAGGGTATTCACTGCCTCCTTGAGGTCATCTTGCAGCTTGGACAGAAACTCATTTACTGACCAGCTCAGCTCATTCTCTGCCATTCCTTTCATCTCATATTCCTTCTGCTTTTCAGCATTGCTGACAATGTCCCAAACTGCGCGCAAAACCTTGAAGGCCTCCTCAGCCCGGGGGTGATGAGTTTTGTCGGGATGAACCATCACTGCCAGCTGTCTATAGGCCTTCTTCAGTTCAGCGTCTGATGCTGTGGCCTCAAAGCCTAGTACATGGAAAGGGTTTAACTCATCCTCAGGAACCCCAACCAAGGTCAAGAGTCGAGCCACTTCCTCTTCAGGCTGGCAGTAGCGCCCAGTAGCTACAGGTGCATTCCCCTGCCTATTAGTATTCTGCTTGACCCAAGGCAACTCCAGCCAACCCCACTGAATTATTCTTTTTTTTTTTTTTTTTGAGACGGAATCTGGCTCTGTTGCCCAGGCTGGAGTGCGGTGGCGCGATCTCGGCTCACTGGCCTCCCGGATTCACGCCATTCTCCTGCCTCGGCCTCTGGAGTAGTTGGGACTACAGGCGTTCACCATCACGCCCAGCTAATTTTTTGTATTTTTAGTAGAGATGGGGTTTCACCGTGTTAGCCAGGATGGTCTCGATCTCCTGACCTCATGATCCACCCGCCTTGGCCTCCCAAAGTGCTGGGATTACAGACGTGAGCCACCGCACCCGACCCCCCACTGAATTATTCTTACCAGCCACTGCCATGACCCGCTATCTCTCAGCAGAGTCAAGCAACGCTGTGAGGCTGGAGAATCCAGCCAAGAGAAGAGCCAGGTGATCTTATCCCTCCAGCCTAACCGGTCACCTAGTCCCTCCAGAAACCACCATCCCAACTGTAGAAAGCCCAAAAAGAGGGCCAAAGCCAGGGGCAGTAAAGCACCCAGCAGCTTAAGAAAACAGGTAAACAATCCTACTCCACAGTAAAACCCCTGGCTTAGAAACTGAAACGTGGCGGGGCGCGGTGGCTCAAGCCTGTAATCCCAGCACTTTGGGAGGCCGAGACGGGCGGATCACGAGGTCAGGAGATCGAGACCATCCTGGCTAACACGGTGAAACCCCGTCTCTACTAAAAAATACAAAAAACTAGCCGGGCGAGGTGGCGAGCGCCTGTAATCCCAGCTACTCGGGAGGCTGAGGCAGGAGAATGGTGTAAACCCGGGAGGCGGAGCTTGCAGTGAGCTGAGATCCGGCCACTGCACTCCAGCCTGGGCGACAGAGCGAGACTCCATCTCAAAAAAAAAAAAAGAAAGAAAACGGGTAAACGGGTAAACAATCCTACTCCACAGTAAAACCCCTGGCTTAGAAACTGAAACATGACCTGGGCCCAGCCCCCAGCCGCCCTGTCCAGACTCCCATCCAAACTTGAAAAAGGTCCGAATCACTGCTTTTCAGCTGCCTGCATGCATAGATGGTGTGCCCACAAGTTTCTACATACTCTCCCACCAACACCAGCAGTTCCGTCAGCCACGAAAAGCCTGCCTGTCCAAGTTGACATAGTTCCTCAGCTCCCCACAATCCCAGGCCTCTGCGCTTATCTGCCTGACTTCATTTCTGGCCCAGTCGATGTTGACCAGGGGATCTGGGATCCCTACCTCCACCCTCCCGAGTATCCGCCTTCGTTGGAAAGTGGTGCCGCTGTCTCCGGAATAGGGCTTTCTTTCCGCTGGACACACGTGAAAAATCACTGGGGAACTTAAGAGATTCTTCATCATCATATTCCTCTTCCAACTCTTCATCTTCCCCCAAGGCTGGAGAGGCATGGAGGTGGCAAGAGTTGCTAGAAGAGCCATTTCCTCCCTCAGAGTAAGGCCCTTCTGGAATTCCAGGTGTTCCCTGGCAGCTGCAAGCAGATGGAATGGAAAGAAAAGAAGGGTTCCCATCCTCCTGGTACCCAGCCTCATCTTCTTTTGAGAGTTCCTGGTCCACTCCTGACTCTTCTTCTGAAAATGTTTCACTCTGGTCAGGGTCCTCTGCATCTCTAGGTGGTCCTGGACCCCTTGGGGGGCCATGGCTTGGGTCCAACCAATGAGCTGGGTTTGGGTGCTGTGTGTACTTAGGACCAGAGTGCTCTGTGAGGCAGCGGGTGCCATTAGGAGCAGTCCCTGCTGAGTCTGTAAGTCCTGAGAATGAAGGTGTTTCAGGGTCCACGGAGGGTCCTAAAGCCCTGAGGGAGGCACCACCACTGTGGTGGGCTCCACACAACTCTCTTTCTCCAGGGTGCTTCTGGGCCATGACCCCGGGGCTTCCTGAGGGTCTCAGGTAACAGACGTCATGGTGTGTTCTGATGCCGAAAAAGGGCGGTAACTCCTCCCCCTCGAGCCGCCAGGCCTGGGACCAGCCAGCTCTGGACTTTTTTTTTTTTTTTTTTTTGAGATGGAGTCTTGCTCTGTCGCCCAGGCTGGAGTGCAGTGGCCGGATCTCAGCTCACTGCAAGCTCCGCCTCCCGGGTTCACGCCATTCTCCTGCCTCAGCCTCCCGAGTAGCTGGGACTACAGGCGCTTGCCCCTATGCCCGGCTAATTTTTTGTATTCTTTAGTAGAGACGGGGTTTCACTGTGTTAGCCAGGATGGTCTCGATCTCCTGACCTCGTGATCCACCCGCCTCGGCCTCCCAAAGTGCTGGGATTACAGGCGTTGAGCCACCGCGCCTGGCCAGCTCTTGATTTTTATACTGAGTTCAAGAGCCCTATTACCAAACTTTTCTGACAGGGAGTAAGCAGCACACCATACTGTGCTACAGAAATAAAACTTTATAGGTTTGTAAACTATCACGTACTTCTTTTTATTTTTATTTTTAGATGGAGTCTGGCTGTCACCCAGCCTGAGTGCAGTGGCGCAATCTCTGCTTACTGCAATCTCCGCCTCCCCAGTTCATGCGATTCTTCTGCCTCAGCCTCCAAGCAGCCGGGATTACAGGCATGTGCCACCACGCCTAGCTAATTTTTGTATTTTTAGTAGAGACAGGGTTTCACCATATTGGCCAGGTTGGTCTTGAATTCCTGACCTTGTGATCCCCCTGCCTCGGCCTCCTAAAGTGCTGGGATTATAGGCATGAGACGCCGCGCCTGGTCAAATCACGTACTTCTTTTTAAAATAATAAAATCATACATGTAATCAAAGACTTTATGGAAGCTGCTATGTGTCCACACATGCCGGATTCAGATGATGGGGGCTAGCACATAAGCTATCTTGGGAAAATCCTATAATGCCACAGGAAGTGTCATCTTGCAATTTCTAGAAAGAAATATCATTGAGAGTCAAATAATCTTCATTGCTCTAAAGTGATTCCATGATGAGGCCAGTATCTAAAATAATTTATTCTGGGCCGGGTGCAGTGGTTCACGCCTGTAATCCCAGCACTTTGGGAGGCCGAGGCGGGCGGATCACGAGGTCAGGAGATCGAGACCATCCTGGCTAACACGGTGAAACCCCGTCTCTACTAAAAAATACAAAAAACTAGCCGGGCGAGGTGGCGGGCGCCTGTAGTCCCAGCTACTCGGGAGGCTGAGGCAGGAGAATGGCGTGAACCCGGGAGGCGGAGCTTGCAGTGAGCTGAGATCCAGCCACTGCACTCCAGCCTGGGCGACAGAGCGAGATTCCGTCTCAAAAAAAAAAAAAAAAAAGTTTATAAATAACTAATCTCTAAAGTCTCTTCCAGTTCTAAATGTCAGTGATTCCATATGCAGCATATTTCTGTTATTCAATTATTAAAGTTCTGATACAGTACCATTAGGTTAAGAAGAGGCAGAAAATTTTTGGCACAGTGGCTCATGCCTGTAATCTTAGCATTTTGGGAGGCCGAGGTGAATCACTTGAGCCCAGGAGTTCAACACCAGCCTGGGCAACATTAGGGAGACTCCGTCTCTACAAAAAATTTAAAAACTAATTACCTGGGCAAAGTGGCACATGCCTGTAGTCCCAGCTACTGGGAAGGTTGAAATGAGAGGATCACTTGAGCCCAGGAGGTCAAAGCTTCACTGAGCTGTGATCACGCCACTGTACTCCAGCCTGGGCAACAGAGTGAGACCCTGTCCCCGCCACCCCTGAAAAAAAGAGGCAGAAAGAGGGATCAATATTTTCAATGAATTAAACAGAATTCAACTCTGGTAATTTAGGGCTGTCACTTTATGAAATCTAGAATATATAAAAATAGAGGGAGACACTGCACTAATTTCATTAATTTCAAGGACTGTTCATATTCTTTTTTTTTTTTTAGATGGAGTTTCACTCTTGTTGCCCAGGCTGGAGTGCAGTGGCGCAATCTCAGCTCACTGCAACCTCCACCTCCTGGGTTCAAGCGATTCTCCTGCCTCAGCCTCCCAAGTAGCTGGGATTACAGGCACACACCACCACACTCAGCTAATTTTTGTATTTTTAGTAGAGATGGGGTTTGGTTTCAGTGTGTTGGCCAGACTGGTCTCGAACTCCTGACCTCAGGAGACCCACCCACCTCAGCCTCCCAAAGTGCTGGGATTACAGGCATGAGATACCATGCCTGGCCTGTTCATATTCTTTAAGACTTGTTTCTGTTCACAAAAACTGGCCATCAACTATGATGTCAAAAAGTCACACAATGAAAGTCATACCCCTTTCCTGCCAATTTGTCCCTCCTCTGTTAGCCAGTAAATAAACTCGACACATTCTTATATTTTCTTTTTTTTTTTTTTTTTGAGACGGAGTCTCTCTCTGTCGCCCAGGCTGGAGTGCAGTGGCCGGATCTCAGCTCACTGCAAGCTCCGCCTCCCGGGTTCACGCCATTCTCCTGCCTCAGCCTCCCGAGTAGCTAGGACTACAGGCGCCCGCCACCTCGCCCGGCTAGTTTTTTTGTATTTTGTAGTAGAGACGGGGTTTCACTGTGTTAGCCAGGATGGTCTCGATCTCCTGACCTCGTGATCCGCCCGTCTCGGCCTCCCAAAGTACTGGGATTACAGGCTTGAGCCACCGCGCCCGGCCCACATTCTTATATTTTCAATCTACTTTTATATCCTGCTAATAAAAGTAAAGTTGTCTTTGAACTAATCTGTCTTCCTCCGTAAGTTAAATATTCTTTCATTTGATAATAATTACATCGAAAACCATGCTACATTGTCATGTCAACGTGGATTACTCATCACACTTCTCTGGTTACAATTTGCCTTTGGGTAAGGACAAAGTTAAATATACACAAGGGCACCAAATCACAAACTTTGCACTTATAATAATTAAGATAGCGCAGCACTGGCACAAGAATAAACTAGTGAAACAGGGTCCATAAAGAAGCTACACATTTATAGACACTTGATTTATAAACAAAGCAGCAGTGCAGAAAACAAGAGTCTTCCAGCAAATGGTGCTAGGCCAAGTGTATACACAAAGGGGGCAAAAATAAATGCTGAGACCTGTTTCACACCACATCAAACATAAGGTCCAAGGTTTGGTAACTATGATTTTAAATCCGAAATTGTAAAACAAAGACTTGATTGATGTGACTACATACAAATTAAAATCTTAAAAATAAAAATGCTTGTAATTAAAAATATATGAAAATGTTTTGCACGGCCCAAAAACCATCATAAACAGAATTTAAAAACATAAAAAACTGTGAAAGTATATTTGCAATATCTCACAGATAAATGGTTAAGGTTCCTAGTACATACAAAATGCTTTAAAATTGAAGGGAAAAAGACCAAAAGAAGACAGAAAAATGAGCAAAATGAATGAATCACACAATCAATTTACACACACACACACACACACACAGACACAGAAAATGATGATCAACCTAATGCATCATGAGAGAAATGCAAATTAAGCAGCACTTGTCACTTAACAGATTGGTAAACACGCTCTTTTGGGAAGAATATGGGGAAACAGACACTCTCTTTAGTTGCTGATGGGATGCACCTTGACAGTCTTATGAAAGGAATCATGCAGTATCTAACAAAGCTACACATGTATTTACCTTCTGCCCAGCAACTTCACTTCTAGGAATTTAACCTGAAGATACAGCTCCAATAATACAAAAATACATATGCACAAAGCTAATGATTCATTGCAGCATTGCTTTTCATTGCACAATACTGGTATGCCTTAAATGCCTGTATACACAGGAAAGCATACGCAGTACACTTTAGTGAATACAATGAGGTAGTAAACAGCAATAAAAAATAAGAAAGACTGCTACAAATTGGTGTGGAGAGAGATTTCCAGAGTACAATAAGTGGAAAGATTGACAGAATGCAAAAGAATATATTTTGCCACCTTTTGTGTAAAAAAGGGTAAGTAAAAAATACATGTGCATTTGCTCATTTATGCAAAAGGAAACATGAGAAGAATAAATAAAAGCTAAATTGCCTGTTAACCTCTGGGGTGGGTGGGAACTGCATGAGAGGGAACGGGGGAGGGGAGGGGTGCTTTTCGGAATATATCTTCTTATATAGTTCTGACTCATGGAGCCATGTTAGTGTTTCCTATGCTGAAAATAAGCAAATAAATAAAATTTAAATAAAGATAGGAGAAGCCTAAAATGGAATAGGATAGGAACAAACAGACTAACTGTATTTCAAATGAACAGCATAACCCGAGTATTTTTTCAACACAGTAGTATTTTGACCATAAATCCTCAAACTCTCAAGACAAAGACAAAAAAAGTGTATGCAAATACTGAACTTCAGTTGACACATTTGTTTTTCACAGTGGTATGGGTAATTCTAAAACTATTATCTGTGCATTCTAGGGTGGAGAAAATAAGTAAATATGGGTGGTGGAAACCAGGTGTTTCAGTGGTGGATAAATGGATTACAATTATAGGATGTGGAAAGGTTGTTAGGAACCTTTTAAGTCAATGAATTGGAAGTATCAGTGTGAGCTCATACATTGTAATATAGAGAGAAACAGGTACAGAAATTGATATAGGGGTGTGTGTGTGTGTGTGTGTGTGTCTGTGTCTGTGTGAGTGTGTGTCCTCCTTGAGGAAATGGCTGATTCTAGGGCTGGGGCTGGAAAGGTACAAAACATACTATGCCAGAAATGAAGGAAGTGCTCAAAGAGTAACAGGAACACGTCAAAGGGACACAGGAACCAGCCTGACCGGGCTCCCACTGGCCAAATCAGGGATAATCTGGGCATAAAACGAAAAGATCCTAACAATTTATACCACACCAAGTAAGACTCTATGAATTCACAATAATATAAATGAATACATAAACCAGGGAAAGTAAAAACTCTTCCTCACAGCAAAATGCCAACTAATACATAGAAGGAATGATGGAATTAGAAAATCACCATGTGACAAAATCATAGTACTGATCTGGCAAAGAACTAGCCCCCCCCAAAAAAAAAGCTAAAATCAGGGTGAAAAGTCTGGTGAAAAAGAGAATAGATATATGTACAGAGTTTCAAAGTATCTCTGACAAGCTACTGACTTATTAATTACAAGAGGGAACAGTAACCTGACAGTGGAGAAACCTAGCCAAAGGAAGTTAATATCCCCCACAATGGAAAAGATAGAAGTCATGTGTTTCCATACACTTCTGTGGTATTCCTGCCTAAAATGCATAACCCAAATCTAATCACAAGGAAATATTACCAAATCCAAATCTGGAGGGCAGTCTATCAAATAACTGCCTTTCACTCTTTAGAAATGTCAAGGTGATAAAAGACAGAGTGAGAAACTATTCCAAATTTAAAAAGGATGAGGAACATAACAACTAAATGCAATACATAATATCCTGGATTAGATCGTGGGCCAGAAAACAGATTTCTTTTTTCTCTTTTGCTATATCTGAAATTAGCACAATTGGTGAAATTTAATGAAAGGCTATACATTAGATACTAGCATCCTATCAATGTTAATTTCCTGATTTTGCAATTTACTATGGTTATAAAAAAGAATGTCCTTGTTTTTCTGGAAATACACACTAAAATATTCAGCAGTAGAGAAGCATTATGTCTATAGTTCATGCTCAAACAGCTCCCCCCCCCAAAAAAAACTATGTGTGTATACATGTGTATATGAAGGGAAGTGATAATCATGACAGGTTAACATGTGAGGAATCTTAGACTGTACTAGAATTCTTTGTACTAGTCCTTCAACTTTCTGTAAGCCTAAAATTATTTCAAAATAAAAAGCTTTTACATAATTACTTCCAGACAGATTGAGGACCTAAATATGAAATTTAGAAAAACACTTAAAAAAAAGTAGGGGTCAGGCATGGTGGCTCATGCCTATAATCCCAAGGCTTTGGGAGGGTGAGGCAGAAGGATCTCCTGCGATCAGGAGATTGAGACCTGCCTGGGCAACATAATGAGACCTTGTTCCTACAAAAAGAAAAAGAAAAAAATATAGGAAATTATTTCACTTGACCTGGGGATGGGTTAAGATTTCTTAAAACAAACACACACACACACACACACACACACGAACACGAACACGAACACACATACACAGACACACATACCCCATGAAGAAAAGATTAATTGGCTGGGCACGGTGGCGCACGCCTGTAATCCCAGCACTTTGGGAGGTGGAAGCAGGCAGATCACAAGGACAGGAGATCAAGACCAGCCTGGCCAATATGGTGAAACCCTGTCTCTACTAAAAAAAATACAAAAATTAGCTGGATGTGGTGGTGTGTGCCTGTAATCCCAGCTACTTGGGAGGCTGAGGCAGGAGAATCGTTTGAACCCCGGAGGCGGAGGTTACAGTGAGCTGAGATCGCACCATTGCACTCCAGCCTGGGTGACAAAAGTGAAACACTGTCTCAAAAAAAAAAAAAAAAAATCATTCAATCATAGAAAGGAGTGAAGTACTAACACATGCCTCATGGAAGAACCTCAAAAATATGGTACGTGAAAGATGCCAGGGACAAAAGACCACAATGATTCCTGTTACATGAAATGTCTGGGACAGGCAAACCTACGGTGGCTGCCTAGGGCTGTAAGGTGGTGAGAATATTCTAAAATGTATTGTGGTGATGGTTACACAACTCTGTGCATATATTAAAAACCACTGAACCGTCCAACTTGGCGAATTGTATGGCATGCAAGTTATAAAAAAAAAAAACACAACTAAATCCTAGAAACCTAACTTTCAGGAGATAACTTTATAAGGTATCATCTGTGGTAGCCCCAGAAGCTGTTGATGTCTTAATCTCTGGAACCTATGAACATGTTTATTTACATGGCAAGAGAGTTTGCAGATGTGATGAAGAATTTTAAGGAGAGGAAGATGATCCTGAATTGTCCAGGTGGACCCAATCTAATCACACAAGGCCTTAAAAGCAGATAACCGATGGTCAGAGTGATGCAATGCGATGGCTTGACCAGTTGTCGTTGGCTTTGAAGATGGAGGAAGGGGCCGCAAGCCAAGAAACATGGGTGCCTCTATAAGCTGGAAAAGACAAGGAAATAGATTCTCCCCTAAAGCCTTGAGAAAAGGACACAGCTCTGCTGACACCTTGATTTTAGTCCAGTAAGAGCCATGTTGGACTTCTAACCAACACAACTCTAAGATGAAAAATACATGTTGGTTTAGCTACAACATTTGTGGTAATTTCAATAGTAATAGAAAACCAATACACTATAGTATAAATTATTTGTTTTATATAGAAAAGAAAATGAATCTAATGGATCTTAATAAATCATCTGGAATGAATGAAGAATAAAATATCAGAAATGTGACATAAAAACCTCAAAACCACCGATAATTGGGGCAACAACATTCCTGATAATACCAACAAATTTTTTTTTTTTTTTTTTTTTGAGACGGAGTCTCACTCTGTCGCCCAGGCTGGAGTGCTGTGGCCGGATCTCAGCTCACTGCAAGCTCCGCCTCCCGGGTTCCCGCCATTCTCCTGCCTCAGCCTCCCGAGTAGCTGGGACTACAGGCGCCCGCCACCTCGCCCGGCTAGTTTTTTGTATTTTTTTTTAGTAGAGACGGGGTTTCACCGGGTTAGCCAGGATGGTCTCGATCTCCTGACCTCGTGATCCGCCCGTCTCGGCCTCCCAAAGTGCTGGGATTACAGGCTTGAGCCACCGCGCCCGGCCAATACCAACAAATTTTTTATTAATTTTTCCTGAAGTATAATATGCATGAAGTACCCAAATGACAAGTACAGCTAAAAGAATTTTCACAAAGTGAATACACCATGTAGCCGCCTCCCCCAAATCAAGATATAGAATGTAACCAGAATCCCAGAATCCCAGAAAGCATCCCTCAATTCCCCTAAAGATAACCACTATTCTGACATATTATAACAGATTAATTCCCACCACTGTTTTGGCTTCATTTAAATGGAATCATAGTTCAGACTCCTGTGCATCTGGCTGCTTCTGCTCAATATTACATGTGTGAGATTCATCCATGTTGCTGCATGTTGCAACAGTTTATTCTATTTTTTGCTTGTTTTGTAGTACCTTATATATCACAATTCATTTATGCATTCACGTCTTGATGATTATTTGGGTTGTTTCCAGCTTTTGACTCTTACGAAGACTATTCAACTTCAGCAGATACTGCCAAAGTTTTCCAAACTGGCGAGAACAGTTTATAGCCCTCTCAGCAGGGTGCAAGTGTTCTTGTTTCTCTGCTTCCTTGTCAACACTTGGTATTATCAGCTTTTAAAATTAGGCATTCTGTGTCTAATCTGCTGCAGGCATAGCAAAGTCTGGCTGTACTTAATTTTTTAAATGTTAATAAAAATTAGATCCTGAAATTTTTTCACTTACTATTAATTCTCATATTTTACATGCTTCTTTGTTAGTATTTCCTACATCATAATCATGTCTGCAAATAGAATTTTATTTCTTTTTTTTTTTTGCCGGACCCTGTTGAGACGGAGTCTCGCCCCGTCACCCAGGCTGGAGTGCAGTGGCACGATCTTGGCTCACTGCAAGCTCCACCTCCCGGGTTCACGCCATTCTCCTACCTCAGCCTCCCGAGTAGCTGGGACTACAGGCGCCCGCCACCACGCCTGGCTAATTTTTTGTATTTTTAGTAGAGATGGGGTTTCACCGTGTTAGCCAGGATGGTCTCGATCTCCTGACCTTGTGATCTGCCTGCCTTGGTCTCCCAAAGTGCTGGGATTACAGGCGTGAGCCACCGTGCCTGGCCTAGAATTTTGTTTCTTTCTTTCCAAGTATTATACCTCTTCTCTCTCTTTCTGCCTTTCTGCCCTGACTAGAACTTTATTTTTTAATTTTTTGTAGAGATGGGTGTCTCACTATGTTGCCCAGGTGAGTCTTGAACTCTTGGCCTCAAGGGGTCCTCCTGCCTCAGTCTCCCAATATAGCTTTACATACAACACTGAATAGAAGTGATGAGAGCAGGGTCTTGTCTCTTTCCTCATCTCTGAAAGAAAGCTTTCGATAAGTCACCATTAAGCTTAATGTCCACCATAAATATTATTTTGTGTAGATGCCCTTTGTCATCTTTTTGAAAGTCCCTTTATTCCCAGTTTGTTAGAAATTTGTTGTGTGGGATTTTTTTTTTTTTTTTTTTTTGGAAACTAATAAACAGGTGTTGAATTTTATCAAATGCTTTTGTTCATCACTTTGATTAGATCACATTTTTCCCTCCATTTTGAGAACTTACTCTGAAGGACTTTAATTCATTGAAGTGTTTTGAGATTGCATGTGGCCAATTCTGATGAATATACTGTGGCCAGTCACAAGGAATGTGCAGGCTGGGCACAGTGGCTCGGGCCTGTAATCCCAGCACTTTGGGAGGCTGAGACGGGCGGATCACCTGAGATCGGGAGTTCGAGACCAGCCTGACCAACATGGAGAAACCCTGTCTCTGCTGGAAATACAAAATTAGCCAGGTGCGGTGGCGCATTCCTGTAATCCCAGCTGCTCAGGAGGCTGAGGCAGGAGAATCGCTTGAACCCAGGAGGCAGAGGTTGTGGTGAGTCGAGATTGTGCCACGGCACTCCAGCCTGGGTGACAGAGCAAGACTCCATCTCAAAAAAAAAAAAAGGAATGCGCAATTCGCTGTTGTCTGGTGCAGTGTTTTATGTATCAGTCAGGACAAAGTAGTTAATAGCATTACTTACATGTTCTATAACTCTACTAAATTTCATTTGCTTTTTCTATTCGCTAATGAGAGAAGTGTGTTAAAATTTCCAAATATGCCTATTTCGCCTTTTAGTTCTATCAGTTTCCCTTTATATTCTCTGGGGCTGTGTTTCTAGATACATATGAATTTGTGATGTGCTGTAAGTGCCTTTAAAGTGTTACTGGGCAGCGTGAAGTCTTCCAATGCTGTTTTCTAAGAGTGCCTTGGCTATTGTTATTGTTTTCATCCTTTAGCATTATGGACAATCTCTCTCTCTCTAGTAATATTTCTTTCTGAGAAATGATGCTTTGAAATTAGTATAGCTCTGCCAGCAGTCCTTTGGTTAGTGCTCGCATAGTACATCTTTTCCAACTCTTTTACTTTTGGTCTTTCCATTTAAAGTGGGTCTCTTGTACAAAATCATAGTTGGGTCTATTGTTTTTAATACGAAAATCTTTGTCTTTTAAATGGAATATTCAGCCTATTTACCTATAATGTGATTTGTACATATTTGGGTTTACATCTATTACTATAACCTTAGTTCTTTGTTCCTTGTCTCTCCTGTCCTGCCTTATTTTGGATGAATCAAGTATTAATATTCCATTTCTCTTCTTTTTTTTTTTTTTTTTTTTTT